>NC_134578.1:68436435-68744021 GCF_050947875.1 Dermacentor variabilis
ATTTTGAAGTTGAGATAACGCCTGAGATCGATTTATGTGGGCACACACATTGTCTGCAAAATACCAATGGCGAATATAACTTAGCACATGTTTAAAATTAATCTCAAAGTACGCGCCCGTAGCCAATCGCAAACCTCAGCACCTCGCGACACCGACATCAAGGAAGTATTGTAAACAACCGAGAAAACGATACGTCACAAACTTTCGTTGGCTGCCGTGCGGCTTGCATGTGCTCTTCTTCTCATTTGTTGGTTGTAGTGCGGCGCTCTCCGTGTCGCTGCAACTGCAGAATCAAGCGGCCCTTTTTCTAGTGTCCGCAGACTTCCCGCACTGTTAGCTTGACTGCGCTGCGCTGCCCAGACACGAATTGCGAGCAATGCACAATGCCGCGTATAAACTGCGTCGCTGATTTCTGCCGAACACAGGGTTGGGAACAGCCACGCAACGTTTTCCCCATGGCAGTCATCACTCGCAGAAGTTTACCGAGTTCCTGCGCGCCACGGAGGTTTAGAGTGGACCTCTCTGAAGAACAGTCAGATTTGCTCCTTTCATTTCGGGCGTGCGTGCTGTAAACAAAGCTCGCTGAACTTAACGCAGTCCGATCATCTACCTAAAATACATGTTCTCCAGCCTGGCGTTGTTCCGGCTATTTACCACTCCTTGCGCCCTGCTCCGGAATATGCTTCCTTGCCCAAGCGTTCTCGACAACAGGTTCGTACTACTTCAACGGGGTCGCGTCTTACCATTGAACGTGGCCAATGCGAGGGTCTTGAGGTTCATCCTCGCTGTCGCCAGCCGCAATATCCGAGTCGATCCTCTCTAGTGGTTTCAATCGAAAGTTATTGGCCACATTAAATAAGGCGGTAACCCCCCCCCCCCTGGAACATATCGTCGTCGTTGGACGACGAAAACGAGGTCTACGATGGTGGAGAAGAGGACATCGCAAAGCACGTGCCGGGTAGCAGACGAACTAGCAACACGAAATTCGCGCGCAAGCGTGCCCATCAGAGTATACGTCAGAGGTGTTTGCGATCACGTGCGCAAGCTGTGTTTATATTCCTACTCTGGCCCATCTCGTTGCTCTATGAAGCCGAAACTTGGACTGGTCGCTACAAACAAGACTCCAAATAATTACCTGTCACGCTCTGAAGTAAATGAGGTTTCGTGGCGTGATTAGTGGGTCATTACTCACTTATAAATTAGAAAAAAACCCGATCGAAGTTTTCTGTATCAGCACTCCTTTACCGTTTGTTTGTTAGCAAACTTGAACATTCTTCAATCGTGCGGAATAGCATTGGTGCTGCTCTTATGAAGATTGTAAAAGTGCGTCATAGACTTGAAGGCATTTTCAGTGGAATCCTTTCTGTAGAGTTTATAAAATCAGCAGCACTAGTCCCATTATTCTTTTGTAATATTTAGTTAAATGCTGGGAGTTACAACGACAAAGCTGACATCTTCAAAATAGGTATTTAAATTTTAAAATTACTATTAGGTGAGCCTTCAAAGTTATATGTATTTTAGGCATACTCTATTTTTATATTCTTTGAACCCATTCTACACGCATTAGAAGCCTTGTTGTATGCTTTCCGAGCACGTAAATTAGCAAGTCACCTTCGTAAATATATATATATATATATATATATATATATATATATATATATATATATATATATATATATATATATATATATGTGTGTGTAGTTCTTTCATAAGAAGCCACCAATAAAAAAAATTAAATTATGTGGTTTTACGTGCCAAAACCACGTTCTGATTGTGACGCATGCCGTAGTGGAGGACTCCGGAAATTTCGACCACCTGGGGTTCTTTAACGTGCTCCTAAATCTAAGTACGCGGGCATTTTCGCATTTCTCCCCCATCGAGATGCTGCCGCCGTGGCCGGGATTACCAACAATCAAAGACACAAGGGACAGCATACGTTAAATTGTGCTAATTGAATTCTTTTATAGAAATGATGAAACAATGGGCGTTAAAGTCGATGAAAAAACTACTGGCCGTAGGTTGGGCACGAATCCACGTCTTCGCATTACGCCTGCGAAATACTCTTACAAATTGAGCTACCGTGGCACCATTTTCCAATCCACTTTCTGGGGTATTTATGTCTATGTGCAAGAACTAAACTTGGGAGTGTTAGGCAGCACCACCACTCACGGCCTTGACGATGGATGTGGAGCATCGTTCCTGCTGCAGGCGTCACGTGTACGTGATCTTTTTGGGTGGAGGTCACTGGTTAATAAACCTACGCATGTTACCTGAAGGCATCAATGCTGCCGGATTCGAGGCTTCGCTACAAAGGCATATGGAAAACGACACGTTGCACTGTCTATCAACTGATTTATATTTGCGACCGGCAAGTATTTAGATATGCTAGAGCATGTTGCCAAAGGCATAAAGAAAATAAAGAAAGAGCATAGAAAAAGTGGGGTTTTGGTCATACTTATAGAACGGTACGTGCAGTGCATAGTAATTGCGCCTGGTCATAAGTGAGAAAATAAATATGCAAGATCTTTGTCAATAGAAACACATATAGCGCACAAACGCATTTTTCTTTATGTGTTGATATTCTATGAGCTTCTAATACTTCCCGCGTCATTTGTTTGCTGTCTTTTGCTAAAAGCTCACTGTTTTTTCAATTCAAGCTGGCCATTGCACTTTTCACTATTTACATCGTAATGGCCACTGGCTGCTTTTGCCGCTAATTGATTCCACTGGATATGTGTATGTGTGTAGCGTCACTGGTTATGTTTAGTGCCACAAGGTTCACTACTGCTTATGCGCCACTGGGGCTTCGTTTCCTTGCAATCTCACATCCTGCCATTTGAAACATCCAATTTTCCTTACTCTAAATGTTGTTACGGGGAGGATCTATATACAGAGGACACATTTACAAGGAAAGGCGGATAACGCTGAAGCAATATTACGGCTAGCGCATGCGCACTAGAAAGCCACACCATCGTTGTCGTCATCATCGAACAAGCACCGACCACACAATCGCCATCCGTGAAATTACCCGTTGGCGGCACGCTGCAATTAGGGCTATGGTCGAAACTGATACGGTTTAAGGCGCGAGACATAGACTATGCCACCTGTGATTGTTCCCGACGCTGACTTGGGATTCATCGGAGCGATCTCTTAGGTCACATTAGTGACTTCGCGTATTACACAGCAAGGGCCAACATACCGTCAGAGACGTTTTTCGCATAGGTCAACGCGACGTGACAGCAACCACAGCAAGAGGAGCGACCCTGGTGGAAACTCACCTCCCGGTGTCTTAATGATGAAGTCTTGATACAGAGCAACTAAAGAAAAGCATCCTGTATGTACTACTCGGCTAAATTAGTAAATTCGTAGCATGTTTACGTTCATCTTAACACAACATTGCACATATACCATGATGGTTATACAGCTAAGACACAACCATCAGAGTACGGTGCAAATGCCCCTCCTCACCTGTCACGTCCTCAACAACGACGTAGCTTTGTGCAGTATACTTTGGCTACAAACTTTATTCTAGTGCAAGCAAAACCCACCGTATGATGCATCTTAACTGATTCGAAATCAACTATCCGATATTGTCAGCGTTCTGCCTTGTGTGACATTACCATTCTTTTCATACACAAGGCGTTTCAGCTATCGAGCACGAAGCTTTAAGAACAGAGGGATCATTTTAGTAGAATGAGAGCAAGGGCATGTTCATTGGAGCAATAATTAGAGATTATCAGCAGTTTTGAAAACTTTCCTTTGAATTGGTTAATCAAAAGCATATGAGAATACATTAGTTTTTCATTTTTGAGAGGTCAATGAGGGCGTTTCTAGAAGCATCTCAGAACATAAAAATGAGATGTTTCCAGATAAGTTCAGTTGACGTGTTTATTTGCTTCCGGTCAAAAGAGGAATCCTGCGAAATATTAAAAATTTTATGTGTTGACACTGAATACACTAAATAATTTTTCTGACCACCTTAAGGTGTCGATAGGGTGCAGGCGCAAATCCAGTTCACGGGTGATATGAACACGAACACGGAAGGTTGACACTGAATCATTTTAAAACGTTTTACTGGAAGCTGACTAACTGAAAACGCCCAACGTTTCCGTCATTCCAGTTTCCCTGTCTTCAGCACCTCGACAATATTGTCACCATTTTAGTTCTTTGGATAGATGTCGAGCGTATGTTATATTCTTTGTGTATCTATAGCGTAATTATTGTCGTTATAGATGTGATGAAAACGAATTTTATTTTAAAATACCTCTAAAGGCCAATGCAGAGAGCATTATGTGGGCGTGTTGAGGGGGGGGGGGGTGAGGGAAGGGAGTCACGGGGGAGCAATGCAATGAAATGAAATATAGTATCACAGTGGCCAGACATTTAGCACATTAAATTCTCCTCATCAAAAAAGGAGCATTAGTTTTGCCCATAATGTGAAGTAGTGATAAAATAACGGCGTTTTGTTATACGTAGTCAGTCCATAAATTCATATGACCATCAGTTGCACTAAACATTTTAGAGGAGAAGAAACCTTCACTTAGCGGACACTCTAAATACGAGTAGTCTTTGTTGCGGTGGCGTACCCCGGTGGCGTATAAGTCAAGACACAACTTTTACTTCGTTGTGTTTCCTACCCAGCCTTTCTCTTCATACCACTGGCTTTCAATAATTGTTTCAGCACGGCACTTGTAT
Organism: Dermacentor variabilis; assembly: GCF_050947875.1. Classification (NCBI taxonomy): domain Eukaryota; kingdom Metazoa; phylum Arthropoda; class Arachnida; order Ixodida; family Ixodidae; genus Dermacentor; species Dermacentor variabilis. The sequence goes on from NC_134578.1 coordinate 68,441,131, forward strand.
ATAGATAAGACGCAAAGCACAGCGTCAGGCAGTCATTTTATTCACGGCTCACAAGGTCAGACATTACCTACATTCGCGGCATTAATTACTGTATTACCGGAAGTATGAGTCAGAGGCAGAATCATGGCATGTATTCTGTGGGTCTGGAGTTCGAATCCATGGGGGGCATTGCGACTGTACAGCTTTACAACTTTATCGCGGAACCCTCTCTCAGTCTTTTGATGGACACAGGCAGCAAACACCAACGATCAGGCGCTCAAGTATCACGACAAATCCAGCAAACAATAAAAAGGAGAGAAGATTTGTAAAGGCATAATACCTGTACAAAATACAACAATTAAATACATGCATACTGATTACGAAGGATTAAAAAATAAATGTATATGATTGATGTCAATGATCACAAAGCGAAACAGGCTAAAAATAGAATGTTATTGGCGTAATTAATCTGGCTGCATAGTGAATTACAATAATTCAGCTGAAAACGAATCACGATTCTTTGGGCAAAGCCCCCTTTCTGTCCGCGGTTTTCTTTCCTCCGCCAGAAGCAGTGTTCTACAAGTGACAGATAATCCATCATAAAAATTATTAAGCTTGTGCAGTCAGCTTCCGTGGTGGCACTGAAGGTAACCTACCAGTGGCCAGCAGACTCAATTGTTAAAAAGGCCGCATCTTTCGTCTGAACTTACATCGAACGCATTCTGCTGCCACGCAGCAGTGCTTCCTAATCCGTTTTGGCCCTTTCATCCTTCAACCAGCACGCAGCCCTAGTTTTGTTTCCTTACGACGGGGCCTCTAAATTGTCCTTTCTTGTCGAATTACAGGAGCGCTACCGACTAATATGAATCGAAAAACATACCAAGTGAAAAGTTTTACAAAACGCTGAGGCGGAAGTCTCGAAAGATCAACGTCGCTCAACAAAGAAAAGAACCGTGAATTCTGAGAAGCAATTCCGTAGCAGGAGAGCTTGTGAGCACACTTACAGGAAAGTACAAGGGTTAGGACATTAAACAGCGTTCTACTGGAACACCTATTGAGAAAGACACCGACGATCGAATCTAGATTTCAGGGGGTCGCCATTTCCTCTGGGGCTGTCAACGAAGGGCCGCAAGCTTATAGCACTCTCACGGTACCTGATGCCTCCCACCAGTGAATCAAAATACAAAATTAGTGACCATTTTTATGAGAAAAAATGGACCCCTTAAAGGTCATAATACGCATAGCGATTAGGAACAAGGCCAAGGAGGTAAAACTCCACTTCCCTTCTGATGAACTCTGAAGGGCAAGCTATGCCTCCTATCAAGCCAAAAGACATGATAGAAATTCAGGTCGCCGAGCAATGCATGTAACTGCTGGTAGGAAACAAAACCTTAATGCGAGAATCCTATGTTATCGGAGACCACTTAAGCAAAACCAAAGAATATTACTGTAATGGTGAAGGGTACCACCACGATATGTGAAACCGCATAAAAGGAGGTCAGTTTGCTTCTGCGTTAACAACAATACCTCGAATTCTAGCCGGTTCCATTTGTGAGCACATGAAGTATTGTGCGCGTATCTTCTCTGTTATGGTTTTAAAACGTGCCACCTTAACCTTTTTAGTGGCGAATGCTTTCTCAAGCTTTACGTCTTTACCAGCGCTCTCGCAACGTTGAGATTTCCAAATAGGGAAGCACTCTTTAGGGCCACGTTTTTTTAGAATCTTTCAGACATACTCTGCATGCTCAAATAAAATTGCCATAAAAAATGAGCGCTCTGCTTTTTTAAAGCTGGTGGAGCACTACTGACAGAGTTAAACCGCCGCTTGTATTTCATGATGTGAGCTTAGACAGCCATACAGACAACCCTGTGAATGTAGTGGCAGCTCACTGCGTTAATTTTTTTAATAAAGTGTTTTATAATACCCATGTCAAGATTTTACGCACTGGAAATCTTTTGTTATCATAAAGGGCAAGAATATGACGATGAACTTTTCTTTTGCTCAGCCAAACGGACTTCAAACATAAAAATGTTGCATTTTTTTCTTTTTAGTGCGTGCACTATTATCTAAAATATACATTTTTTTGAACAAATACGACTGCGTGTTATTTGCCCAGAAAGGGCATAAAATGCCAAGAAGCTTATGTTGAGCACATCTGAGGTCTCATGTTTCTACAGATTACTCTACCTATGGCACGGTTCGCACCCTCTGCACACGTGTTGAGTCAAGCTGAAAAACATCCGGACGTGCTTAAGGAGTACAGAAGGTTAATCCGCAATGTACTAAAGGTATTTCTCGGTACCGAAGACGCTACAATGTTTCAACCCGCAAATGTGGATGATGCCGACGACAGCACCGATGACATGTCTAACGATGAAGCAAGAAACCATGACATTTTTCGTGTAGTCAATGAGATTATTGAAGTCGAAGGACGCATAGCAAAGGTGAGTATAAAGTTATACTTTCTCAAAAACTGGGAAGCGATCATTTGCCATTCCAGAGGGGTAAGGTGACCTACAATGACTAGTCAACATGAAACAACGCACACTTGCCCACAGTCAGTTATTTGCTGCAGAACATATTTTTTGTGTATCTATACCGTCTTTCCATATATGTGTCATCCTATTATAACAAACTTGTTTTTATGAGACACGTCCATTTATCCATTTGTGCGCCGCCAACTTTCCGTTCATTTTACCTACTCATTATTTACTTAAAACTTCCATCCTTTTCCTGTCATCTCGTTTATTTTGCTCTTCGGCTCTTTTCGTTATGGAATACAAGTTATCCCGCTCGTATGCCTTGCGCAAACTTATGCCATCTGGTTTGTATAATGAATTACCAAGCGTTGCTTGGCTCCATCCGCTTTATGTTAGAAAGGTGTACAAGCAAATACAGTTCCGATTGCAAAAAAGTATTCCGCTAAAAAGGCATTCCCGATAAGGGTGAATATAGGGTAGCATTTGCTAAACAGTGGGAACCTCGAGTAATTTAATAGCGTTAACGAAAGAGCCGCAGTAGTTGAAGTAGGCTATGTAAGAGTTATAAATTAAAGTTAGTACAAGTACATGCATCAATGTTTAGTCATAATGATGAAGTATAAGAGTTACATGTCAATGTTAAATCAGCGATAACGAAAGCAGAAGCTCAGTATACTTTGGTGATAAGCTACATCACTGCGAAATTAGGGAATAATCAGGTTGTAAAATAGACGATGAGGAACTACTAATAGTACAATGTGATTAGTCTGCTGTTCGTAGTACACTATTCGCGAGCGGAGATCGGTTCATTAATTCATACTGTGGTCAGTGAGGTGGAGCACCAACTTCAATTCAGTTGTTCCTTATTTCGGCATGTTCCAGGTGCACCTCCTTTTAGTGAGCTTCCAAAAGAGGTATTCACGTTTTGTCATCTATTCTTTTAGGTAATTATTTATAACCAATTTTTCTTAAAATATCTTGAGCACATCTGCAGTACTATTACCAGTACACTGTTTCTTATCTACTAGGAATAATAGAGGTCATGTGTTCGAAGGATTTTACCTCCCAAATACATTACAAATGATGAACACCTTCTTTCGGAAGCGCTAAACAGGGAGTGGACTCAGAAAAGTTCGAAAAGAGAACAACAACTGGTGCAGATCTCATAGGAACGCTGACCACACCCATAACATAAAATGTAGAAATGTTGTAAGGAAGCAAGGACAGTGATCAAAGATTTAGTGAGCTTTAGTGTTACATGAAGTTTGAAGAAATTCAGAATAGCGGGGAAGAATGAGGCCCGCCTAACTGCTCTAAGAGAAAAAGCCGAAAACTCAGGCTACTCCTCGCGAACTAATCTAAGCCTTTAGAAATGGAGCATGAAGTTAGCGCCGATAGGTAACGAATGGGGCCTGATAGAAAATTGGTTGAGCTGCCGCAACTAGTCTCAGTTAAGGCACCAAGACAGAAGGCAGTTAGACATTGCCAAACGATCGACCAAAAATTATTGGCTGAACATATTAAAAGGAATGGCTGAACGAGCTAAAGAAATTGTATCAAAGGTAGCAGTCAGTTCACTTTCATTCTCTGCCTGTTTCTTATTTCCTTAGACTATCGTAAAACCTGAATAAAATTTTTCATACCATACCATAGGTACAATAGGCACATCCTCAAAGTTAACCATCACCAAATAGTGAAAGCTTCCCGAACTGATCCAAAACCTTCACCGGCCAAGGGTTAGATCATATTTTTAGCATTATTAAGCAAATTAGTGAAGTCATGCTCAAAACTTTGAAAAGAAAACAAAAAGAAATATTTGTAGGAAAACTACTGAGACTGTGCGAGAGTAAAGTTATTTAGGCCAAGTAGCAGCAAGGAACCAGGAGCCCAAGGAGCTCATTATGAAACGAATGAAAACGCGTTGGGACGCATCCGGTGTGCAGAAGGCCAGGTGAGTGTGCCTGCAGGTGGGCGATATATTGGTGTTGCCGCTTTTTTATATCGACAGCATCCGAGGGTAAGTGCAAAATGTATTGATGCGACCTTAATTTTTTCTAATTCAATGACGCATCTCCACTAGCACCCTTTTCCACCAAGTCTTCCAAGGCCCTTATACTTATCTCTACTTTTCGCATACTAATTTCGTCGTGGCGACATTATAATAATTCTTCTTGAATCATATTGCCTTTCCGTGGTACGCCGCCGAAGTAACAGTTCGTCGATAATTCTGGTCATATGAGATACGTTTCCTAAGCGGCCTGCAGGCCGCACGTACTTCACAGGTGCCGCGAAACTCACCCATGCAGAGTGTGAATGCCCGAGTAATACTACGTGAGGCGTCACAATGTGGCACCCACTTATAGAATCTAAGCGGTGCTACCTGAAGAGAACGCTCCTATTGTGTGGCTTCTGAGATTTACGCCGTTGTCCGGCATTATTTTTGTATGCTCACGCTAGCCTTGCAAAGTATTAATGCAAAGTGCTCCCCGTATATTTATTGCAGATGGTACTCGATGCGCGTAAAAAGGCTCACAGCGTTACTACAACCATCCAGGAGTGGGAAACACAGCTTGGTGATAATGTAAGCACTTCTCGAAACTGTAACTTTTCTAGTTTGTGCGGGACCTATTTTTGGTTATGATGCGGCGGCGCGCACTTATATCGTTAGGATGAGTAAAATACACCAGTTAACTCATTGCAAACAACACAGTTGTAGAAGAACAGGCGCAATCTTTAGAATTTTACTGTTGATCTCTGTTAGATCTCATAACTAGTACCAGATAGAAGGATTACAAACTTGCCGTTTTCTTGAAAACTGTGAAGCAACGACATTACGTTTCCTGTTTTCTTGCATCCTTAACATTGAAGACTGAGTGCCCGCATGCTCCGATGGCAGAGCTTTAGGCCTGAAATAAGGTTGGGTGACGAAATTTTCAAAATGTGCAGGCGCTAGCTAACGCAAGACAGCTAGTCCAAGACAGGTGTAATTAGAGATGGGTGGGAGCAGCCTTCGTCCCGCAGTGGGGATAAAAAATCGTTGACGATTATGATGATCCCGACCCGCATGCTCTTTTACAGCCATTTGAATACTACCGCCCTCTTCATGCTCATGGCGCAGACTTTCCGCATCTGTCCAAATAGAGCAAAAAGGAAACTGTCATTATAATGACGGATGTTCTTCTATAAGCTCTTCACAGTTCACCGGTAGTCGAACAACGGAAACCGATAAAATATAACCATTTTCTTCGGGCGGGCCTCTGACAGAGCACCAGCGATTCGAAAATGTCTGCTAGCCACTCATTCTTAAGAATAGGTGAAATGTACGCTACCTGGTCCAGGCAAAGCAGTGTAAACATTATTATTATTAGTACTGTTAGTAATAGTTGTAGTATCGAATATTAGTTAATATAGTTCCTTGATTGATTGATAAGCCTTTCCGGCCGGGACTGGTTTTGTACCGGGCGACCTTGACGGCCAGCCCGCCTTACTGCACCGCGTTCTCCTCGATGCGCTTGAGGGAATTTCTTTCCCAAGTGACGCGATGGCCGCGCTACGTGTAGACACTGATCGACTTCCTAGTGACAGGTGCCGATGTCAGCACTTCATGTCCCTAGAACGGCATCTATTACTACAGACGGTTTAAGCGAGATTAACGTGATGCCCTTCCGACTACGCAATGCGCCTGCAACCTTTGAACGAGTGGTGGACGAAATGTTGTGCGGCCTCAAATGGAGCACGTGCTCATGCTACCTCGACATCGTTGTGTTCGTCCACAATTTCAACGCGCACCTTCTGCACCTTAGGTAAGTTTTGCCGCGCTTGGACGAACACAAGCGTGCAAATGAACATGAAAAAGTGCCGGTTCGCCTTGCGGAAGCTTATTACTCACGGTCACGTCGTATTCGAAGACGGAATTCTTCTCTACCACTCGACGTATAGTTTCCAAATCCTCAGAACCTCACAGAACTCTGCGCCTTCATTGGCTTCTGTTCTTACTTCCGAAGCTTTGTTCGCGAATTCGCTTTGACTATATCGCTTCTCACACAACTCTGAACTGGCGTCCACCGCCAATCATCATGGTATCCTGCATACGGCAATGCGCTTCCTTCGATGCCCGCAGTGCAGCCACTGAGCCGGCGGACTCGCCAGTGTTTGACGCGAGTGGCAGTTGCCCTGGCTTTCAGTTACATTCGCAGTGCGTCGCTCGATAGCTTGCTTGCATTTTAAGCTATCTGCTTTGTTGTTTAATCCACCTCTATAGCCAAGAAAATAGTTTTTCGAGATATTACTTACGCACATAAACGTTTTAACAGAAAATGTGCCAGAAAACTCTCATCAGTGTCATATTCAAGTGAGTCACCTAGGACACATGGTAGTTGTACAAGCTGATTCTCCAAAAAGGGGGCTCTCCTAATTAAACTTTTGTTGCTGCCATACGCCGGCCGCACGTGCTGGTTGTATTTCCTATATCCAACCTATTCTCAATTCCATTGCACCCCCATTCCAACACCCCTCTTTTGCCTCTTTAAAAAGCGATAGTAACAGCGTTCGTCATGGGCCTGATAAGATCTGTGAACATATATATGTTTTATTTATTAAGCCCCAAATTGTCAGTTACGTATTAGTAAGAATTCTCTCGCCATCACGAAATCAGCCAATAGCGTTGGTGGGTTCAGCTGCTCTTGATGACGCTGCATGGCGACATTGCCAAATCAGGAGCAAAGGATATTTCTCTGTGTATGACAGCAGATTGTAAACTCCCTGCTGCATGCAGTGCAGCAGTAATTGGGTGACATGTTCACAAGAGCCTCTATATCAGATCGGCAACGTTTTCTTGCGATGCTTAAAAAGTGTCTTAGAACATTTTTGGGAAACGCCTTTACAAAAATGAAATTTTCGCTAGCTGAATTTCTGGGAACTGTTGCAGCCTTGTCCGACGTAAAGAAAATATGCGTCGGTGAGAAATATTTCCTCCTCGTCTGTTAATCGGCATTCTGAAACTAACGTACGTGCGTTTGTTGTGGATATCAACAATCGTATACGTAAAAAATGATATTTAAGGGCTTGTCTTTGGCACGTAGAGGACTACGAAGCTTCCGAATCGTCACTGTATACTTCTGCGAACAACACCTCGGTCTCGAAGTCAGGGATATTGAACTTGCAAATCACATAGTCTGTCGCAAGCAAGGCCACCGCTACGCAGTAATAGTAAACTTTCATATTTTACAAGCCCAAAACCGCGTGCTTGCTAATACTTACATGCTAAAAAATTTGCGATTCGTAAACATTTCGATAGATTAGGACGTTTCACCTTAAATACAGTATGTGCACAAGCAGCTTCGCGATTTTGCTCGATTGCATTATCTGCCAGATGAAAAGTTGAAGCTATTCTTCGATAAGCTAAAGATAGGCAGGAAAATATATAGGATCCAGTCTTCTGCAACTAAAGCACCAGAATACGTTCCACGAAATGGAAATTTCTGAAGCAGTCGTCATGTGCAGAAAGATAACAGGATACCCAAATTTTCTCAAGTTTCTGCCGATTTTCGTAGTACACTAAACGAAAACGATGAACTTGTTTCACTCATTCATGCTTCTAGCGCAGATGTTATAAGTGGCACGAAAACACGGCTAATTATAGCAGTTAAGAATTCGGACCTACAAATTCCAAATTTCTCCGCTGTTTCTTGAAAGGACCGTTTGAGTAGAAAAAAGCAGGCCATGTCGTAATAGCCATAAAAAAACATATAAAGGACAAATTTATTGCTATTGACGTTATTCCTGGAACTATTTTGGTTACATTCTGCAACTCTACTTATCGCCTGCTGTGGGCCACCTGACTTGGGACAAAATACTTTCTGAGGAACTTCAGTGTGCTGTGGGATCCGTCGAATGCACATGTACTAACTCTTCTCTAATGTGTGCCGGCGATTACAATTTTTCAGGCATAGCATGATCTGCTTTAGCCTACCCTGGTGTGCACCACACACGTGAATGTCCAGAATTTATTGGCCTACTACTACCTATTAAAAACTTATCGTAACTCCTACACGTGTCGATTCTATTCCTGGTCTTCTTTTGGCCATCTATCTAGGACAGGCTGCTGTAGAAGTACTAGAGTGTATCAGCGATCATTGTGTAATAAAATGTACGTTTGCTTAAAGTACTATCTATGAAGGAACCACGGTTGAAAAAATAAATAAATTGAAGACTATTTGAAAGCTTATCCCAAAGGTTGAAACTCTGAGGCTCTTGAATTTGACGTCTCATTCTTGCAAAGATATCAAAATTGTCCTATCTGATAACTAGGCTCTTTTTCTTAACAAGTTGGCAATAACGCAGGAGAAATAAGTTTTCAAAAATGTATTTACAAAACAGAAACCAAACCATGGTTTACTTATGAGAATACGATAGATATTTAAATAAGAAGAAACGTTTGTATTGAAAGGTAGCGCGCACAATTTTCGATCAGGCAGGATATATTGTTACAGCGTCGCAAACTAGAAGGCCTAAAGCGATAGTCATTAGGAACAATGACAAGGGTTGTTTTTTTCGTTGCCTGGAAACATGGGTAGAGATTTTGCATTGGTAAGAACTGTTTCTATTGGCACCCGCTAGTCAATTCTTCATTGTGTTTCCTTGAAATGGTGATATATATATTCTTATCCTCACCAATTTCCGCCGTCCACCCGGGCCATGGAGGAAAGAAAGCGTAGGACAGGCCCTGGCCAGCACGGACGCGTTCAAGAAAGTGTGTACGAAGTCATGCGCTGTTTTTCGCAAAGGAGCACTGGTACTAGTACCCCAAACGTCAACGTTGTCATATCACCCACGCTCCAAAAGCTTTCGCTGCTGCTCTCGGCCTCTGAAAAGTGGGATAATATTTCTCGGCATGTGTCTTTCGTGCAGCACATTCTGTTTGCGACACAAGCTAACCTTGTAGCATGGTGTCTAAGCATGAAAGTTGTGTTCAGGGTCAATTAGTGGGAGTGTCAGCCAGCCACAGACACTCAAGTGATCATAGTGCAGGTCTCCGTCGTCGTCTTCAACGTGCCACGGAAGAGCATAGGAACGCGTCTGCTTCACTAAAGCTATTACAGAAGTTTCGTATCCTTTGTTCTGACGACCGTCGGCAGCACACACTTCGTGTGGCTCGTATCAATGCGAGTGCGAAGCTCACGCCTATCTGCTCCGGAGAGCTCATTCAAGGAGCAAAGGGAGATCGCACACCAACGTGGCTACATTTCCGTCTTCAAACCGTGACGTCAGAGCTCCCATTTGGCTTCTTTGCTCCATGACCCGGGTCGATACTCACCTCATTCTAAAAAATGTGTAATAAAAACTAAGGCTATTAAATATAATTTTTTCAACCAGGAGATTTTGCAGTTTACAAAAGCAGATCAAAGAAAATTTTGGAAGGCCATTTCTTCCGCGCCTGCAAAAGAGTTACCTCTGAATAGCTCCTAGTCTTGTGCTACAGTTCATGTTCTTGTTGTTGCTGATTGGTTTATTATCATCTTTTCCAGTGCATATATAGACGAAATTTCTCTAAATATGTCACAACAATTATATGTTTTGTGCTTTAAGGGCACAAAAAGGGACGAGAGATGGAGGTACGACGCGGATAGCACTGTGTGCACGTCGTACCTCTGTCTCTCGTTCCTTTTTCTGCGCTAAAAACCTAAAAGGTATGGAATACCAATATGCCCAAACCTACGCTCTTTTAAGTTACATTTTATGTTATTTCGGCAGGTACGCTTGACTTGAGTTGAGTCGTTGTAAGCTACTGGTGGGATTAGCCTTGCAGTGGCTGCCGGCAATTGCTAATTGCATTACTGTGATCTTTGACGGCCAAGTGAAAGCGAGTGAGCGTTTGCCATTGTTTTCAAGTCCAGGTACCAAAGGCATCAGTAGTAAGCCATTAACATTGAATGTCGCGGAAAACCTCGCACCACTCAACCGAATACTCAGACTTAAGGAATTTGTAGCAAAATAAACCAGTTTCATTGCATCACATACACACAGATACATTAACAAATTATGTCATAGTGTTGGCAATGTGGGAAGAAAACATATAAAAGCCAACGTTTTAGAATGACGTTGCTTCCCAGTTATCTTCTGAGCTCTTGCATACTTCCCATTCAATATGCAGAAGAAAGCAAGCTGTCACTAAACCGTTGTGCAGTACGAGTCTTGCTAAATGACTGAACAATACAGTCACTGGTCGAACGTCCGAGGAATTGGTCGCGGCACATTCCGCGAAGAAGTCCACAAACTTCTGGCACTCGGTGTTTGTCTGACATGGACACGTAGCCAGACGGAGAGGCGAGCATTCTGGTCCTGACCACATGAGCTACGGCCTCGGGTGGGACGACTTGGGGGACGCCACCTGCTGGGGCGGGACCCAGACGAGCACGCCAAGGCTATGTCGAAGTTTGCGGGACACAGCGTTGATGCCCCCGTTCGTTGCCTCCTCAAAAGCTAGTCTGCCTTCCCGCTACTCGTAATGCGAGACTTCTATTTATTTACGTAGATGTCGTTATCCTTACTTTCATGCGCAATGTTTTTTTTCTCTTTGTCTTTTCACCGATCACCAATATCGCACGTTACCCCTTCATGTAAATCCTGACAGTGATGAAGAACAATTCATCTTTCATGTTAACACTTAGGTCAGAACAATCACAGGACAATCGTGAAAATTCAGATTAGTGCAAATTAAATTGTGGGGTTTTACGTGCCAAAACCACTTTCTGACTATAAGGCACGCCGTAGTGGGGAACTCCTGAAATTTGGACCACCTGGGGTTGTTTAACCTGCACCTAAATCTAAGTGCACTGGTGTTTTCGCATTTCTCCTCCCATCTAAAATGCGGCTGCTGTGGCCGGAATTCCATTCCGCGATCTCGTGCTTAGCAGCCCAACACCACAGCCACTAAGCAACCACGGCGGATAGTATTAGTGCGAATTGGTGTATGTGGTGTTCGTACGTAAAGCCGGCAATAAAAACGAGTTGACAAGCTATCGACACATGTTCGTACCGTCTGTATTATGGAAAATACTTGGCCACATGTTATCTATTCAAATTATGCATAAATTACTACTAACGAGATCCTATTTGCTAACCAACAGCTTTTTGAACTAACAACAGGCATTCACTTCAGCCTCATTAAACTTTGACATACTGAGCCATATTATTGCAATAGCAATTATATGGACACTCAAGGCGCATTTCTGCTGTCAGCGTCAGCATAGCCGTCACCGAAGTCCAAGGGCGATACCGCCGTTGCCGCGAGCCGTATGCTGTATGTGCGAATGAAAGCACGAGTAGGGAGCCAGAGATCGCAGCTCAATCTGGCACGCGCGAGGGAGGAAGGCGGAGTGCAAACGTGCCGTCTTCTTCCGCGCTAAAGGCAGTGGAATATGGTAAGGAGAGAAGGAGGGAGGGAGCATGTGCTCCGGCAGCAACTGCGAATTTTGCTACCGGGCGCAAGGGGAACTAACGATCACGTCTCAATTTTGTGCTCGGAAGGGATGGAAGCGAGGAGGCAGTGCGGGAGGGAGGGAAGAGGGCGACTTGGACTCTGCGAACAAGTGCTTACTTTGCACGGCCGTGCACGGTCGCGGGTGCCGTATCTTGAAAGGGATCTGCAGACAGCTCATACCACTGGGCCCGCTGTGTTCTCGCCGCCCTTGCGTTGAAGCGATAGACAACGGTCACTTCGCTCGATACTGCTGCCCCGCTTGCTCACACCAGCGTTTTGAAAGCCAGTGTCCGCGCTTATCCAGTGTGATGTGTTCATGTTGTCTTGTGCGCTCGTGACGCCATGATCGTTAACTCTGTTAGTAATTGAACGTTTGCAAGGTTATACGGCCAGTAAAACTACTACGCTTACTTCTTATGGCTGTGTACTAATTTGCTATCGCAATCGATGCTTCGTCTTTCAGGTGAAGCTGCAACTTTTTTATACAGGGTATCCCTACTATCATGCACGGAGATTTAAAAACATGCCAATGTCACGTAGCTGGATAGAACCAAGGTAATGTTATTTGCCGTCGCTTGGAGGTTCTCAGATTATCTTTTTTTGCATTCCATTTAATTACAGTCTGAATTAATTAATCCCTTCTGAAATATTATAATGAAATGAAAAGTGTCAATGATAATATGGTAGAGCGACATGAAAGCTCCCGATACAGCTTTCTGTTCCTCAATACGTGCTACGTAAAAGTGTTTTTTCCGACGCTAAGTGCCTCGAGCGGCCAGTCGCGCTGCAATTTTGCATGTATTCATGGGCTGCGTTCACGCTCAGAAAAACAATTTGAGGTAGCATGTATTGAGCAACAGTAACATGTATCAGGAGTTTTTCAATTTATCTCATTTACAGTTTTCATCTACTTATAATATTTTTGTAGTTGATTATTAAATTAGGACTAACTTCGTAATTAGGCGGAATGCAAAAATAATTTTGATATCTCCAAGCGACAGCAAACATTACCTTGGCTCTATCCAGCTACGTTTTAAATCTTGGTGCATGATTAACTTGGTGCATGCAGGCCGCCATTGGAATCTGAACCTGGCAACGTTTAACGTTAGAACGCTATCTAGTGAGGCGAGTCTAGCAGTGTTATTGGAGGAATTAGAGGGTAGTAAATGGGATATAATAGGGCTCAGTGAGGTTAGGAGGACAAAAGAAGCATATACAGTGCTAAAAAGCGGGCATGTACTCTGTTACAGGGGCTTAGCGGAGAGACGAGAACTAGGAGTCGGATTCCTGATTAATAAGGAAATAGCTGGGAACATACAGGAATTCTATAGCATTAACGAGAGGGTGGCAGGTCTTGTTGTGAAACTTAATAAGAGGTACAAATTGAAGGTGGTACAAGTCCATGCCCCTACATGCAGTCATGATGACCAGGAAGTCGAAAGCTTTTATGAAGACGTGGAATCGGCGATGGGTAAAGTCAAAACAAAATACACTATACTGATGGGCGACTTCAATGCCAGGGTAGGCAAGAAGCAGGCTGGAGACAAGTCAGTGGGGGAATATGGCATAGGCTCTAGGAATAGCAGAGGAGAATTATTAGTAGAGTTTGCAGAACAGAATAATATGCGGATAATGAACACCTTTTTCCGCAAGCGGGTTAGTCGAAAGTGGACGTGGAGGAGCCCGAATGGTGAGACTAGAAATGAAATCGCCTTCATACTCTGCGCGAACCCTGGCATCATACAAGATGTAGACGTACTCGGCAGGGTACGCTGCAGTGACCATAGGATGGTAAGAACTCGAATTAGCCTAGACTTGAGGAGGGAACGGAAGAAACTGGTACACAAGAAGCCAATCAATGAGTTAGCGGTAAGAGGGAAACTAGAGGAATTCCGGATCAAGCTACAGAACAGGTATTCGGCTTTAACTCAGGAAGAGGACCTTAGTGTTGAAGCAATGAACTACTATCTCATGGGAACCATTAAGGAGTGAGCAATAGAAGTCGGTGGTAACTCCGTTAGACAGGAAACCAGTAAGCTATCGCAGGAGACAAAAGATCTGATCAAGAAGCGCCAATGTATGAAAGCCTCTAACCCTACAGCTAGAATAGAACTGGCAGAACTTTCTAAGTTAATCAACAAGCGTAAGACAGCGGACATCAGGAACTATAATATGGATAGAATTGAACAGGCTCTCAGGAACGGAGGAAGCCTAAAAACAGTGAAGAAGAAACTAGGAATAGGCAAGAATCAGATGTGTGCGTTAAGAGACAAAGCCGGCAATATCGTTACTAATATGGATGAGATAGTTCAAGTGGCTGAGGAGTTCTATAGAGATTTATATAGTACCAGTGGCACCCACGACGATAGTGGAAGAGAGAATAGCCTAGAGGAATTCGAAATCCCACAGGTAACGCCAGAAGAAGTAAAGAAAGCCTTAGGAGCTATGCAAAGGGGGAAGGCAGCTGGGGAGGATCAGGTAACAGCAGATTTGTTGAAGGATGGTGGTCAGATTGTTCTAGAGAAACTGGCCACCCTGTATACGCAATGCCTCATAACCTCGAGCGTACAGGAATCTTGGAAGAACGCTAACATAATCCTAATCCATAAGAAAGGCGACGCCAAAGACTTGAAAAATTATAGACCGATCAGCTTACTGTCCGTTGCCTACAAAGTATTTACTAAGGTAATCGCAAATAGAATCAGGAACACCTTAGACTTCTGTCAACCAAAGGACCAGGCAGGATTCCGTAAAGGCTACTCAACAATAGACCATATTCACACTATCAATCAAGTGATAGAGAAATGTGCAGAATATAACCAACCGTTATATATAGCTTTCATTGATTACGAGAAAGCGTTTGATTCAGTCGAAACCTCAGCAGTCATGGAGGCATTACGGAATCAGGGTGTAGATGAGCCATATGTAAAGATACTGGAAGATATCTATAGCGGCTCCACAGCCACCGTAGTCCTCCACAAAGAAAGCAACAAAATCCCTATAAAGAAAGGCGTCAGACAGGGAGATACGATATCTCCAATGCTATTCACAGCATGTTTACAGGAGGTATTCAGAGGCCTGGAGTGGGAAGAATTGGGGATAAAAGTTGATGGAGAATACCTTAGCAACTTGCGATTCGCTGATGATATTGCCTTGCTTAGTAACTCAGGAGAGCAATTGCAATGCATGCTCACTGACCTGGAGAGGCAAAGCAGAAGGGTGGGTCTGAAAATTAATCTGCAGAAAACTAAAGTAATGTTTAACAGGCTCGGAAGAGAACAGCAGTTTACGATAGGTAGCGAAGCACTGGAAGGGGTAAGGGACTACATCTACTTAGGGCAGGTAGTGACCACGGATCCGGATCATGAGACTGAAATAACCAGAAGAATAAGAATGGGCTGGGGTGCGTTTGGCAGGCATTCTCAAATCATGAACAGCAGGATGCCACTATCCCTCAAAAGGAAAGTGTATAACAGCTGTGTGTTACCAGTACTCACATATGGGGCAGAAACCTGGAGACTTACGAAAAGGGTTCTGCTGAAATTGAGGACGACGCAACGAGCTATGGAAAGAAGAATGATGGGTGTGACATTAAGGGATAAGAAAAGAGCAGATTGGGTGAGGCAACAAACGCGGGTAAACGACATCTTAGTTGAAATCAAGAAAAAGAAATGGGCATGGGCCGGACATGTAATGAGGAGGGAAGATAACCGATGGTCACTAAGGGTTACGGACTGGATTCCAAGGGAAGGGATGCGTAGCAGGGGGCGGCAAAAAGTTAGGTGGGCGGATGACATTAAGACGTTTGCAGGGACAGCATGGCCACAATTAGTACATGACCGGGGTAGTTGGAGAAGTATGGGAGAGGCCTTTGCCCTGCAGTGGGCGTAACTAGGCTGATGATGATGATGATGCATGATAGTTGGGACACCCTGTATATATTACTAGAACTTTTAAATATGTGCCTCATAACTGCTTATTATTTTTGATGAGACCGATCAATGTCGTCTAAAGAGTAATAAAATGGGCCAAGTTTACATAAGTAACGCGCGATAGGGCGTTGTAATTAAGAATGTCCATTGATCACTTCAACCTGTTAAGTCCAGTGTGCCTCAAGACTTCGTTTCGGGACACACTAAATTTATTCTACATAAGTGATATTCATCAGGCTATAAACTCGGAAATCCGGCTATATGTCGAAGACCGTGTTTTGTACCACCTCGTAAAAAAACAATGTTGATTGTGCTAAATCACAAAATGATTTAACATTATCGAAAGATGGTACTTAGACTACCAAATGAACGTATATACAAAAAACTTTGCTTATGAGATTCAGCCCACCCAGTGCAATTATGATGCACAAATACACACTAAACAGTCAAACTTGAAAATTCAGACTCCTCGAAATATTTAGTCGTTAATATTTATACTACTTCGTCCTGCAATTATTATGTGGATTATATTCTGTCTTCGACGGCGTAAAAGCATTGGCTTCATTCGTTGTAAGCTCCGTAAGGCTAACAGTGATGCAAAGCCTCTTGCATATACTGCCATAGTTTTCTCAAAACTTGAGTATGGTTCACGTATCCGAAGCCTGCACCACACATACCTTATTAACGAATTGGAATCATCGTCGAGCAAGGCAGTGCGATGTATTGCATGTAATTTTTCCAGGAAACAAGATTGAAGGTTTCTTTCTAGCGCCACCAAAATAAATAAAACTACATTGGCCTCATTTTATTGCCCATTGGAAGGACAAATATCTGATTACCTTCTTCCATCACCTTTATCCCTTCCTAACCCCTTCTCACAGGTACACTTCTTGCACGCCAAAAGAATATGTCACGAATTGATCATAACCGTAATGTTCAACTTCTATTTCAACAATGCACTAAAGAAGTCATGCCCTCATTTAATTTCTTCCAGTTTTCAAAAACAGGTAGTGTGGTTGAGTGAGGCTGGTTTTTCAAACAATTTGATTGGGTCTATCACTGAAGCACTGCTCAGAGCTATGCAGTCAGGAGAGGCTGGTTTCTCGACGTCAGTCAGTGTAGATTCTGCTAAAAAGTAAACTTCCACCGTAATTCCTTACATCCACCGCTTATCGCATAGCCTGAAGAAGGTAGGACTGCGTGGAAAGGATGACGTAGCGTTCACAGCTCCAAACAAGCTTATCAGTGTGTAAAAACAAGACCATATAGAAAAACAAAGGACGCGTAGGAAAAGCAGCACAGAAGAGGGTATGTTAACTGTAAAGCCTGTGTTATTTACCGAATTCATTTAACCTGTATAAAGAGTTATATCAGACAAACCGGCAGGTGCATTATTGATACGCTTCGCGAGCACTCCAATAAAGTTAACAAGCCTTCACCGGATGGCCTCCTCGCAATTCATTGTCATAAGCGTGGATGCGTTCCGCGATTTTAAGGTACAGTAATTATCGGGAGACGCAAATGCGAATTAACTCGTTTCATCATTGAATGTGCTCGTATTGAAGAGTTTGGCAATGCTTTTGTTAGCCAAACGTCCATGTCACTATGAAAGAAAGAGGTGGAATTTCTGCGCATGCGTTAAACATAATTGTTTTTGCCTAGTTTTGCCAAGTGGTTTGTTCTGTCATTTGCTCTGTTACCTTGTCAGTAGACACGTGTTTATAGAAAAAAGTGAGAGTGAGGATATAAAAGTGGAGACTGCCCCGGAAATAAATTGTCGTTGGAAGTTAGCGCCTGTGTATGTCTGTCTTCTCCTCTACGTCCTTGTGCTATTTACGCTATCGGAAAAAACTGCAAAATGTTACACCAACAAGCCTTAATATCCACACTGATGGAGTTTATTTTGTTGATCATTTTTCTAATATAGAATTTTAAGTACAATATTTTTTTTATTCTTTGCCCTACGCATATTTTTGGTACACCTCTCTGCATCACTTCTAGTCTCACCCCACCCTATCAAAAGCCGAGTGAGCTTTTTGGGTAAATAAATGAAACAAAATTAGATAGGTGGCTTCTTTCCCTGCAGATCCCGCTACTTCAAGGACTTCAAACGGATTTCTATAAAGCAAAAGCATCCTTGGAGCCGACGGAAAGACTTACGGTTCACTTTTCTAACTACTTCACTGAACTAGCATCATATCTTGGTTCCGTTGAAGCGTGAGTGCGACTATTTCAATATCCCACCAGTTGATTCCCCTAAGCTGTATTTGTGGTTATTATGCGTAGAAGTTACGTAATACTTAAACGTCATGTGCATCAAATCATTTGTATGTAAAGCGCGTAGGCAAAAAGTGTACACGATAAAGCTTTGGCATGATCACAACGATAATGGACTTCGAGGTCCGCGACGAACGCCAGATTTGCTTATTCTTTCTGTGCACTTTTCTTAGTAGTAACCCATCCTCCCTCAGATTCTCTTAACTGTGGCGTTCCACCACTGCACAGGCTCATGAGTGACGTGGCTAGCTATAAGTAGTGCGCCTGGTGGCAAAACGAGTGCACTCTTTCGCGTTCAGTAAACTTAACCGGTGCTAGAAGAAAGTATAACAAAAGAACTGCAGCGTTACCCATAAAAGCCACGAGGTGGTCAGCACACAAACTTGTGCTGCGACCAACAAGCACGCGACATTCTGGTCCCAGAATCCATCGAGGTCAAAATAATCTGCACGGGCAGGCGTAAACCAGCACTGTACATGGTATCTCTATGAAGGTTATCGCGCCGGGATTTGAAAGTTGTGACATTTATACGTTGCTGATTTACGGGCATTGAGACACGAACCCGACCTCTGTTCTGAGATTATTGTGCGGCAATAAGTGACCGATAGCACTGTTCATAAACAGACATATACTAAATACGGGACGGAACATTCAGACCAGCCATATTTGCTCTTTGGAATGCCCATACTGATATAGCACATATTTTCCCTATTTTTGTTTCAGAAGAAAGTTATACAACTATCTAGGGTGGTTCTTCGTTCGTGAAATGGCTGACGGGCTTCCACGTCGTATTCGACAAAGACTTAATGAGTTCCTCCAGCAAGCATCTAAGCCCGGAGTGGCAGTACAACTCACTGACGAAAGCTGCATAAAGAAGCTTATTGGTCCGCATGGCCTAATAAACAATGGCGTTGCGTACCTCTACCTCAAAAACTATTTACCGCAATCTTCTATTGAAAAAGTAAGTGTACTGTGTTGCTTCGTTATAATGTTTGCCCAACAAAATTGTGACAGCCAATGTAAAATTTTCTCTAAGCACTATCGAGCAACAGCCACAGTGCCCTAACGAAACGGCAAGAACAGTTCCCAACTTTCTTTTTTTACCCTACTTCAAGGAGCAGGTATAAGCTTGATTCAACCGTCTACGCTTTTGTTAGTAGTAATCCTACTGTATTCCACCAGAAAGAATAATTATAGCGCCTTACTTACGATAGCTTTATCGTCATTAAAGATGTGTGGCTTCTACTTTAGCAACATTCGCTACGCTCGTCGTGGGCCTTGAAAATATTGTCACGTGGTAGTGACGGTGAACAAAGCCGCAAAACTGCGAATGGTGAAACTAGTGTTTTATTGGGCGAACCTGTGCCCTCATAAACAGGTTGCACTCAAAGAACGCTGATAGCGGCGAACATAGTCGGCGATCGTTGAAAATTTCATCCATGGGTCAAGCGCGTCGGCTTTTTTAAATCAGTCATCGAAGGTTCCAGAGTAATCGCTGGTACCCGCGTGTCTTCCAGAAAGTTCTGGAGCATTCGCGTCGCGCATACATGAAATCAGATTACACAAGGTTCAGTGAGAACAGACAGCGGATAGAACCACCGATAACATTCGAAAAGCTCCCGATACATGCAGGTGCGTCCTGCGCTGTGCGATAACATTTGTTAGACGACGAAACGTGGTCACCCGATAAAGAAAAAAACTACACGTGTCAATATGTATGACAAGTGTTCCATCATAGGCTTGGTAGGGCTGGTGTGGAAGTTCATTTCCCAACACCTTGATTTCTGTGTCGAAGTGATAATAAGCGCGTTCGATCTTTCAGCCGCTTTTACACCTCATGTTTCTTTAAGGTTTTTCTGACTGTAAGACCTATTCACGGAAGACATTTTATTGCGATAGCAATTAAGACACGGAAGGACTCTTCGCGCAGTCGGCGTAGTGCTGTCACGGTATCGAAGCACATACGTCGCCTGCTCGTTGAACATTGCAATAATTACATAGAGAGGCGGAGAGCGCTTAGCTGCAAAAGCACCGAGGCGTCGTACCTCGGGTGCGTTCACATAAATTTATACGCGAACCTTATCATAACATGTTCTGCCACTAGCTGTATGACAAGTGAAGCATGTAAGCTTTCTAATGTGTGGATAAATGTCACTTCTGTATTTAGTTACGTCTAATGTATACCCTAGATTCAATACACTTTCAGGAGCACGCGCAACACGTTTACACTGTGGCTGCATCCACGCTCACCATTAATCATCAAGGATAACGGCAGTATGACACTTAAGAACACTTGCTTGAATTTTTTTGCAAAGGAAGTATTTATTCCCTATGTGTATACCTCCGCACTCAGATTTTCTGTAGCCTACTCACAATTTTCTCTAAATTTATGCTGTGTCCTTTACTGTTATGCGAGGTAAACAGGATAAATTATGCGCCACCGTAAAACACAACAATCCGTAGCACTTGCATGCGTAGTTTATTGCAAAAGAACCAATGAATCCACCCACCACCCACTTCAAACTTTGCTTACACATCAATCATTGCGTTGGCCGCACTTTCGTCAAACAGAAACAAGGCGCTTCGTTTAATTCAGAGGGGACACCAGGCGAACGTCAATACCGAAAAAAAAACTAGTGTGCAAAAATTATTTGTAGCGCTCCTATTAAAGCCATACACGTAAAAATTTTCGGACACAGATTACCCAAAATGCCCCAGATTTCTGTTAAAAATAGAAATCGTGGAACGGGAAGTTATTTCCGGGCAATGGAAAGCGTAGCTAATGACGGCAACGTCACATTTGGGAACACTTTTTTGAGAAACTCTTTGCAGAAGCTGTGTTTGATCCGCACAAATTTAACTTCACACACTGATTTTCCATAGCGATGCGCCTACTTTTGCCAAGTTTTGATCTTGGTGACATTCGTATTTTTGCAACGGCTGCTTGGAAAACTTGTCGCTCCTTCTAAATGTCAATCATAAATGATTTAGAGCGCTTTACTAAGCAGATACCTGCAGAGAACGTAATTAACCGAAGCACGTACAATTTCGCGAACACATGACTATAACTTGCCCTTTTTTTCGGCAAATGTAAGCTTCGTGTAACGTCAATTTTTTTTCGTCACATTGCGCAAAGAATTCGCATTGCGCTTTCGAGCACACATATTAGCGCTTAATAATAAATGGTTATGCTCAGGCCATAGGAATTTCACTTCGCACAGTAATTTGGCAGACATTTTTCTACAGTTTTGATAAGTGATTTTGGCAGGGTTTGTATTTATGCCTCGGTACCAGGCTAAATTATTTGCCGCTTGTAAAAAAAAAAACACTCATAACGCTATGGAGCGCTTGCAAGCGTAATTTATTGCAAACGATGCAAATAACCCACCCACTGTGAGCTTTGCTTACCCATCAACCATTTCTTCAGCCTTACTTTCACCAAACAGGAACAAACTGCTCCGTCTAGTTCACTGTATACGCCGTCTGAGCATCGCATAACACATTCAAATACCCTAAAAACGAGGGTTCCAGAATTACTTGTAACGCTCCTAATTAGGACAGCAACGTTAAACTCTCGGAATACATAGCATTTAAGAAGCCACCCATATCACTTACATAACAATATTGCCTAATGCAGAATTCCTTCCAAGCATTGAGAAACATAGTTAACAGCTGCAGCGTGACAATTGCGAGCTCATTCTTCAGATAACTTTCGTAGAAGCACTTTTTGATCCACGCTCATTGAACTTCGCACACAAGTTATCGATAATCGTACTCTTACTTTTGCTAAGTTTGATCTTGGTGGCTTACGTAACAATGTAATCGCCACCGGGTAAATTTTCCGACATTCGTAAAACACTCCTAACACTCCAGAGCACTTGCATAGGCAAATTATTGCAAACGCTGCCAGCTATAGCCCACAACATATAACGAGATATGCGTGCACGTTAGCAATCGCCTACGCCTTATCTTCACGACATATAAACAAGTTGGCCAGTCTAGCTTACTGAAAACGCCGGAGTTGATTTGTTTTCCTTTTATCCTCTGCTAGCTTCAACACTAGTTAAGAAGGGAACGTGTATAAGGTCCGAAATCGGCGCCCCTCGATGATTCGAGTGCACGGTGGCAACGCGATGGAAGAGCCGTTGGCCGGTAAAGAGACACTTTATTCAAACGCCGAGGCATCTGTCCGGGTCCCAGCTCGAACCTCCGCTCTGTCTCACACAACTAAAGCATGACTATTTAAATCCTCAGTTGCACAAAAGTCACAAACCATCGAATCTCACATGCGGGTTCACACCATTGTAGCCAATAGCAAAAAAAAACTTTCGTGATACACGGCATAGGTCGAAAGAGTGACACGATCTACAACGCGCAAGAGGATAGGTTTGCTGAAAGACACGTGTGATCTCCCTCTCCCCTACGTTAGGCTCCGAGTACTGGCCTTCATGTCCTCCAGCACTGGAGGCCTGGGTCAAGGTCGCTCTGGTAACCATTAATTGCCGATTTCGTTCCCCTTTTTCTACGCACGAGCCCGCATCTCCTGCAACAAGCCGCCGCGCAAGCTGCGAGTATGCTCCCACGAAGTATTGACGACATGTGTGCCTTACAGTGGGCTGCCCTGCCAGCACTAAGAGAACTCGATCCCGCGTGCAGCTATGGGCCGGTTCCCTTGAACGCTTCGAACACCGTAATAGGGACCCGATGGCGATCGCGCACAAAAGCATCCACCGGTTGCAGCCGGTTAAGTGGTCGTCAGAATAATGCCGTTCGTTTTCTCAAGGCATTCTCAAAAGGCGCGCGCGGATGCCAAACAATGACACTGAAACAGGATGGCCATGCGTAGCGTCACCCAATTTCCATGACTACGCTTCCCCATCTGATGGCGGGGCCCACCAAAAAAGCGCAGTCATGACCAAGAAGGTCAACGGGACGTCTGGGAAGCGCGTAGGTGTTAGTGCTAGCGGTGACGTCAAGCACAACCCTTCCTGTTATCATCACACCCGTCTCCCCGAATGCTTCCCATTCAGCTCGAACCGTCATCCGTTCTGTTCCGAGCGAGGTTGCACACTTGGCGGCTCTCCTACGGCGCAACCACTAAGCCGCATTTGTTTCCACACGTGGGTGACTCCTCCGTCCCCTCTTCGCGGAGCCGACCCGTGCCCTTCGTTTGCCGCAGTTGGCCAATAGAACAGCGTGTGAATCTCCCTGCGTTTCGTTGTACTCGCACGAACTGGGCCACACAGCAACAGCAAAACCAACTCCATATACCTCATACCCGCCGTGGTTGCTCAGTGGCTATGGTGTTGGGCTGCTGATCACGAGGTCGCGGGATCGAATCCCGTCCACGGCGGCCGCATTTCGATGGGGGCGAAATGCGAAAACACCCGTGTACTTAGATTTAGTTGCACGTTAAAGATCCCCAGGCGGTCGAAATTTCCGGAGTCCTCCACTACGGCGTGCCTCATAATCAGAAAGTGGTTTTGGCAGTAAAACCCCATAATTAATAAAAATTGATCCATATATCTCATGCCGATCGCTGGAGAAACCAACTGCAAATATTCTACGACGTAAGACAGTAAGGAAAAAAATTAAGGTGTAGTAATTATTTGTGTAACGCTTCTCCTTAAACTTAAAGCAAGACATTTTAGTGACACATTACACTCATCATTTCAACTAACTTCACTGAAGTTAAAGCAGGTGCATTGTGCTGTTATATTATTACTTTGGAAATTACAGCTCACAGCGGCAGTATGACACCCCGAAACGCTTGAATAAGTAACTTTCTAGAAACTTTGTAATTAACCTGCAGAGATGAAACATTAATTGTTCGTAGAGCACGACTTGTTTTCTGCTTCGACGAAGCATAAACACCGTGATTCACTATAGTTATCAAAAGAGACCACGTAGTAGCAACCATATGCCATGTATAAAGAATAAATATTGGGAGAAGGCGAATATTCAATCATTCTTAAAGCGCATAGTTATCCTACACCATTTTAAGCCGTCGGATCTCGCAACCGTAAAGTCGCCCAAATTTTCTCAAAACATAATATCCCAGCCTTTTATGGTCGGCTCAGAGAAAAGAACAAAGCTTTTAAATGTTTCATATATATATATATATATATATATGGGCCCGAAACGATTATTCTAAAATTTTCATGTAAGCCCTCATTGACACAGACATTTCGATATTCGCCTGCCTATTGCCCCTAATAATCCCCACGTTTCTAGACAATATAGACTTCGCTAGCTATTTCACTTTTTTCGTAAGATCGTTAAAATGGGCATATAACGTTTTTGAGTGGTTCTAGTCGCATTAGCAGCCTGGTTATAAAATATATATTCATGCTATTGCTTAGAGCATACTTAACAGCTACTGTGCAGCAGGCCATGGACTATATTAGAAACCTAGCCGAGTGCTGCATTACTGTTTACACATCCTACACCTCATCTCCACCATCCCGTTCACCAGTACGCTGTTCTTCGACTTCGACTGAAGATCACTTAATGTGCTTCTTTTTTGTTTTCTTTTTTTACAATATAGGCTCTGTTGATGCCACTCGCAGGAGCCTTTAGCGCCATGAACGGTTCAGCTATGTCTATCGCAGCTCATCGGCTTTGGAACAAATACTCAGTGAAATGAAAACCGATGTTACACATTAATGTCTGACCCTCTGACAAACTAAGCGCTCCTGTTGCTGCTACCGCACTTTCACGGGCAGGCCATATAAGATCTCCCTTCATGTTCACGTGTCTTTTCTATCAACAAAACGAATTGTGGTCAGGTACCGTTGCGCATGACACGCCTACAGTCATTTGGACATTATAGTTCATTTTGGCCGCAAAATAGCTCAGGTGTTAACCTTGAGCAAGGTAAGGGAAATGTGCACGGTACGGAATCTCCCACTACGCCTTTACCGATCGATATACCACCCCCCCCCCCATTCTAAACGGACCACTCATACACTACTATTGCTGCTTAACGACTAAATGAAATTGTATAGTACAACGAAGTTTTATGTTATTTCTTCGCGATGCATGTCATTCATATTTCTTTTATAATCACGCTGTTCTGCTTTTTCTCAGCCAAACTGGGCGGTGACCTATATTCAAGAAATATTTAGCAAATTTATCAATACAAACATGTGGATGGACGAGAAAACAAAAAATGATATGTCTGAATGGGTAAGAATACAGCGCCTAAATATCTTATTTTATTTCAGGTTCGCGATAGTATTCTACCTGGAGCCTCATTGTGTAAATTACAATAAACATGTCTGAGATCATGCCGTTAAAATAATATACTAAACTAGGCTTCTGTCTCCCATTCCTCACGAAATAAACAGATCGAGAATGTGGCAGCTGGTAATTATAAACACGTGTGGATCCCATGTGCTGCGGAAATCAGTTTAAGCGAAACTTTCATTGGTGTTTATGAAAAACAATGTTCCCGCCTAGCGGTCAATTTGTAAGTAGAGATTACACCAGCCAGTTGGGCACGTTATGGCTGGAAACCAAAGCCGTAAAATTTCGCTTACCATAAGCTTTCTGCGCTGGATCATATAAATGCCATATACGACGATAATCGAAATACCACCACGGCATGACGGCGACAACCCGCCGTGGTTGCTGAGTGGCTATAGTGTTGGCCTGCTAAGCACGTGGTCGCGGGATCGAATCCTGGCCACGGCGGCTGCACTTCGATGGGGGCGCAACATGAGAACATCCGTGTACTTAGATTTAGGTGCACGTTATAGAACCCCAGGTAGTCAAAATTTCCGAAGTCCTCCACTACGGCGTGCCTCATAATCAGAAAGTGGTATTGGCACGGATAACCGCATAATTTATTTTTTTAGTGACGGCGACTGCATTACAACGCAGTGATGGCGATGGAATGAGATGATGGCACTACGACAATGGCATGACGACGCTGACGTCACTGGGACAAAATTGCGACAATGGAGCGACCATGGCGGTATGACGACGACAGGATGAGGCAATGTGATGCCAATGCTTTTTAAAAGGGTGTCGGTGGTACGACTACGGCAGTGTGACGATAAATTGACAGAGCTGGAACGATGACGACCGCATCACCACAATGTTATGGTGATACTAATGAGAGTGGAACGCAATAGCATTCAAATATCCCGGACTGCTTTTCACGCTTCCGGACAACTGCAGCCTTTAAGTAACCGCAGTGTTTACCGGGAAACGCTGGCGGCGAAATCTGCGCACGAAGGCGAGCTTTCTTGTAGAAACACAGCCTCTTCCGTGGGCCGACATTTTGTCATTGCATCGCAGTTTTGACATTAAAATCTAAGAAGATTTAACATAAAAGGCGTGCGCTGTCAGTGTATTGTTTCATGGCATTTGTTTGTGGGCTGCCATTCTCGAAATTCCGAGGAATAACTTTGCAAAGAACTTAAAACAAGGTGTGAGCAACATTAGTGATAGAATACTAAATATAGTTCCGTATAGAATATGCGTGGTTTGGGATGATTTTCTCGGCCACGGTCGCCGGGTCTCTACGCCGACACCGGCCTCTCTGCGACACGGGGCCCTTAACGCGGTCACGTTAAAAATTATTACAATCATATGGGGACATTAGTATAACGCTGCTGGAATGAGGACGATGGTGCGAGCACAAAGGCATAGTAACAGTGGGATGATGGCAGTGTAATCACTACGACAAAGTTAAAATCGCACGACGTCCACGGATTGACGTCGACACGGTGGCGAAGTCGCATTGACGACCATGACATGACAACGACAGCACTAAAGAAATTATGGTGTTTTACGTGCCACATCTACGATAAAATCGTGAGGAATAGTTAGCAACTCCGAATTAATTTCGACCAGCAGAGGTTCTTCAACGTCTACCCGATGTATGGCACACGGGCGTCTTTGCATTTCGCCCCCATCGAAATCGAGTAGTCGCCGCTGGGATATGATGCTGCGCCGTCAAACTTAGCTACGCAGCGCCGAAACCAATACGCAACCGCCGCGGATCACTACAAAACTGATGACGATTGAATGACGATAACGGTATCACGACGATGGTTGCAAGACGGCGGCGTGAGGACAACAATATGACAAAGCTGTGACAGTCACTGAGTGAAGGCGGTGGAAGTTTCACGTTGACATTACAATAAAGGAATGATCACGATGGCACGAAGGCGAAGAAACAACGACGATGGCATGAAAATGAGGGCGTGTTGGTGTTGGAGCTCAGGTCCGTGTTTAAGTACATCGCCTGCCACCGGGAAGCATCTCTATTTGCACTATGTCTAGTGTTTGCAGGATATCCAACGCCGGGCTACCGTGCGAGTTTGTATTGAGCAATCAGCAGGGATGGGAATAGTACGACGACGTGACGGCGATGGCGTGACGACAAACGTACGATGCCCGAATGATGAGAAATACATGTCGACGATGGCATGAAAACTACAGCATGACGACGGCGTTATGCCGATGCTGGCCGGTGCAGCATGCCCAGCGCATTTTTCCCCGCCTAGCTCACTCTTTAAATGGCCAAGCGGTGGGAATAACGACAAGGTGATGACGACAGTGGAATCACTACGACCGACTGACGGCTATGGAACGAGCACGATGACATGACATTGAACGAATGATCGCAAGTGAGAGTATCAAGATGAGCGTCGTCTTATGTGTCAACTAATCCGCAACAGCATGCAGCCAGCAGAAACAGCAACAGCTTGAAAGTGGCAGAAACCATCGTGGCAAGAACCATCAAAGATCATTTTCAATTTCACTTCCAGCTTTCTTGTGTGACTTAGTAGGTATATCCCCATGCCATCTGTGAACCATAAAGGCTTACGGGAATATCACCGTATGCATGAAGTGGCAATCCTTGTGGCCAACCACAGTGTTAAATGATAGGATGACTCGATATATATCGCTGTATATCAGCAACTTAATTGAAACTCCGCAGCAACCCCTCACCCTGTCCGTGTATAATAGCTGCAAGTTCGCTGTTATTGTTATGCATTAAGAGGAGCACGGAAACTATAAGACATATAAAGTGCATATTTAGATTTGTTGGCTCTTCAGGTGTCTTTACTTGAGGTGTTTGTTCCGGATTGGGGCGCGCCCTCCTCAATTCCTCGCCCACACGAGTGCCAATAAATCAGGTGCTTTGCGCTTTGCATGACGGCTGTCTCTCTCTGCTCTTTACTCTCCTCCTTATTCATCCGTCTGCGGTTCCTTTCGGTGGTAAAAACTGGAGATTTTTTAGCTATCACTCTAAACTGTGCGAATCCCACGCGCTGTTAGAATTTATTTCGACGAAGCGTTTCTTGGTGTTTTGTAAGAACGCCGTTCTTGTTCAGCGACTATTTGCAAGTATAGAGCATAGGATCCACTTACGCACATATTTACTGGGAAGTGCCTTGCTCAGCATAAACTTGCAGGACTCAAACATGTGCACTTGTCAGTACACGACGAAAGGATCACGAACACGGCGTGAGGTTGACAGTATGACGACAAAGGTATCATGACCATGATGCAGCGACTACGATGCTTTGACTATGACTGTATAATGAGGACTGCACGACGATGATGCAGTGCCCACATGGGCATGACGAGGACGGAATCATGACGACGGAATGAAGACATAAATATGATGACGGCTTGGCGACAGCATTTTCATAATGAAGTAAACTAACAGACGGCGAAAGAGGACGGTGCAGTGATGACAACGGCACGACAACGAAGTAATATCACAGTGCAATGGAAGCGCTGAAATTACTGAATTACGACGACAGATTGTCCAGTAGATCGCGTCCACGCTTATGTAAAGCTGTCGCTCTGGGCCACCTGGGTTGGCTTTACATATGTATTATGCGCCCGTTGTACAGTGCAGGCCAATCGAGTAACAAAGGAGCAGCCAACACAAGCAACGCGGGGCACGAGGAAAAAACTTAGCTTTAGAACGCCCTAAAATTATTAGGCATTTGGTCACATCTCCCACAAAGAGCTGGATTGTTACACTATATAAGGTTGTCTACCAGGTTGACATTTCCTAATTCCCCAAGTTTTCAAGGTTTTCCCTGAGTGCCTCTGCAAAATTCTCTGAGTGACACAGAACTTTGTTTAATGCCAAGACGGGCTGACACCATGTCGTCCGATGCTGTCACTCTCTAGTAATCGTGTTAAAAAATAAAAGAATGACTTCATGCAGTTTGAATGCTAAGAGCTAGTGTCGATTTTATTTAAAAAAAAACAGAAGAGAGGGGTTAGTGAAACGCACAGCGAATACAATATCTTAGAAAAAATTGTAAAACCCATTGCAAATATCGTCGGACATATTCAAATACGAATGCAAAGGAGATGCATACAGAAGCCAACATTTTCGAATATGAGCTAATTCTATAAACCGATAGCAAGCTCATTGTTATGAGGCCTGAACTTTGTCACAAGTGAGAGTCTCTTTCAGCAACTGTAAAGTCAAGCTCAACTGACCTGACATGTTCTCAGCCTGTGCACAACGCCTTAATGTTGCGTTTCACTGCTTTAAAGAGTTCATTTTGATTTGGATTACGGACACCTCCATCTGGGCATCATCCAACACTGTATTTGGAGCTCAAGCTCAATCAGAGAAGCAGCGCGCCACTCTTTCTTTCCCGTTTATTCCTCAATACATTAGTCGTTTCTGTCCTCGTCCTCCTTCCGCCGCGCATTCGCCCCACGGACCATTTCAAGCATCCTCTTGGTCAGTTAATTGTAGTCAATGTCCGATTTTTTGGACTGCCTAGGGACCGCGAAAACGCCCGAAAAATCGGGCAGATCACCGAAAATATTGAATCCTAAGTTTAGTGCCCTTAGGGACTCTAATCATCACAGGCACGTCCTTAAAAGCTTTGAAGGTCTCCCAGTACACTTATTAGGCATAGCGGTGCTCGTACTGTGACAGGAGATGACGCGTGCGCTTGTGCATAATTAAGCAATACTGCGTGCCGTGACAACTGCCCTTCGTACGCTTGTTGTGCTTCACCGCCATACTTTTTGTATGCTTCATCGCGTAATAATGCTGTAATGAGGGGAAGCAAATTTTTTAGAACCGGTATTACGCAACGCGTCATGCATTCCGAGATTCGAAGCCAATCTCGAAAGTTAGAAAGGCGGAGTCGGGCCATCACTGATAGCGGAGAATTCTTTCAATGAAAAAAATGGAGGACACTTAAGCTTCGCCTTCATGAATGGAATGCGACAGCGTTATCGCACGCCGTTCGCACCGCCCACTCATTCACCAATCACGCAGTGAGCGCCGAGCAACGCAGCGTTCGGCGCGGCAACGAAACGTGCGCCTGAGCAAGCGGAACGAGCCAAAGAGCTCGTAGCCTCGGAGGGAGAAACGATCTACGCGAGCCAAACGTCGTGATCGGCACGGACAGCCGGGCCGCGACGCGTCTTGAAGGCCGACGCGATCATGGGGCTGACGCCTTGATGGGATCGTCCTCTATCTCGCTTGGGAGCACCACGCAGACGCATGACTCCTCGCCAGCTGCACGGTACACATCGCAGGGGACGCTTTCCCACCAGACGCGCTACGGCGCAGCGATCACGTCAGAGCCGTCCCGCATCGGACGCTACACATAGGAATCGCATTGTGAGCGGAAAGAGTAGCCGCGTCGCCTAAACACGAGGGTTCGAGTGACGCACGCTGGAAGTGGGAAGGGGAGAGTGCGAGAAAACTTATTAAACTCAACGGTATTGGGGCATCCTCACACCAGTCCCCGCACGGCCCCAATGCGCTCAAAGGAGACAAAGGGGAGAAGTGGGCGAGTGACGCGCCACCTGTCGGGAAGCGCCGTACATAGCGAGGAGGGGGTCTTCTTTGTTTGCTTCAAGATGGCTCTGCGTGTGCGCCAAGCGCAGAAGAAATGTAGCAGAAACGCACTTCGCTACTCGTTTAACTGCGACTTCTGTAATTGACATGCTCATAATCACCAATATACCCCGCAGTATACCTTTCTACGGCACGTTTCTAAAGCAACACCGCATTCACTAGAGGCGCTTTTGTCCCGCTTTGGACCATCGAACTCATGGCTGAGTGGTAGCGTCTCCGTCTCACACTCCGGAGACCCTGTTTTGACTGCCACGCAGCCCATCTTGCAAGTTGTTTTTATTTATGAATTGCCTTCCGGGATAGTTTTCGCTCACGGCCAACGCCGCCGACACCGACGACACCGGCTTTTCTGCGACACGAGCTCCTTAACGCTGCCGCGTTAAAACTCAGCACTGAACGGCAAGTAGCTTAATAGCGAACGCTGAAGCAGCTAGGACTAACGCTGGCGTGGTGGTGGCTACGGCTGCCAACGGATTGGCGTCCGACAGTGCTGGTTCGACGCGGCGAGATAATCAAAATGGTGGAGGTGGTGGCTTTGATTAATGCCGTTTTGTACCTGCGATTCAGACGACGAAGGGTTGTTTAATCCGACGTTTCAGGCATTCTTATACATTGACACGATGGAGTTTGCGCTGATATCGCAAAGCCGTCCGAATTATCGGGCGTCTGAAAAAACGGCCGTTGACTGTACACTGGCAACTCGTGCAGCTGACGCCACAGCATCAAAGACGATTTATTACGATTCCTCTTTTTTATTCGAGCCAGCATTAGCTCGACTTCGGTGCCCTTACAATGATATTACTGCTCATTTTCCCTGACCGAAGCACAAATTCCCTAACTTTTTCCCTATTTCTAGACTATTCAACATCTCTGAGGATTCCCCGTTTTCCCGGGTGGTAGACGCCCTGTAACTGACTCATTTTTCATATCATCCGTATTGTACCACTCCTGTCTGACAATCACTCAAAGGGTAAACGTGATTACCAGAGGAAAACAATTATAAGTATTGCGAGATCTATTCTTCAGATTCCCCTGACAGCCTAATACAACCTATTTTGAATATGATTTTTGGTACTTCTTCATGTATAGATTGGAGCGGTGTTGTGAAATGCCACCGGATCTGCTAAAAACGAGGATGCAGCGGTTGATAATGCGTTCTACTGGTTTAATCAACACTCCTTAGTAGTTCTCGGTCACCTTCGTCAGACGCCGATCTCAAAAATTACCAGAACAGAACCGCAAGAAAACTAAAATAAATGGAATGATAGGCAGGGCACTACTTTCGGTGTTGCCCTAGCGGGGAGGAATCGAACAGTTGATGGGGTATAGGGAATGTAAGCGCTCACTTTTTATATATACGATAAAACTACATGTTGAATTTGGGAATATATTCCTCGTAAGGCATGGTATTGATTGCAGCAATCAGCTGAGGTTTAATGAAAAGATGTTTCCGGGACCTTTTTCTTCATAGAAATTCAATTCTGTGTACTTCAAGGAGGATTGTTTCGTGGCCAGCATAAATGATTGTCTACAGCGAAATAAAGATAATTTTGTACTTCCTTTCTTTCGAAGACCACGCGCATTGGTACTAAATATTTATAAATTTGAGTAAAATGCGTACACTTCACTGTGCACTTTATTTAGAATGCTCAAAGCCTAAAAGCATACTTTAATAATGCACTGAATAGTTCTACACTGAATAGCGTGGCTATTTTCTTTACTACTATCTTTAATAGCTGCCCCACAAGGTTGAGCCGCAAAATGACCAACTAGAATTTGTGCCCAGCTAGGAGCAGTCCCACAGTATTCACTACAATCCTAATATTATTTTTGTTGGCAATGAGCGACTGCAACAAATATTATTTTCCCACACAGGTGACAAAGCTTGGTTACCATATTGGCGCAGCACCTTCTTTCTTTAACGAATCCAGCATTCAAGAGCAATATAAAGAAGTAAGTAATATTCTTCTTTCTCCTGACGCACCTCACAATTGTCGAAACTGTCAGAGAGGAAAATCCCGTGCGTCTAAATAAAGCAGCCGCGATACTTTTCACTCTAAGAAACCGGTAGGAACAAGCTTATATGCCCGCATGGCTCCATCGATAAATAATCCATATCTATTTGTCATGCAAGAACAAAGCTCGCGAACACTTTTTTTAGCCGTTTTATCTTGACTCAAAGCGATGAAAAAGGACTTTCGAGAATGTTACATAAGAGGTCCTACATAAAGACTTCAGCATACATCTGAAGAACAGCGGGAATGAAAGAATGAATAAGACAAACACTATGTAAGCACTGGCTTTTAACAAAACAAAAGTTATTTCAGAAAAATCGGGCGGTGCATACATATACCTTACTGCGCACTATGTTGGGGGTACCACGCGTGGCCCTTTCAAACAAGGAATTCAAAGACGCTTACCGCATTTACGTGTTTTCAAGACCACCTAATCGAACGGTTTTACTACTCCCTTACGACGTTGAAGATAAATAATATTCTAACCCTTGAGGCGATAATTGCCTCATTGATTACTACAGCCCTTTGGATTTCCACAGTTTCAAGCAGTAAAGTATTGAAGATTTTCAAAAGTGCTAAAATTTTACCATCCCCCAGCTCACGTCAATTACAGGCAACATTTCATACCATAAAGGAAATGTTTCTATAGGATCTTGAACTGGGCGCCTTATTCAACAGCATCTCAAACACAAATTTCTTAGTGCCTTAACACAGTTTGTATTGCTATGTTAGCCATTCCGATCATTATGTTCTTTTATTAAGGAACCTAAGCCTGAATTAGAGACGAAGACCGTCAAACGCGCCCTCAAAGGGGTTAGGTACCACGCTTTTCGTTTGAACTTTAATCACCAGGTGTACCTGGGCTCCTTGTTTTGAGGAGTGAAACGGCATCAGAACATGACAAACTGTGAAAAAGCATGCAGCACAAAAGTACGGTAGCAATTTTTTTTCTTTTTTATAACGATAGCATTACAAAGCGCAAAACAAGCATCCTTGAGGTATCGATTCGCTCCGAAGAATGAGCGCCTCTAAGACAGCGGGATACTAAAAAGCACTCGAAGTAAAGAAGTGTTTCCGCATTGCCCTAACTAAGTTCTACGGGTGTGAGGTTCGACGAAGCGCTCAAGCACAATTGAAGATGTTGAGAACTAGAAAACCTAGTCCGCGAAAACGATTGTCTCGGCAGTCGAATGCCTCAAAAACGAGGCCAAGAGCACCGCATATCTGTCATTAAGGCCCAAGGGAGAGGGTGCCCATGCATTAGGCAGATCTCGTATTTCTCTAAATAGTTAACTCAAAGCTCCGACATTTCAGTTGTGCTTTATGGACCAAAAAACATTCTAGGGACTAAATCATCTTTATTTAGGCGAACAAAATGGGAATCGCAACAAAAATTTCATTACCACTTCTTGACTACAAATATACTTTGGGTCAGTTCCTTATTACTTTATCTATTGATTGTACTATTTGTTGTACACAGCAAACCAAGGTACTGCCATGCTAAAGGAGCGCGAACTGACTATCGGCAGCCTGCTATAAACAAAAAAAACACTGGAACAATGAGGCACTTAACGCAAACTTCTTATGTTAAATGCTACATCGAAAAGAAAATGCAAAAAGCATTGCGGAGGAAAGCTTTCATTGGCGGAGGTTCTCGGCTGATCGTCGTGGGTGCTCTTTCACGTATGTTCGAGCACACCCGTACCTTACATAAGTTTTTACGCATATCTGTTGCAAAATTAATAAATAATACAGCATCGAAAACGAGAGCGACAATGACATCGGCAAACCTTGACTGGCATTGTCTTCGAGGAACTACGGTTATTCGCAGTGATAACGGGGACGATTGCGTGTACGCACGATTGATGATCGCTGGTGATGTTGAATAATGTGTTTACGCACATATTGTGCGAAATGTTACTGGAATAAGCACATATATGTGCAGCTAAGCTTTTCTATGCAGTAAAAACATTCGCTTCGAGTTCACTCAGCACTATAGGCTCATCTTTTCTGGCTCGTACTTTGCTCCCATATACTGGTTCTGCGATAAAAAGGAATCCATGCAGTAACAATAATTAATATCCAATACTGCACGTTCACAAGCATCAGTTGCCTGTGTGAGCCTCAGATTGACAGCACATATATGAAGCAGTTTTGAGTGCTAGAATACGGTGCCTGGAAAGCACCATTAGCTTTCGCTTGAGACACTGGGGTCACAGTGTTATGTAGGAGTTGCTGTAGTTAGTCAAGGTGATTTCTGACACGCTTGGGGACACATGAATCGTAACATTCCCGCTGCAGTGCAGTAAACGTTTTTTATAGAAAATGTAGTGCAGGCACCAGAACAGGAGTTTATCGATGTGGCCGCATCCTTTAAAATGAAGCTTCAAATTGGCCCCGAATTATGGTGCCATTTCTAGTTGCGTTTCCAAAAACAATTTCCATTTTTTTATCGCACATAGGTGAAGCTACCCGCAGGAGAATCTCTTCTGCTCTACATGTTTGCATTTAGAGAAAACAATTTTTGGCAAAAATTAAAATTGTCTGGCACACGCTATGAGAAGCACAATGTGTAAGTAATGAGTTTTTTCATTCAATTCTTCAACTTGTGTCCAGTACTTTTTTCTTGCTTTTCTGCGGACCCACCTTCTGATTTTTTTTTCATAATGTATTGCTACTTGGGGCGTTTGCATACTTTTATACGTATGTCGACATATGTTTCATAGCATACATCAGTGTCAATGCCTGCAATGAAACTGGGCGCAATGGAGACACGATAATTAAAGAACATGGGCGCGAAACTATGACCACGTAAATTTTTTCGAAATACTTACGTGAAGTGCTGCGGAAAACAGAATGGAAATGTTGAAACATGCCCAATGGTTAAAAATGTTAAACTTACCGCAAAGAATAAAGACTTCAGTGATGGCATTATGCACCTTTCTCGTGCGGTAAAATATATGTGGCCCAAACTGACCGATGTCTTGACACTAGGCTGAAGGAGCATTCGAGTTCTCATAGAAGGAATTGCGCACACACATCATGCAATGCACGTAAGAGACTGCAATTCACAAGGTAAATACGCACCCAAGTTTGAATATACTGCAGTCCTTTATAAGCACAAAGATCGAGCAACAAGAGAAGTTGTAGAAGCCCACTAGATAAAAAAAGGAGGGGCACAGGGTGTGTCAGTCATGTTTCTATAGAGCTTCATGACACTGAGATATCTTTTCTAGATACGATCTAACACGTGGCAGTTTTTTTGGCGTGCTAACTACGATTAATAGTCGTGTTTTCTTTTCATGCTTTTATGCCATTTGATGACGTTTGACGACATAGGACATATAGGGTTTATAAGTCTCTAACCTTTCGAATAAACTTTCAGGTACAAGTAGCGCCGTCTCTTGTCTTTCATTGTGCCTCAGCTTGTGTCCCAGTAGTTCGCGTTCTGAATTTAGTGGCGAGGTCACACCAAGGCCTTCATCAATGTTGCCTGGACGTAGCACTGATATGCCGAACATTTTACAGTGTAAAGCCTATCTATTTACCCCTCATGCACTGCTACGTCTTTCCCTCAAGTTCTCTTTTTTGTCTTGACCTATGGCACCCTAACGTTCTCTTTTCATTTCCTTGTTTGTTATTTCAACAACTCTCAATGTCTCCCACTGGTCTTTCCGTTTGAGTCATTCATGGCGCTCTCTTTGCAATAAGTACGTTTGTGTGAATTCCGTGCTTAGGACACCTACGTCGTCACCAAAAACGATCAGCAGAAAAAAGAAGAAATACATGCACCGGCAATTATCTTTTAGTTATTCAGTTTTAATTGCCGTGCTTTCCAGGTGGTTAGAATCTCCATTGGGAACCAGAGGCATATATTACGAAGGTTACCAGACTGTAGGTAAGATGGCTGGGTCTCCACTCAAAATTTTGAACAGTTCACAAATTTGTTAAAAGAACGACTTTTTATGAACCCGCCGTGGTTGCTCAGTGGCTATGGTGTTGGGCTGCTGAGCACGAGGTCGCGGGATCGAATCCCGGCCATGGCGGCCGCATTTCGATGGGGCGAAATGCGAAAACACCCGTGTGCTTAGATTTAGGTGCACGTTAAAGAACCCCAGGTGGTCAAAATTTCCGGAGTCCTCCACTACGGCGTGCCTCATAATCAGAAAGTGGTTTTGGCACGTAAAACCCCAAATATTATTATTATTACTTTTTATGAATTGAAGCACACAGGCAACTGGAATGCCAATGCATTTCTCCGCAAAATTCGGTAATTCATACCTCGAAACGGGTGTCGTCCTGACAATTTGTTCCTAGGGGACTCGCCTTGCTAACTCCATGGCTAGAATTTATAAATTGCAATATGGGGCCATAAACTAATTAGTTAAAAACCTAATTAGTTATTTTTTTATTTAGTCGATTTTTCATTTCAAATATTTGTGAAAGTATTGTCGGCTACTTCGAGTAGACCGCCTCATTAACTAGAATTGTGATAGCTGCCATATATATATATATATATATATATATATATATATATATATATATATATATATATATATATATATATATATATATATATATTGAATGAAAGGAAATGGAACAGAGGGGCCCGGTTTTCGTAAGTTACATCCACATGAAGGCAATCGACAGTCACATGGTAAGCACAGAGGACATTACTTGATTAAACTTTAATGTAGTAATTACAAACAAATGAAAGCGGACGAAAAAAACTGGCCACAGGGACAATACGAACCCACGTTCTCGCATTACGCGTGCGATGCTACTGCCAATGGAGCTACCGAGGCCCCGTTTTCCCGCCCACTTTCCTCAGTATTTCTGCATGTGTACTAGAGTTTATCCCGGGAGTGTTAGCCATCACCCCCACTCACGGCCTTGGTGGCAGGCCTAAAACAGTTTCTGCCGCAAGTCGTCAAGTGGTGCGCGAACTTGGGAGCGGCCAATTGGCCAATAAACCCTCGTATTAAGGGTTTATTGGCCAGTACCTAAGGCACCAAAGCTGCCGGAGACGAGTTCCACGCTATGTTGTGGATAATATATATATATATATATATATATATATATATATATATATATATATATATATATATATATATATATATATATATATATATATATATATATATAGTGTGTGCGTGTGTGTGTGGTGAGTAGGCACGTAGCTGCATGTTGTGAATGCGACTCCCACCGGCGATAAATTATCTTTTCGTCCACTTTCATTTTCTTTTGGTTCATTATTTTCTACATTTCAATGTCAACTACAGCTTATTTCCCAGGCGCTTTCCTTGGCCTCTCTGTTGGCTTTATGTGGTCAGGATATTATATATATACAGAGAGAGAGACAGAGAAAGCACCAGAGAGAGCGAGAGTATTAACATGCATAAGCATAAAATTAGGATAGCGCAAAATATAATTTGTGTCACGGGATCTCATCTGGTCATTCACGTTATGGTATTATTTGATGTTATGGTAGTTATGTGGCCTTACTTCATGTGCGTTTGTGCAAACTGCTTGTTTCGCGCTTCAGAAAGCAAATTACGTCACGTCAATAATGTGTAAACAGTACAAGGTCGGCATCGCTATCTTAAATATTTGTCATTTTGTGTCAGTTCATTTGTTTATTTATGTTTTGTAATTAACGAGAAGGCTTAATTATTATACCGCCACACGCGCTTCTTCGTGTTGCATGCTGCATGACATGGCTGCCATTTTACTTTGCTGTTCAAAATGCACTTGCACTTTTAGTACCAGTTTTCTTGTGTCGCGATTACTCAAGACTGATGGCCGCTACATTAAAAAATAACGCGCACGTCATATAAAGTTTCGGGGTTCTTGGTGGAGGGCGCTAACAAGTTTTAAGCGCCCTTTTAAATGCTAGCAGCACGTAGTTGACGGTATTCTATACGACACCGACCACCGTCTGCAACATGCACGCTTTCTGCCGAGCAGCTGCCTTTGTTTTCCTAACGGGGCACAAGTTCGCCTCGAATAAAGGCTCTCGTTTTCCCTCCATCTTACAGTTTCTCCGCGCGTGCGTTCTGTACGTAGCATTATTATTCGGTCACATTTGCATAGTGATCTCGCGTAGTCATTAAATATTAAGAACATACACTGCAAGCCTTTCCCTTTGACGGTGACGAGAATTGTAAAACATATATTCACGTAGTGCCTTGCTTAAATCAGTCAGTCGCCACAAAGTGCAACCGAACCGGAAAAAAATGCATCTTTCTTTTTTTTCTGGGCGGAGTTCGCGATCTGAATCCGGCTGCGAGCGAAGTGCTCTACCACTGCACCACATCCATTTGATTTAGATAGCGCAGCGTGTTATATACGCAGCTTCGCGTACGTGCGGCAAAGCAACTGCATGCGCCGCTCGATAGTCTTTTGCGGAAGGCTACAGCCTTGCGGTGCACGCATTGCACCAGCATGCGCGAGAGTTTAAACACATATACCCCTACGCGTGCAGCCTAGAGTGATGAATAATAAATATTAAACACTTTCAGTGGAAATGTCCGTCATTCAGTCGTCTTTGCACATTCCAATACGGCGCAACCTCATTCGGTATGACATAAACACTTTGTAAAGTGTTTGCTTAAAGGTTCTGTTAAAGAAACTGTGGGTTCCACTGCGCAATGTCATTCTAGCTTGCTCGCTTTAAAAACAGCGTTTTAAGGCGAAAGCCTTAAGTGCATCATAGCAATGGCTCATACCTGAAAAAAAAAGCAGCGTCTAATCGAGCGGTTAAAAAAATATCAAGTCGAGTGGTTTAAAAAGTTATGATAAAAAGATATCATAATCAGTAATGGCTCATACCCGAAAAAAGAAAACAATGTGGAGTGACTCACATTCCCATAAGTAAACAAATATGCAATCACTGAATATGATAGAAAAAACTAGAAAAAGAAAGAACGAAAGAATAAAGGAAATGAGAAGCGAAAGAACCAAGGAAAGAACAAAGAAAGATAGAACTAAGAAAGGAAGAGTTAAAGAAACAAGAAAGACGAAAAGAAAGAAAGAACGAAAGAAACTTTACATATTGCATTAGGGGCTCGCATATGCCATTGAGGAAATCGACCTACAGCGCACTACGCTTACTTCACACTGCAACTCGTTATGTCTTTGAAGAATTTATTCTCTCCCCTCCGATCCGACAACATATTTGCATTACCACTTGCACTGCAGCCTTTCGCCTTCACTTGTTGCAGGAATGTAACATGCTGCCGCTTTCTTTTTATTGAACAGTATTATTACGTGTTTCTTGGCGTGTCTATTTTTTTAAATCATTATTGCTGTTACAGAAATACCTGCTGCTGTTCTTCAGGGGCCTGTGTATGAAAAAGACTACTCCGTGTGAGTAACGAAGCTTACCTGACTCGTTGATCATATTGAAATTTTAGCTGGCCTAAAATGCAATTAGAGAAGCACTCGGCCATACGATACACATACAACACATACAGCTGCCCGATACCATTAGAAGTCATGTAAACTATGCATCGAATACAGGGTATGAAATTAAGATCACTATATTCATGTGAGTAATGCGATAGGAATTATAAAAGATGTATACACAGAGGGAGGTAGAATGAAAGTAGAAGAAAACAATAAGCATAATTGCATAATTACGCGATTGCACATAATGTAAAATAATACATCGTACATGTAAAATCGTAACTGCTAACTGTACATAATGCGCAATACTACGAAATTTCGCGTTACACAGTATGGTAGTATCTTCTAATTCTGGGTATAGGCAAACAGAAGATGTTGCCTCGGCTTTCTTCATTTCTTTCTGTAGAAATACAGAAGCTCACTTGTGACTTCATGGTGCTGTACGCATAAATACACACTCCGACTATGCGTGGTTTGTAAGACAACATTTGGATAAGTCAGAGCACTAGTGCCTTGCTTACTACGTGTATACTTATAATGACCGCCACCGCAGTGCCATACATTTACTGTGTGATAGGCTCGAAGTTGGTGTTCCAAAGATCCGCTGTGTAATAAGCAGACGGACAAATATCTCCAATTACCCTCTTAACCATCTTACTGCCTGCAACTTGATTACGTAC
This sequence comes from Dermacentor variabilis, assembly GCF_050947875.1. Lineage (NCBI taxonomy): Eukaryota > Metazoa > Arthropoda > Arachnida > Ixodida > Ixodidae > Dermacentor > Dermacentor variabilis. The sequence goes on from NC_134578.1 coordinate 68,482,254, forward strand.
AAAACACCTAGCGCCGCTGGAGGGCTAAAAAATTACGTTTACAATTCGGTAAAGAAGAAAGGCGCACTACCTGTAGTGTTTAGAGCACAACAGCGAACTCACTAATCTCGTCTCTCCTGGTTGCCACAATACAAAAGGTATGGAACGTTTTGGTTACCCAAATAACAACACTTTGCGCTGGAAGCGTTTTTCTTTGGGAACACAGCAGACACTGGAAATGTAACAACCCTTCCTTCAAAACAATAACTTTATTTGCGTCATAAGCCGCACATATCCAACACAATGCTACAACACCTAACCTGGTGGCCTGCACAGGTGCTAGCAGTGAAGCCAGAATGCTCATGCTTTATTCATTACAAGTACAGCAAAACATGCACGTTCTCTAAATAAAAATAATTTCTATGACCTTTTCATTCTTTATTCGTACCAAAGAAAATCATGGCTCACCTCTCAGAAATCCCAGCAGGCACATGGCAAACTTGAAGACATAGTTTGGGAAACTGAATAAAATTAAACGTCGTGCTCGGCCTTCAACGATTGTTTGTCCTTGTTTTTAGCTATGACTGACTGACACCAACTGCATACCGTTTGGTTTAGAACTTGCGTTGCTTCAAATTCAAATTAGTGCTTGTGGGACAGCTACAGTATTAGTCTCTTTTAAACACTCTCCGTTTACCAAATGCGACCAAATCAGCGGCGATTGTTAAAAAGAAAATCTATTTATTAATTCAATTGTCGTTCTTGATGCTCACTCAAGTATTGAGCAAGCGAATCTCACCACACAGCGTTCTAGCCACCGTGGTTGCTTAATGGCTAGATGTTGGGCTGCTAAGCTCGAGGTCGAGGAATCGAATACCGGCCACGGCGGTCGCATTTCGATGGTGGCCAAATGAGAAAACACCCGTGTACTTGAATTTAAGTGCACGTTAAAGAACCCCAGGCAGTCGATATATCCGAAGTCCCCCACTACGGCATTCCTCATGAACAGAAAGTGATTTTGGCACGTAATACCTCCAATTTTTTGACAGCGTTCTTTTATAATAGTTTCACGATTATTTTCTACTCCCATCGGGGTCTCAGTAGTTTAGTAACACGAAGCTGATTGAAGTCACAGAAACGTGGTATGTTTGCCAATATCCATTAATCGTTTTTCTTAAGCCTACGATGAAATATTTAACGCAACAAAAAAATAGTTACTTAATAATCCAATTCTTAGCACCACTATTCAATAATAAATGGTTCTAAGATATTCTGACAACAAAAAATTTATCGGCACTGTGTAGTGCAAGTTCACTTTGATCACGGTCGACAGATGTAATAATAATATAATATTTGGGGTTTTACGTGCCAAAACCACTTTCTGATTATGAGGCACGCCGTAGTGAGGGACTCCGGAAATTTTGACCACCTGGGGTTCTTTAACGTGCACCTAAATCTAAGCACACGGGTGTTTTCTCATTTCGCCCCCATCGAAATGCGGCCGCCGTGGCCGGGATACGATCCCGCGACCTCGTGCTCAGCAGCCCAACACCATAGCCACTGAGCAACCACGGCGGGTGCGACAGATGTGTTGTGGGGGTGGTGAGGCCCGGAAGTAGTTGTCGACACCTGCCCCAACTGTTCGAAAACACGGCATCCACAATGTTTAACATTCACCCATAGAATTTGTGTAGCATTCATTGGGAAGCCCATGGAGCACCTTCTGCAATCCGAATTATCCCCTACCGATTCCCGATATATTTTTAAATGCCTGTCACGAAAAAAAGAAATATGGGTACTAACGGCCCCTTACCATCTACAGCGGTAAGCCGCACAACGATCTTATTTCCTTCCTTGGGTGAGTTTGTTCTGTGAGACTCTCGCTCGGCGGGATATGCGCTACTTTTTCCTTGGGGACATCTGCGAATTCATTCCCGGGATTTATTAACTATAAATAAACTAAGATTACTACGCGTTGTAAAAGAAGGGCTTATGTTATAGAAGAGGGGTTGCAAGCAATGTCACCGCACGGAGACCGAGAGACGACAGTCTCGGTCTCCGTATAATGTTGCGTTTGTGCTTCAGGGACTGAATATCTCCAGACTAGCTCTGCTGTCCATCCTTCTGCAGAAAAGCAGAATTTTTGAAGTCAGGAGTAGGGTGGTCGAGAATGAAGGAGAACTGCTTACAAAAGGATTTATATATAGTCCCATCTGCACATTTATGAACACTCATCACTTAAACCTGTGCAAGTCTCCCTCTGTGAGATAATTCGAGAAACACTGCGGTGAAGTATTTTCTCATACCTCTCTCCTGGAATTTCCTAAAAACTTGTGATGTAAGAACTGATCAAAAGTCACCTGCCTGTTACTCTTTTTCAGCATATTTTTGTAGTAGCAACGACGTTGTCAATAAACAGATCAGTCACTCCGTTTGCCTCTGCTGTGGGGGAATATGCCACTCCCTTGCTGCGCTGCCTGCGCGCCGACACACCTGACTTCGCATATATATATATATATATATATATATATATATATATATATATATATATATATACCCTAGCACCATACAGCCTCTGCAGGTGACTGTACAAAACTAAATAGTTCAGGACACAATAGATTATGTTGAAACGGAGAAACATGCTGCATTCAAGGCACACCATCATAAGAGAAACCTAATTCGCTTGAAATCAGCGGTTACATAATACTTCCTCGAGGACAACAGAAACGACCGAGGAAAAAGGCAGTCATATGTGCTCCGTGTCATCCTCGTTTCTTTGCACACTGATCACAGTGCATAACTTCGAACGTGTCGTTTAACCAGCCTACATATCTGTCGACCACTTTACTCTAGCCCTCGTCTCTTTGGGTCCTTTGGAAGCTTGGCAGCAGAAACGACAACAGAAGGTTTTACTGACGAAGGTAAGACTTTCTTCACCTTTCAGTTGTCACTATAGTGAACATTATGTGAATAACGTCTGCACCGGCCCTACCAATATCTTATTGAGTACAATCTAGTGGTCACACGGGAATAAGCTCATCATCATCAGCCTATTTAACGTCCACTTCAGGACCCAAGGCACCATCCAGCGATGCTCAGCTAGTGGATGCGTTGCCTCAGACAACTCCACCCTATCTCTGAAAAGTTCCTTATCCCGTCCCACTACCTACTCTTCTGTCGTGTTCAACTGCATCTCCTGTCCTCGAAGAAATAACTGGTTTGAGAACAAGCTTGAAAATGCTGCTGCCAATCACCGGCTAATTGATGCTTTAAGGAGTGCATGTCTCACATCGCAGGCAGGGTTCTTTCCAGTTTATTCAATGACAATCTAGTTAATTAGTCTTTCACTAATAGCAGGAGACAGGATGCTATGCGCAGAACAGAATGCTCGTGATGAAACGATAGAGTTAGTGCATTTAGGAGCGAGTTCCTTATGATCATCATAAAGTTAATAAGCTGCATCATATACCATGTTGGATAGTCAAGTTCGTCCTGTAAGATTGGCTATGACTCTATAACTCTGTTCTTCAATAAATAGTTTATCTCCCAGACTGCATAGACTCTCAAGGTCAGTGTATTCGGTCAATTTCAGCAGTTAGCAGCTGATATACACCCCTCCAGTTTTCTCTAATCCGCTTGAACATGTTTCCACTTCTAGACCTGTTATTTTTATGGACAAACATAAAACGGAATCACTACGCGGCCTTAACACAATCATTGAATAAAACGACCTTTCTACCATAAAAAGCATACATACCTGAGAATACTGAAAAAATAATTTGCACTTCAAATACATTTTACATATATATATATATATATATATATATATATATATATATATATATATATATATATATATATATATATATATATATATATATATATATTATAGATATTCAATTCGCTTAACTAAAATTTACTTTTCGCGATGTTACAAATATATGTTATCTGAGATGTTACAATTGGTCTGCGTAAGAGTACCTTAGGCAATCGTCAGTAATGCGTTTCACTCAATAAATTGGCATTTTCTAAATTATCATCATTTACTGTTACTCAGGGCAGTATTTTTGGACCATACATTCTTAACCTATACATAAGCTATCTCCTTCAAACCGATAATTCCGTGAAATTTGTGACCCACGCTGATGATATTACCACGTTGTCATAACGGTGAAGAATTACACCATGCCCATAATCTTTAACCACAAAGCAAGCTCTTTTATGGGTGAACCTGCGTCTACAAAAACACGTTTCACTCGGGAACAATGACAGTGATGAGTACATGCGACGATCGCAGAATTTCGATCAGCTGGTCAAGTCTATTTACACATGACTCGGCGAAGATTAGAGCACAATCATGGCCGATCGCGTTTCGAGAACGTACACGAATTTTCGAGTCACGCATGCAATTTGATTACACAAGATTCGGAGAGAACATAAGCTCCAGAGAGAATGAACGAAAATATTCGAGAAATTTGTGACGTACATCGGCGCCTTGCGCTGAGCAAAAACCTTAAATTGTTAGCGCGAGGAAAGCGGTCTTCGGAAAAAGGATGAACAAATTATAAACAATGTGCGCGTGTCAAAATCTACCTCTTAAAGAAACACCATTTCCAATCCTTGAAGATGGTCGAACAGCGAGGCTGTGTTAGTTGTACCGAGTGTTACATCGTGCAAGTCAAACTTCGCAATCAGGGGCCCTATAACGTAAAACTATTCCAATATGTTTCTATTCCAATTTCCTGACGTCAAATTCGCGTAACCACCGACGCAAGCACCGGGCGGTTACCCGCAGGGTTGTCTGAACAGACCAATCAAACGCTCTCCTCGTTCATAGGAGGTCACTTTTGTTTGCTTGAAAAACGAATAACATTGCCTACACTGAGCGGCTTGTCGTATCTAATTGGCTGACAAGAGGCGAGGAGAACGCTCAAGTGGAGAGGGATTCACTGGGGCACAGCTAGTGCACTGAAAATCGATAACCGGATGAAGAGGGTGGTGCCGACGTCTGCGATTGATCGGCTTTCCCTTACTTAGCTTGTGGTGGCTGGTCGAGAATCGCGGCGGCATGCAACGGAAGCTTAAGAATGACCCTAAAACTGACCCTCAGCAAAGAAGAGTTGGCAGAATGAGGTAGTAAACGTGCCGGAAGTGCTTGAAAACGTTACACGGTCACGCAAGATGTTTTATAATACGCAAATACACCCATGCTGTCCGGCAGGTGCGAGTAGCCAGCGTCTCAGCTATCGGCGGCAGCCATCTTTTATTCCTTTCGGAACGGGGCAGCCTGCCGCTATTCCGTAAAAAATTCAGTTTTGTTCGGCATATTAATGCATCTTTATCGCGTACACGTCACTTTGACGCGGTGAGTTTGTGTGGTTTTGTGACGTCGTGTGACAGGCAGGTGAAGTGGGTGCAGCCCGAAAACTTTTTACCAATAGCCGAGGGCTAATGGCAAAAAGGGGTCGAATCATAAATAACTGTTCTTATTTTTTTTTCTGTCAAATCATGCATAATCAGTGTGTACACATCATATCAGATGAGGAGGCATTGCGGTTTTCGCGACGTCGCGTGACAGACAGGTGAAGTGGGGGTGGTCGAAAAAAGTTTTTGACCAATCGCCGAGGGCTGATAGCAGAATTGGAATAGAAAAGTTTGGAATAGTTTTACGTTATAGCACCCCAGTATTTTGTTTATCTTTGTTCTCGATGTTTTCCTTTCTTTTATTTTTGTGGATCTTCTGTTTCACCATTCTTTCACCTCATTTTCCATTTGGCGTGCTTCGCGCGACGAGCCTGCTTTAAGAGTGCTTTTTTTTCTTGGGGTTGTCCAAGTGTGTCACTTCTTTTTGCGTGATTTTTCTGTATGTGTTTTGCCGTGCTTTTTTTCGCTTGCAAATTGCTCCGCCCATTTTCTGCGCGCCAGTAATGAGAGCAAGATGCGGGCGCTGCAATCGTTTTGACGATTGGTTGGATTTGTTTGACGGTTGACCGCAGCCTCGGCACGGCAAGAAGTGCCGGCAGCCGCGCGCTCCTACTATCGCGATTCAATCGCTGGGCACTGTTCGTCGACCGAAAACCGCTAGCATAACACTTGTTTCTTTCGCGGCAAGGTGGAATCAATCTTCGATAAAGTAGATGCCGATCTGGCTCGATCACTGAAAATGCACCGTGTGACAACCGTATAAGATTCGCATATAAGATAGCATTCTCAAAGACAAAATGGGACAGTCCCATCCTCTTTCTCCATCCCCATAAACAGCTTCGCTATAAGAGCATAGTCCTGGCGCTGCAAGCACAACAGGAAAGCTGAGTATACGTTAAAATGAAACAACCAAAACAAATAAGAGTGAAAGTATTCATACAGATTTTCTTATCGTGCTTATAACAGCTTAAGACGCACTAGGCTGGCGAATTCAGGTCGGGCGCGGTGCAGCTGTGATTAAGTAATGCCGTCTGGCACAACCTTTGTCCAATGCTTCAAAACAGCTTAGGATCTCGTATTGCGCGAATGTCGCAATAGTTTTTCACTGAGTTCTCGTCGGCGTATCGGAATCCAAACCCAAACACGGTTGCCCGGCTGGTATGCCACGTAACGTCGTCGAAGATTGTACTATCGGCTGCCGATCCTTTGCTGGCTCTTCATACGCAGGTGGGCGAGCGTTCTGGCTTCGTCGGCGCGCTGGATACAGGTAGTGACGTCAATTTTGTCATTGTCGGTGATGCGCGGCAGCATGGCTCCGAGTGTCGTCGACGGGTTCCTTGCGTAAACTAACTTGAACAACGTCATTTGCGTTGCTTCTTGCAATGCCGTGTTGTAAGCGAAGGTAATGTACGGAAGGACGGCATTCTGCATCTTCTGCTCAACGTCGACGCACATGGCCAACATGTAGGTGATCTTATTTAGACGTTCCGTAAAATCATTCGTTGGCATGTGGTAGGCGGCTTTCCTCCGGTGACCTGTCTGCTTGTACTATAGGATCGCTTGCGTAAGCTACGTTGTAAAAATCGTTCCTCTGTCAGCGATGAGGACATCTGGGGCCACATGTCGCAGCCAGATGTTCTCGACGAATTTCCCTACTTCCGCCGTGCTACCTTCGGGCCGGCCTTTCGTTTCGGCATGTTCGCTCAGTGGTTCTAACTTGGCGGTTACAATTCTCTGCTGTAGAAGCTGTAGTATCCTGCCGCACATACCTATATGGTCACTAATGGAGTAACCCAAGCACCAGAAGATTAGAAGAACCTATGAAGCTGTTAAGTATCCTGTGAACAATAATAAAGCTCTATGTGATTTGGTGAAACCTACACATTGGTAGCGTATTATTAAATATGCCAATGATGAAGAGGTAAGGTAGTCCGTGGCGGCGACGATCGACTTGTTCCCTGATGTCGACACCACAAAAGGAACCAATAAATCCATTCTGACCTGCCTGAATGGTCGGCAAGAAAGTTCAATAGGCTGATGCAATCCCGCGGCCCTTGTCGGTGGAGTCTTGCGTTGCTGGAACTCTCGGCAGGTTTTCACGTAGTGAGTGAGGTGTGGAGCTCGGTAAAGTTATAATTAGCCAGGATGTCGTTTCACAACTAAAACAAGGACAATCCGCGCATAAATACCCTTCGAACAAAGTTGGTATTGCCTTCCAAGCAAGGCTTCTTAGGTCCGAGTCCACTTGCTGGTGCTCGGTCAAGTCGTCTTAGCCTAGAGTTCCTAGAAAGGCACCTTGTCCTGGTCGTTTTGCGGCGTGGGTCGATGGGGGCGCTAGACAGATAGACGGCGTCAGAGTGTTGTTCTTTTTTCTTTCCTTGTAAATCCCGGTGATATCATATTCTTGATGTTTCGGGCTTCACCATGCTAGGCGTCCTCAAGAGTCTCTTAAATTAGCTAGCCAGCACAATACGTGACGGTCGTTTGCAATTTTGAAGGCGAAATTTATCGGTAGCCTAAATGGTGGCAACGCCTTCGTTTTCCATAATAGAATAATTGATTTCCGCTTTCGATAGCAACCGGCAAGCTTAAGTTATGACCTTTTCAAGCCCGTCCTCCCTCTGGACTAGGACGGCACCGAGGCCTATAGACTATTTACGCCTTTGTGAAGGCGCAAATAGTCGACCACGAAGTGTTTTTTGATACAGCGCTGTTCTTTCTAGCTCCAGTTTATGTCTGTGAAAATCTAAGTTCATCCGCTGGTCCTCGCTCCCTGCTCGGTCGTGATGGAAGTGGACGACCCCGCACGTCTGGCGGCGACGGCGGCGTCAGCGGCGGCCGCCTCCAGGAAGCAGATCAGTCAGCAGAGCGACAGCGACAGCAAGGATATCCATGTCTACTCTCTCACCAGTGAGGACACTTCCGATGACGACTTCCAGCAGGTGCAGAGCCGCAGAGCGAAGAGAAGAAACACCAGGACGTCCTCATTGTCAAGCACGCAAACAGTAAGACACACGCAGAGGCCGGACGCCAGTACCATCATATTTGTGCCCTTGCTTCGCACCGTCAACATGAAGCTACTCAACAGGCAATCTGTGCCGATGTCACTAGAAGCCCTGGTGCCAAATGAAGTATCAGACGTTCGAGTCAACACCCGAAAATATCTACTGGCGGTTGATGTCTAGCATGCGGCTGCTCTGACCACTCTACGCAGCGTAACGGACATCGATGGTATTCAGGTGCGCTCTTAGATCACTCTCGGATCTGACGTAGTCACCGGCGTCATCTACGACGTAGACGTCGCCATCCTTAATAAAGACTTGCCGATTCTTATCAAGCCTGCCAATGATGAGGTCGCTGTTGAAGTAAAGCGGCTAGGCAGATCACGCTGCGTGAATATTGCATTCAAGGGTAAATATATACCCTCACATGTTAAGGCGAGACACTTCAGACATGCAGTGCGGCCTTTCATTGCGAAACCTCTTCAGTGCCGCAAATGCATGAAAGTGGGACGCGTGAGCAGCGTCTGCGAAAATCAGGCAGCCTGCCCCCGTTGCGCCGAGCCCCACGCTGCAGATAAATGTGGCGCAACTGTAATGAAGTGTTAAATTGCGGAGGGTAACACGAAGCTTCCTCGAAGAAATGCCCGCACATTAGGAGGGAAATGGCTATCTTGAAAGAGATGGCGAGAAATCATTCATCTCATCGCGAAGCCGCCGATAAAATCAGGAAGCGACGTTCCCGTCGCCGGCGCTCCTCAAGGAAGGGTGTTGTCTCTGCGACGCGCATGCCTCATCCTACAACACCACCTCCTCCTCTGCCGCCCAGGCCAGACATTGTGGAAAGGACAGTGCAGAACAAGGTCACTGAGAAGAGCACATATGCAGAATCTTGGCCTGCTCTGCCAAAATGACAGCATCCACCGACAGAATCAACGCCAAACTTTGCTGGACAACCCCGGACGTCTACTATCAGTCGTTTGTGCGACCAAGACAGGCAGGTGGCTGATATGCTGCAATCGCTAATTAATACAATGCGCATCATACTGAACAAGCTACAAAACCCAGCAGCTCGAAATGCTCTGCAAATACTGGATGCACTAAATCCAGTGCTTGCTAGCATCGTTTAAGCATCATGGCTCGACCAAGCGTCCCCTTCCGCACTGAAGTTAAAAGTGCGTCGATCTTTCAGTGCAATGCTAGGGGTCTAAAGACCCGTATAGCAGACTTTCGCCAATTCATTTTTACAAATCGCTTTCCCATACTGGTCATTTGCGATCCAAATACATCAACTCTACTCAGACTGTCCGGTTACGAATCTTTCGTCTCGTCCACATGCGGTGCGAGCCCGAAAGTAATCATCTACATCCGCATGGACTTTGCATATGTCGCTAATGCGGTAGAGCCTCATGACGAAAACCAAATGTCTGTCTTAATATACAAAAGAAGGATGTGTCATTTACACTAATTGGAGCATACATATCCCCAGCGGGTCATTTTGACAACGAACGACTCAAGAAAATATTACTGATGAACAATGGCCCCTTGGTTATCACAGGTGACTTCGACGCGCATCACCAGCTATGGGGAAGCATTAAAATTTATTACAAAGGGAGGAGTCTCACCTTCTTTGCTGCCGACCATGATTTGTGCAGTGTGAATGACGGCAGCCCTACGTTTTTGCGAGGGACGACCTATAGTAGCTGCTTGGACTTAACTTTGGTGTCACGGCGCGTTGCCTCGAGCGTCCACTGGTTTACGGACATTGAAATGCATGGAAGCGACAATATCCCAACATACATAAAGATTAGAGGAGTTGAGCAACGCTCCTCTACTGTCTTGCGTACAGTTGAATGGACAAAGTTTAAGAAGGATATGGAAGACGCATGTCGGGAGGTCTTTCACACACCATCGAAGATGCAATCGCAGAGACATTGAAAACATCCATCTGCGCACTTACAAAATCAGCAAGGCGAACAGACTTGGATATGGAACTGGAAAGGCTGCGTACCACACGCCGACATGCGGAGAGGAGGTATCGGCGCACGAAGTGCGTCTTGGATCTAAGGGATTCACGACGCATACAGAAGAAAGTCCAGCATCGTATGGATAAATTGGAAGACAAGTGATGGAAAACATTCTGTCAGTCGCTTGATCCCCGAAAATCGCTCTCGCACATATGGAGAACGGTTAGGCGTCTTCCCTCATCTCCGCATCAAAGAAAGCCTTTTGCGGCTCTGGCCCTCTACCAACTCCGCTCTGAACTTCAAGAGGCTGAAGAGTTCTGTGCACGGGTTGCTGGGTCCGAGGCCATCATTACTGACGCAGCATTGAATGACATCCCTGAGGCACGTGCACCAGAAATGAACGTGCTTTTTTCACTCGAAGAGATCGATGCTGCGTTGGCGACCTGCAGGCATTCTTCGTCACCAGGACCTGATAGCATCACGTATGCTGCCTTATGCCACCTTGGACATGACACAACTGATGAGCTGCTCAGCTACTACAATGAGTCTTGGCAGAACGGCGCTGTTCCTAGACAATGAAAATCGAGCCGCTTGATCCCCGTTCTGAAACCTGGAAAGTGTCCGCTTGAGCTCCCATCATATCGTCCGATTGCGCTTTCGAGCTGCGTCGGTAAAGTGATGGAAAGAATTATTCTTGCTCGCTTGGAATGGTACCTAGAGCGATTCAACATCTATCCGGACGCCATGACGGGCATTCGTCGAGGTCGCGCGTCCATTGACAACGTCATTGACATCGTAACCTGGGTCCAAAATCAAAAAAGCCTCAAGCGCCTATCTGTGGCACTTTTTCTAGATATAAAAGGAGCATACGACAACGTCGCCCATGAGGACATACTGAACTCACTTGAAGCAGTTGTGGTTGGTGGCCGGATGTATGAATGGATTCGGGACTATTTGACTGAGAGGTGCTTTTTCTTACAGACTGAAGACAGCCCAACTTCGGAACATTACATCTGCCGTGGAGTCCCGCAGGGTGGAGTGTTGAGCCCCATTCTGTTCAAACTCATCTTTGTAGGACTAGCGGAGTACCTACCATAGTCAGTTCACGTCTCAATATACGCCGACGACATTTGCATCTGGCATCTGCGGTGATTCGCCCTCAGGTACGAGCCAGGCTTCAGCGGGCGGCAACCATGACGGCGTCTTATCTCCGAGAACAAGGCCTCAGCGTGTCTACTGAAAACTGCGCATTGGTTTCCTTTACGCGCAAAGAAATTGTCATCATATCCTGTTTCAATCAATGGTCAAACTGTATCCTATGCTAAGACACATCGCTTTCTGGGTGTAATCATTGACCGCAACCTCTCGTGGAGCCCTCACTGCATCTATCTAAAAAAGAAATTAGTTGCCATTGCTCAGGTCTTTAAATTTCTCTGCGGGAAAAAAATGGGGTAGACCAGTCCGTTCTATGATACAGCTCTACAGGGTGCTGTTTCTCGGACACCTACGTTACAGTCTATCAGTGTTGTCAAATGCATGCAAGACGAACTTTCGCGCTTTGGAGAGCATAAAAGGTCAAGCCCTACGCACGTGTTTAGGGCTGCCTCGGTGCACGTCAACAGCAGCAACAATTGCCATCGCTGGGGACCATATAATCCAGACACACGTAGCTGTCGACTCTCTCAGAGCACACATTCGCCATCTGTCAAACATCCCCAACCATCATTTGGTCTCCCTACCAGCCGAGAGACCTCAAGCGACCTTCTCAAGAATGATTAACGCTCATCAAGAGTGTATACCGTCATATTTTACACCGGCGACGAAGCCTTCACCTCCCCTGTGGTGCCTGCGACAGCCTCAAGTGAATTTTGCTATTTCTGAAATTACAAAAGCGTCCAATCATCCATCGCCGGCTCTGACGCAACTTACGCTCCTATTACTACGCCAGACGTATCACGACCGCATGCCATACCGATGGTTGGACCTCACGTACCAGTTCAATTGCCGCATTCGTTGTTCCAGCCAAGAAGGTTACAGCTAAATTCAAATTGTCGCACGCGACTACATCTACATCGGCAGAACATACTGTCCATGCCACTATGATGTACGTCACCGAAGAGCCAACAGAGAAATGGGTCGTATTTTGTGACTCTAAGGCAGCCCTTCACACCATCAAGTCTGCATTACGTAACAGAACTTACGAGCAGATGATATCTGACATCAGGGAAGTGCACCACTATGCTCTGGTTGAGGGCACACCATTATATTTCAATGGATTCCTGCTCACTGTGGCATCATCGGCAACAACCTAGCTGACAAGGCTGCCCGGTCTGCCCACGAAGATACCCAGACGCATTCAATAACTTTGGCGAGGTCGGACGCTGCCAGGAAACTTCGCCTACATGCACGCAGAACGTCGCAAGATCTCTGGAGTTCAGGTGCCTTGAACTGCCGATCATATAAACTGCACCCCACGCTACGGCTGCAACTGCCATCTAGCCTTTCCCGCGGCGAAGCAACCCTGCTGTACCGCTTGTGGCTGGGAGTAGGAGTAGCGTTCACGAACTCATACTCTTATCGTTTGGGAATGGCCGAGAGCCCGATGTGAGATTCCTGTCGGTGCGAGGACACCATCGAGAACCTATTGTGTACCTGCCCCCGCTATGATGTACAACGCCCCTCTCTGCGGGAAACTTTACACCGATGGACTTAAGACCGTTCACCGAGCCAAAATACTCGGACCGTGGCCACACCCGTCACTGGCACGAAAGGCGAATCGTGCATTAGTGCAATACTTGAAGTGCACCAGCTTAAGAGACCGTTTATAGTGCCCCGCCCACACGCACTGAGCGCTCACTCTCTCCCTTTTCCTCTTTCTATTCCCCTTTCCCCCACCCCCAGTGTAGGGTAGCAAACCGGATGTTCTTCTGGTTGACCTCCCTGCCTTTCCTGTCCTTGCTTTCTCTCTCTCTCTCTCTCTCTTGTGAGTTTCAGTATCGGCGTCTTCAAATTGTGCAAGTACTGGCCACGACTACAGGCCTCGTTTAATGTTTGAAATGCTTCGATTTGCGGTTTTTTCCATTAAAATTCGGCCTCTCATTTCGTGATAAACAGGCAGTGGCTCAGCGATGCGCGAAATATCCTTGACAAAGGACCTATAGTAGCCACAGAGGCCAAGTAATCTTGGCACTGATTTCTTGAAGACAGGTGGCGGGAATTTCGCTATAGCAGCTGTCTTCTGCGGGTCAGGACGGCTCTGGACTCGCTGATGACATGGCCGAGGAACTGGTCTTCTTCATACGCTAAGCGGCACCTTCCCATGTCTAGGGTGAGGCCCGATGAGTTGAGTGCTTCTAGTAAAGTTCCAAGTCAGCTCAGGGGATTGTCGCAGTTCGCCGAAAATACGACAACGTCATCCAAGCAGATGGCACACGTGTGTAACTTTAGGCCTGCCAACACGGTGTAAATCACGCGCTGGAATGTTACAAGAGCTGAGCAAAAGCCAAATGGTGTCACTTAGAATCCGAAGAGACCATCTGGCGTAATTAATGCAGTCATTTCTCGGTCTCCTTCCTAGATTTCAGTTTGCCAGTAGGCATTATTGAGATCCATCGAGAAAAACACTTTGCACTGTAGAGTCGGTGCATTGCAGAGTCCTCGCGCGTCGTCTATCCGCGGGAGGGGGTATACGTTTTTTTTTTGTGGCTTTGTTGAGGCGCGATGACGGAGGAAAACGCAGAGTTCTAGTCTTTTTCTTCGCCAAGACAACAGGAGACGCTGACGCGCTTTTCAACGGATGGATGGTTTTGACGCGCAGCATTTAATCGACTTGTTGCTTTATAGGTCTCGTGTTTAAACTTGGTAGGGGTTCTAACGAGTGGCTGAAAGCATTCTTCAGTTATTGTGCGGTCCTTTGCTGTTGTTGTTTGTTCAATTTTCGATGACACCGAAAAGCAGTCTTTGTACCATTGTAGAAAGTTTCGAAGATTGTCCTATTGCTGCATGGGAAGATTTAAGACTGATGCCGAAAGCTGGATACGGAACTAGGGCCATCGGGGTAGATGCGTCGGAAGCCGAGAAGAAACAATTGCTAGCTTACACGATATCTTCCATGTAGGCGATCGTCGCGCTTTTGTTTAGGTGTTTGTACTCCTCGCTAAGTTAGTCATCAGCACCTTCGTTTTCCCTTCTTTCAGTCGAGCTATTTCGCATGCGAAGCAAATTTCACGGTCGATCAACAGATTTCACTCACCGTCGACGACGTCTTTTACGTCTCCGCATGTTCTGCGCCGACGAAAATGAAGACGCTAGAGCGAGGCATGATGCTGGTTTCATCTTCGAGCACATATAAGGCACCGCAACTGAGAGTTTTCTCCGGCAGTATTGCTTGTTCTGTAGACAGTGTTATCGACTTGGGCCACTAACTTGGATCGATAACCGCGCTGTGCTGGGTCAGGAATTCCATGCCAAGAATTATTTCGCGTGAGCATTCTTGGAGGATTACGAAGGTCGTAGTGCAAATACGGTCATGAACTGTAACTCTTGCCAACCAGATTCCAATCGGCGCTATTAGGTGCTCTCCAGCTGTCCAGATTTGAACGCACTCCCACTCAATCTTGAGTTTCCTCAACTTTGCGGTGAACAGAGCACTGAAGACGGAATAGTGCGCTCCTGTTTCTGTGAGGACGGAGACTTCATGGCCATCGTGAAGCACGTCAAGATTGGTGGTTGCTTGTTTTGCATTGTGGTTTGGTCGTGGCGTATGGTCATGGCTGCGTCGCATTGTCCCTCTTGTTACGTCTCGTTGTCAGGTCTTCTGTAGGCGCTGTAGTCTTGGTCATGAGACATCGTCTGGATGGCCGCGTGCCGCAGGATCTTTGGCATTTCGACGAAAAGCAACAACATCTTCATTGGCTGCTGCTTTAAGATTTCTCGATGTAATCTAACTGACCGGCCGCGGGTTGGGCCAGTGTATGGTCAGTGACGCGGCGACAGGTAGCGTCTTGTGGACGTATTCTGTGACAGTTGCTTTCGGCGATACTATTGCCTTCGCGTAACGTAGGGTGCAGCCCCATTCAGTTCATCTGGTTTGGCTCAACCAGCCAATCAGTGCACCCCTGACTGCCCAGGCGACAGTACCGCCGAAAGTGATTGTCGTAGAATACGTCCTCTGGTGACGGTGCACGGGATAGTCGTCTGGGTCTCCATTGCATTGCGGCGAGCTAGTCAGCAATGTCACGCTGTCTTTTGCCTTCTCTAATGCTGTGTATTGAAGGCAAAGCCTCGTAGTCCCATCTCAAGGTATGGGAACGGCAGTAGACATGTCTGGCTTCCCCGCAGTGATCGCACTGGTGGCGGTGCTCTGGAGCGCGTCATACGTCTGTCTCTCTTGGGACGTCGCGTGGGTCGACTAGCCAATGGGCTGGCAAATGAACTGCAGCGGGACGGGGCCTGGCACAGGCGTGGAGGGAGTGCCTTACGGTGGGCGATGGCGATGTTACTCATCAATTCCGGCTGAAGTTGCAGCGGTTCATGAACTTCCATCGACTGCTGGATATTTTCTCAGACGATGTCAGCAACTGATACAACCTGGTCCTACGACACTGGAAGCATTATTTGTAGCCCTTCGCGCACAACTGCTCTTATTGTACCCCATAGGTCGCTGGAGCAGAGTACTTGAACTTCTGAGCAGTCTGGCACTGAGCGGCAATTGTGTTAACTAGTGCGTATTTCCCGCGTCTTCTGAATCGTTGTGGCTTCTGACAGAAATTCTTCCATGGTCATGAGTGGGTTGCGCACAAGTGCAGCGAAAAGCGCTTGTTTTACGATGCTCATCAAAAAACGGACCTGCTTTTTCTGGGCCATGTCGGTGTCATGTCGCTCGAGAAACTTCCGATACGATAAGGCGCATTTTTCGCCGGGCGATCAATTTGAACATTTGCAAGCCGCTGAAAGACAGTCACCGAGAAATATAAATGAGTGCGCATGGCAGTATAGTTGAAGGCAGCGCCACTAAGAGGGAAGGGGGGAGAGGAGGGCGACGCTAATACTAACAGCTGAAATGACTAGCGTAAGCGTGGACACGGGACACAAAAAGGCGACAAGGACAAGCTTGTCCTTGTCGCCTTTTGTGTCCCTTGTCCACTCTTGCGCTAGTAACTTCAGCATGGAATACCAACTATGCCGGTCTCACACCCTGCTTCAGTTCATTATTAACAGGCCACGAGGACCCATAAGCTTCCTTCTGCAGCTCTTTTCAGTGAGCTCTACTACCACTTGTGGTTTAGATGCCTCACTGAGAAGTCATTCATTCTGTGTTGATATGGAAGCCCATCTGCTATTTCATGAGTGATCTACAAGATGTCTACTATTTTTCTGAAAAGAAGAAACGGTAAAGGTGTACCTCTTAGTAAGTACATCACAAAGTGAGGCAGAGGCTCATCTGAAATGATATCCTCATATTTATTATTGGTCTATTTTTGAACACTGCCATTGGAAATTTCGCCACAGGTCAATCTTGCCGCACTGGTTGTGCTCATCCAACAAGCTTATCTTTCGCATTACCTTCTACACTTCACCCGCATATGAGAACATACCGGAGAGTGAAGAGTGACGCTAAATATAGACGATGGAGTTAACCCCGCCATATAAACTTTACAGTTTTAACTGCCAGCATGATAATCTCAACTAAGCTAATTCTTGGGCTAGTCCGTACGGTTTAATCATAATAGCAAAGCCTTTAGCGCAATTACGCTAAAGGCTTTGCCATTATGGGTATGCGATAATCTCCATCGAAACGTCTAGTACACTAGTGGGACCGCATTCACAAAACGTTCGAACAGAAAACTGTTCGTAAGGGCGGATGCCAGCCAATCATAATATCAGATTATGACATCATATTAGTGAAAGCGAGCGACCGCTAGCAAAGAACACTTATGAACCATAAGCATGGTGGTAACAGGCCCATGGTTTCTCGATATTTCCGTGATGTTCTTGGCACTGTGTGAGTCTCTAGAAATATAGACTTTCGCCTCGTGTTCAACCCGTGGCTTTTCTACTCGCGCAGTCGTGGAAGCTGATAATTTAGAGAATCTGAGACGATCAAAAGGAAAAATTTTGTTGTGGCAGCCGGCTGCCACAATGAAATGATTGGCTATGCCAGCGCAAGTGCCGCTTCTCGAAGTCCCTTACCATCGTGTTTGTGGCACACGTATGTATTGTTAATTTGTGTCATTTTAAAACGAAACGTTTTGTTCCGCGTTATTAGGCGCGGCTGCAATTTCGCGGCCAATACAAAGGCGCCGATGTAAAGCGCATTTGCTCTAGCGTAACAGAGTAGCCGGGTGCATTAGACCCCGAGAGCCCTTCAAAATGCACGTGCCGTTGCCAGAGACATTTCGGTGTGTCTCAATATTTAGTTGCTGTCCTACAGCGCTCGGGTGGGGCACCCTTTCTCTTCTCCTGTCGCCTTCTCTATACATGTGGTGGGTGCAGCTTTCTCTGATAATGGCAGAGGAGGATGACAGCCGCTATCCATGCCATCGCTCGCGCCACAGGAGAACCGACATATACGCATACTACCGGTACGAGTAGGCTGATAAACAGCTCTGTTCCCTACGAAACTGCGCTATGAAAGAACTAAGGGGGCCTAAATATCGCCACAGCGACAAATATACGCCTTCAATCGCATCAAATAGCTTCCTAGAAGCGTTAGGCTCTTCGATTACATTGGAAATCATAGTGGGTCGTTACTGCTTTTTGCCTTTTTCATCCCTAGCTTCTTTTCTATTTATTATGTAGAAGATAATAGCTCTTATTTGATTAGGTGATCCAAACTCGGAGATTTCCAGTATTTAGCTCATGACGTAGCTCCATGCTTAATTTTTTTACACTGATGTTATCGCGTATTTATTGCTGCCATTCCAGTTGTAATCTTCGTTACAGGGCACGTGTGGACTTCACGGCATGGACCTTATGAGTGGACGCAACGCACTAAGGCTGATTTTGAGGAACGTTTGAAGTGCTTGTCAAAACATCAACGCAATGAAAACAGGAAACAACAGCAAAAGAAAGCTGATCCGCAAGAAAAATTTGATGTAAGGTTGTCGCAAATCTGCATGGATCTCAAGTCATGCTGGTCTTGTCTGCAAAACTAAAGGCAACGCATGGTGGCCTGCCTTCTGACCTGTTGTCATTCGCTGGCATATGCGAGTACGACGTAGCAATGTATAACACGGCAAGTAGTAAACACCGCTGTTGTTAAAAAGGAAATATCTGTATACATTTCGGAACGCATTGCTTCCAGAAATGACGGATTGCTTCCAGAATTGATTACAGCTTCTGATAGCGTTGAACTATACACAAAGAGAAGTAGCATTCATTAGGCACACAACGTAAATGTTTCAACTTCTCATTACACGCATCCTTACTCGCAATTTTAGCTACCTGCGCCACGAAACCAACAGCATCTCGGTATTCAATGTGTGGTAGAAGCTGTCGTGTTTGTGTGTTACATGCTCGAATGTGAATCAGTGACGATCATTCACTTCGTTTACGAAATAACGATGTCAAGGTAATTCCTTCTCGTATCTTGCTTCCACACAAGCGATGTCATCACCTACGTGACCTCAAAATGTCATCTGCATAACGTAACATAGTATCTTGTTGTCATTGTCTGTAGGCTTCATGGTGGTGACTTCCAATTACCGATCCCCTCGGTTCTGCTTCTTCTGCTTATGTACTGTAATGTAACATGACATGTAACGTTCACAAATTCGACCGATATATTGCACACACAAAGGAGCGCCTACATAAAAGCGTCCGGTCGATCGATTCCCACAACCCATGAGACCAGCATTATTTTTGTTCATTTGCTTGTTCTTTCTTCGTGTGCCTTTCACACAGCTCGACATATAATGTAGGTACCAGGGTGCAACCAAGACAAGTCGCTGTGTGCATTCAATGCATTGCACCCGCCGTGGTTGCTCAGTGGCTATGGTGTTAGGCTGCTGAGCACGAGGTCGCGGGTTCGAATCCCGGCGACGGCGGCCGCATTTCGATTGGGGCGCAATGCGAAAACACCCGTGCACGTTAAAAAACCCCAGGTGGTCAAAGCTTCCGGAGTCCTCCACTATGGTGTGTCTCATAATTAGAAAGTGGTTTTGGCACGTAAAACACCATAATTCTTTTTTCAATGCATGCGTTTTAATTAAAACTAATTGTCTAAGCGTAGACATATCCGTGTCAGAAGAGGCGGTCCTATGAGCTACCAAAGGTATTAAAATATTAAGAACAAACAGGTAGAATAGCGTGTGCATGGCGACACATTGCATAGCGTGATCCACAGACCGGCCAGAAACGAGTCACCGAAACGATGCTGAGCGCGAGCTCTGGTGCCTCTTGTGGTTGAGAATTATAGCGGATGCCCAACTCGTACATAGTAAATCAATTGCGCATAATTTACGCGTAATAACTTTGTCCCCTACTTCCTCGAAACACCGGACTGACATTGATCCTATCACAAGTGACAATACGGGTGATGCCTGAATGTGATGTCTTAAATGATTACGCCGTCATTTTAACAGCGGCCCACACAAAAGAAGCTATTGAAGCTATTTAACTTAAAATTTGTGTATTTTCTTTTTGTTTCGAGCCACCAATTGCCACTGTTCGACAGAAAGAAGGTTCACTCACTACATTACCTTTATTTAATTACTCTGTGCTTAATTATTGCCAGGCGTGATTATTTTATTTTTCGCTTTGTTCGTTTTCACTAGATCATCAGTTATAAAGCTCTAGCTGGGTTCAGGATACCCCGGCCGTACTCGAAATTTATTTAACGCTGCCGCCCATTGCATAACAAAGGAGGCGTGTCTGATCAACATGTGCGTGTGTCGCAAAGTGTTGAAAATATTTAATGTATGGGAGCACCATTGATTACTCGCCAATCTACGGTGAGACACTTATGAAATGTAGACGCACTTCACCCGTGCAGTTCAATTCGACTAGCTACAGCTGTGCTCGCGGCTATCATTGTGATTAGTGTTCGTCTTGCCTGCGGCATGCGTATAAGTCAAACAAAGAGATATATTCCTGGCACACACTTTTGGCAGTGTTTAGTACTTTACCTTTACTACAATGTGGCACCATGATTATCTTTATGTTGTAAAAACACCACACGAGAATATCTTAGGCTACCAGCACGTGTACTGCGACGCGCTAGGTTAACGCAATTTAGCAAGCTCCCACTCCAGTATACGCAATTCTCTTGCAGTCCTAAATAGCCCTTTGTCCCAACAGTGCCCTCAAGTAGAAATTAGCGCAAATATGCCTGCATACTTGCCTATTTATTTGATTGTTTTTTTACCTGTCTTTTTTAATTTACTTGCGTAGCCACATATTCACGATGGCACTGCTTTGATGAATAGAATGTTTCGTAATACATGAAAATAGTACAGCTCAACTCAAATGCCTATTGTAGTGACATTGAAATAGTATACCTTGGCACCGACTATTGCAGAAGCAAGCGAGGCGTGTTTGCAATGGTTAATTGAAAATAATTTTCATTTAAGCTTTTTCTTAGTAAAACATTTCGAGCTCTATACACACAGCCAACATTAATGGACTATAGACAAATATTGTCCCGAACACAAAAGACATTTCGTACTACCTCTGAATCACGTAAACAATATATAGCGGTTCTTTTTTAGACTATACACGATTTACAAACATCTCCAATGGCAGATTGAATAATTCTAATCCATGAACTGGGTAACTCAGAGGAAAACACAACTTCTGCAAAAAAAATATGCAATTGAACGTTCAAAAATATGTACCCATTGAGATTTTTATAAATTATTTTTTGGTACGCACTACAATTTAGGAATTGTCGCCTTTGAGTTCACAAGGTGTCACCACTTTGAACAAAAACTGAAGATGGAGCATGTTTTGAGGTATGTGGTGTAACACTTGTGATAAGATTACACTGTTGCCCCACTTACTTTTCAGGAACACGGCGTTTCACACATCGAAGCACAAAAGCAACTAGAATGACATTGTGTTTCGTCGCATATTTTGGGAACAAATATCTACAGGCTGGTGTCATCCTAAGACTTCATTTTGAGTGAATATACCTTGCGAACTCATCGGCTACAAGTCCTAAATGGCAATATGTATCGCAAAGTAATTAGTTAGAAATATTATTAGATTTGTATTAATTATTCTATTACACATTTTCATGCGTAAGTACGGCGCACTTCTATCGCCAATCCAGTCCAACGATTAGAATTGCGCTATCGGCCATATTTAAATACTGTGTATAGTCTAAAGAACACCATGTATCTATTTAGTGACATGATTTTTGACTAGGTCAGACGTATTTAGAAGGGTGAGAAGAACAATTCAGCGTTTATGTTCTGTTGACTTGCCCAACAGTTTTGGCCGGTAGACCGACTCGTATCAACGACCAACACACTTCCAACAAAGATGGGTGCGACTCCGTGAATGCGCGGTGAATGATCCTGTGACGAACGTATAACCTCTGTAGCCGCCTACTTTCTCCCACACTTTATTATGTTCTTTCTCTTCTTTCTTTCTTTTTGCGTTCTTTTTGTTCAGCTCGAGCGAGGTCGGTCCACCAGCTGAAAGTGTAGGGCCAATCAACCTAATATAGCCGCGTAGTTGCGCTTCTGAAGACAGACTGACAGACAGACAGACACAGACACACACAGACAGACAGACAGACAGACATAGGACTTCCAAGAAAATTATATAGGTATTCGAAGAAATCACATTGGCAAATACAACAACGTTTCAAGCTGGGGACCGGTCTTTATTAACAGCTCTACGACGTAACCACAGATGTTTTCTACACTTTGAGTAGAGTCTTGATGGAACACTCTGCAACATAAAACTTGTTAGCAAAATTACAAAAAGAACAAGGTGGATGCATGGTAACACACACGCGCACACACACGCACGCACATATACAAGAAAAATGATTCCCACAGCCAAGGAAAAGCCTATCATCGTCTGTGCGCGTTGGCTGTCTTGGCATTGAGTCAGAACAATTCAGGTTACTCAATAATAACAGCAGACTGTAATCAGTCTAATTGCAAACAATTCACAAATATTTTCCCGATCATGGCTGATCATTTCACTTAAATGTTATATTCCTCATCTTTTGCAGAAAAGTGCCGATGAACGAAAACTTTCCATGAAATACTACGACCACGTGAGCATACGCATCGCCTATAGAGTAAGTATGTTTTATGGTCTACAATAATTAAGTTATCGCAATGATATTGTTATTAATAAACTTCAGCCATATTAAAACTTTGCAACACGGTCACAACTTTCAGAAAAACTGGCAGAGAATAACTATAACGTACCGTAGATGTGTTCAGATTACTAATGATTGTTGGACTGTTCTACTCCTGCTTTGTTGTGACGTAGAAAGCAATCCAGGCCTCACCGTGGCGGAGAAATTACATGTCATACTTGATGAACATCCAGAGATAAAAGAAACGGGAAAGATGCGCGATGTTACCTTTTCAGAATTGAATCAGAAGCTTACGAAATTGGACAAGGTCTTGGAGTTACATAAAGCGAATGAATTAGAGATACAAAACTGGAAGAGGCGGAACAACATTTGGAATAAGTTTTGTTGACTCAAAATAAAGAGCTCTTTGACTTCGAAGACCAAGCTCGCAGAAGCAACCTTTTAGTTTTCGGCATTAAGTAATTCCCTGACAAAAAAGGCAGGATCTCGAAAATAAAATTGTCCGCAAAGCTTCCCATCAAAAGCTTAGCGTTAGTGTAAGTTCACTGGAAGGTATTCATAGGATTGGTAGGCGGGGAAAAAATAAGACCTTTGATTGTGCGTCTGTACAAGTATATAACGAAAAGACATGGCTGTTTAATAATTTCTCTAAACTTAAGGTACTCGCATATCCATTTCTGACGATTATTCTCAAGAAACCTTGCAGATAACAAATAAATTGTGGTAGTCTGAATTAGACGATAGTCTTGTAGATGCGAAATTGAAACTTGTTCACCACAGGCTATTTATTAACGGTTACGTCTATGCAAGGGACAATTCCAAGCACTGTAAAGTGTTGCTCGTAGGAATACTAAATCAGATGACGTACGCTCTTGTACTAAAGAGGAGCCTGCGCAGAAGGTTCTTCGCATTGTATGTTTGAATGCACAGAGTCTGTGCAATAAACCAGAATGGCTTGAATGCATTTTGCCATCGTATGAGCTTCACATAGCCGTCATCAAAGAAAGGTGCCTTCACGCTGATATCCCAGACAGCTGCGTAACCCCACCTTCATATTGTTGTAATCGGAAAGATGGTAACACAAAAGGAGGTGGTACTGCGATTCTTGTAAAGTGCGGATTCCTATCCTTTCCGCTGCGAGAAGTTTATAACGGTCACGAAAGTGTTTTTTGCAAAGTCGTGTTCAGTGGTAACACTGTCATTACTGCGGAAGTCTACAGGCCACCTAGATCCGCATCAGAGTTCTTGTTAGAACTCTACAGTTACTTAGAAAAACACCGCGATGATAATACAGTTGTCTGTGGATATTTTAACCTTCCTTGTACTAACTGAGTGGAAATGATGAGTGGTTCGGTTGATGTCCACAGTTCTGAAGTGTTTGACATAATGCTGGCATATAGCCTCAATCAAAAGGTCCTTGTCCCACCACGTGTAACTTGTTCTGCTTCCTCAATTTAAGACCTTTTATTTTGCTCAAACCACACTCAGGATCACGTAACACAGGGTGCTTCGCTTGGCGCACACTCCGTGGGCGATACTCAGTCACCGAAGTTGGCAAGGGGTTCATTGAAGAGCGGCACATGCCCAGTGCATTCATGGTTCAGCTCTTTAAATCGTTGGCATGAGAACTGTTCATTGAACACACACAGTGCATTTGTGGCACAGTACGCTGGTGAGTCGGGTTACTGTCCTTGAGAAACCCTTGTGACGTGGGTTCAATTCCACTAAACATCAAAAAAAAATTCAAGAGATCTTTTTCGTCTTTGTAGAACGGCACATTCTCAGTGGCGCATACCCTGTTACGCAATTTGGCGTTAAAGATGTTTATTTAACAGCGGCACGCACCTACCGGGGCACACCCAGTGAGCCAGGTTGTTATCTGAGAGGTTCATTGAAGACTAACACAGATCGAGTGGCACATACGCAGTGGTCTAAGTTGGCGTCCAATAGTTCCTTCGAACCGCGACATACACCCAATTCCGCATCCACAGCGACCCATGTCGGCGTGAAAGAGGTTCGCTGATGAGCAGCACGTATGCTCACAGATGCACATACTATCGCACGAACTTGAGACACTGAGTAGGTTTCGAGCCCTGTTACCTCAGCGCAGCTGCCCGATTCGCTAACCATTCGATCACGAGCTACCAAGTGACCCAGGTAAGCAGGGAAATGGCTAAATACAAAACATACATACGACACACAGATAGATACATAGTCCACGGAAAATGCATACAATACCCAAAGAATGCTAACGCATTAAAAAATTACGGGGATCGGATCTCACGATATGACTGTCGACGGCAACGCGATTAGCTTTCAAACAATGTAGCGACAAAGTATGCTGTTGAATCATATTTATTTGAAATCTGTAGTTTTAATCAGATATTTTTGTTGCTTCTGCTATAGGCGAAATTTATTTATTTATTTATTTATTTATTTATTTATTTATCTGCAGCTGTTGTTGACCGATTGGGTCGTTACAGGGGTGGGGTACAAATATGGCACAAAACGCATCACTGCTTACATAAAGCAGCACTGTATAGCTAATACATAATCACAGCGTGTCATTATACATAAATATAATACAAAATCTGACTTAACAACCGTTATGTGAAATATAAAGCAGCAACGTGTAGCCGAAGAATGCATCACGTACTATATACTACAACTTACATGATACATATTACATCGCATCGCAACATTAACATATAACAATACTAGATTCTACAACTAACACGAGAAATATTATATCATGAGGATTCATTTAGAAAATATTTTGTAACATCAGTTTTAAAATGTTCTACAGTTTGAGAATCACATATGGCGTTCGGTAAATCATTCCAGTCTCTTATGGTTCTAGGGAAAAAAGAGTATGCGTATGTGTTCACACGAGATTGACATACTAGAAAGTTGCTGTGGTGGTCACCTCGTAGGCTCCGGACTTGTCGCGGAATCAGGTACTGTGGTGCATCAAAGTTAAATAAATTTTGAGAAAGCAAGAACAAGAATTTAAGTCTGGCTATGCGACGGTGTTCCATGAGGGGGGGGGGAGGGGTTAATTTAGTTCTTGCAACATGTCTGTCATTGAATCAGTACGGGAGTACCTTGAAAGAATAAATCTGACCGCCCTTCTTTGCACTCGCTCAATTTTATGAATTAATCCTTTTTGGTAGGGATCCCATATGATGCTTGCATATTCCAGTGTAGGCCTTACTATTGTTAAATACGTTGTTAGCTTTACGGGGGCTGGAGCGAGTTTTAATTTGCGACGTAAGAACCATAACTTTTTTTCAGCGGTGGAGCAAATATTAGTGATATGCTGAGTCCAGTTGAGGTCTTCAGATATTGTTACTCCTAAGTATTTACATTTGTTAACGGTAGTTAGCACAGTGGAACTTAGTTGATAATCAAAATTTAGGACGTGCTTAACCTTGTTTGTAACACGTAAAACAAGTTTTTTTCTTTATTTACTTGCATTTTCCATGTTTCACACCACTCTTCAACAGACGCCAGTGCCTCGCTGAGCATTTTTTTATCCTTGTGGTTACATATTTCTCGATAAATTAAACAGTCGTCGGTGAACAGTCGCACAGTTACGTTTTCATTAATAGTTGAACAAATATCGTTAATATAAGCGAGAAATAATATCGGTCCAAGGACAGACCAACGAACAGAGAGAAAATGAAGAGGAAAGGCAGGGAGGTTAACCAGATATGAGTCTCCGGTTTGCTACCCTACACTGGGGATGGGGGATAGGGGTTAGAAAGATGACAGAGAGGAAAACGTTAAAAAAATAAAGGTAAAAAAAAACACGCACACATGGAGGCACACACACAAAAGGCGTTCCAGTTAAAGTCGTTCACACAGGTCGGTAGATCGCAAAAAGCGCAATAGCGCTTGCACGGCCTTCTTCTGTGACGGTAGGTCCTTTCGATGTTGCAGAATTCTTTTTTCGGATAGCGCTTGGTCGTCCAGTTCGTCAAGTTCGTGGCGAAGGCATGCCCTCTGTGTACTGTACTGCGGGCAGGCACACAAAATATGGCCAATTGATTCTTCATGGCCGCAGTGGTCACAGGTTGGGCTCTCGGTCATCCCTATGCGGAATGCATAGGCTTTAGTAAAGGCAATGCCCAACCAAAGTCGATATAAAAGTGTGGCGTCTCGACGGCGAAGCTGTGATGGCGCTCGAAGACTTAGTGTTGGATCAAGTGAGTACAGTCGCGTGTTTCTTAAATGTGGCTCATTCCATTGCGACACGGTGCACTGCCGAGCAAGTAGGCGGAGCTTCCGTGCTGCGTCAGTTCTAGAATGAGGAATTGGGACGTGGCGCTCCTCAGTATGGGCTGAGCGGGCAGCGTGATCCGCCCGTTCATTGCCGATAATCCCGCAGTGACTTGGAAGCCACTGAAAGGTTATCTCATGGCCTGCATCACTTATATGTTGCAATGTCTCTGTAATATGGAATATTAGTTGTTCGTGTGGTCCGCGTCGTAAAGGTGACAGTAGAGACTGCAGTGCCGCCTTCGAATCGCAGAATATTGTCCACTCATGTGGTGGTTCATCACCAATGTGATGAAGGGCAGTAAAGAGCGCTGCGAGCTCTGCTGCCGTCGATGTTGTCGCGTGGGTCGTCTTAAATTTTATTGTTGTAGCTTTCGCTGGTATGACGACTGCCGCCGCGGAGCTACTTGGAAGGACAGATCCATCAGTGTAAATATGCGTAGAATCACGGTAGTTCTCGTACAAATGTAGTAGCGTGAGCTGTCTAAGGGCTGGCGATGATAGATCAGCTTTTTTCGAGATACCAGGTGTTGTGAGGTTGATTTTTGGCCTAGCGAGGCACCATGGAGGAATCGAAGGTCTCGCAGCCGGGGTGAAACAAGCTGGCAATGATTCATCATATGCGGTTATCGTCCGGCTGAAAGATGTGTGTGGTCTGTCCGCTGTTAGGGAGGCCAAGTGGTGACGAGGAGTCCTGGTCAGATGCCTTATATGGGTCCTGAGTACTTCAATTTCAATGTGGGTCCTGACAAGGTGATCTCCAGCGATTGCTATCGTAGTCACTGTTGAGGCACTCTGAGACAGGCCTAGACAGATCCTGAGCAGCTGACCCTGAAGACTTTGTATTGTGCGTAGATTTGTTTTACCTGTGTTGTTTATTGCTGGCAAGCTGTATCGCAGAAATCCTAGGAAAAGCACCCTGTACAGTTGCAACATCGCACTCGGCGACATTCCCCAGGTCTTGCCAGCGAAAAACTTGAGGAGGTGACAGATGCCTGTCCACCGTTTTTTCACGTATGAGACGTGTGGGCTCCATGACAAGTCCCTGTCGATTATGACACCTAGGAACTTGTACGATCGGACCCGTCGTATTATTTGGCCATTTATTATTACGTTGTAGTTGGCCATGGGTTTGCGCGTAAATGGCACTAGCGCGCATTTCTCTGAGGAAATTTCCAGGCCTCGATTACGGAGGTAGAGAACAGTTTGTGTGGCGGCTCGCTGAATTCTCGCTCGCAACTATAGGCGTGTTACTGCAGACGTCCATATGCAGATGTCATCCGCGTACATTGATAGCCTGACTGTAGTTGGCACGTGCTCAAGGAGAGCAATTAGTGTTAGATTAAATAACACAGGGCTAAGTACACCGCCCTGGGGGACGCCGCGGTAGCTATAATGTGGGCAAGTATGGCCTTCTTCGGTGCTTACAAAAAAGGATCGCATGGATAAATAGCTCCGTGTCCATTTAAACATCCGACCACCCACTCCAACCTTTGCGAGAGCAGAGAGGATGGCTTCATGCGTAACGTTGTCATACGCCCCTTTAACCTCGAGGAATAAAGACGCGCAGAGACGCTTACGGCATTTCTCATGTTGAATGTAGGTGACCAGATCGACGACGTTATCAATCGATGATCGACCGCGTCGGAAGCCCGCCATGGCATCTGGGTAGGCGTTGTGGAACTCCAAGTACCACTCCAGGCGTCCTAGGACCATCCTCTTCATTACTTTGCCCACACAGCTCGCCAACGCGATCGGGCGATATGATGAGAGTTCCAACGGCGACTTGCCAGGCTTCAGCAGTGGAACAAGGCGACTTGTCTTCCAGGTTGTTGGTAGTGTGCCATCTCTCCAAGATTCATTGTACACCTCAAGGAGAACTCCTCTCGCTCGCTCCCCCAGGTGACACAGAGCTCGGTACGAAATTCCGTCAGGTCCTGGCGCTGATGTGCGGCTACACAAAGCTAATGCTGCCTTAAGTTCGTGGATTGAGAATAGTAGATCCATACGGTGATCACGTGGTGGCGGACAGCTACTCGAAGGCGATGGAATGTTGGTAGCTGTGAGTTGGCCGGATAATCTGGCGCAGAAATCCTCTGCCACGTCAATCTCCGATCTCTTCTGAGAGAGGGCAAGCGCCTTCAATGGGAATCGCTGTACGGGGAGTGTCCGGAGGCCGCGCACCGTTCTCCATAGTTGCGATAAAGGCTTGCGTGGATCTAGCGACTCACAGAAGGCAGTCCAACGTTGCGATTCGAGCTTATCTAACCGGCGCTGTATCTTCTTTTACGTGCGCCTGGCGGTCCGTAAATCGTCCATTGTTTTCGTACGTCGGTATCTTCGTTCAGCACGTCGTCGGATTGCTCGAAGTCGTTCTAGTTCCACATCAAATTCATTCAGTTTCGAAGAGCATGTGAGAGTACGCATAGTGACTTGCACCGCGCTCTTGATTGCCTCTTCCAAGTCGAAAGATGGATTGGCGTCGCAGTGTTCTTCCATAATAGACTGAAATTTAGGCCAGTCCACTCTTTGGATCGTATCCCGTATTTTAGAAGGGGACAATCCTCTGATCTTGATGTACGTGGGAATATGGTCGCTTCCGTGCGTCTTTATGTCCGCAAACCACCCTACACGTCTGACAAGGCTTCGTGAAACGAAAGCCAAGTCAAGACAGCTGCTGTAGGTGGAGCCACGTAAGAAGGTAGGACTTCCATCATTCAGCAGCCAAAGTTCATTACTGGAGGCGAAAGATACCAGAGCTCTGCCTCGTGCGTTGATCATCGGACTTCCCCAGAGTGTATGATCGGCGTTGAAATCTCCAATGATAACCCAGGGATTGGAGGTTGAGGAAAGGATGTCTTGTAGTCTTTTGTAATCAAATCGACTTGACGGAGATAGGTAGGCGCCCACAAAAGTAAAGGCCAAATTCTTTTTCCTTACGTTTAGGCATATATATTGATTATTGTCATTAGGTGGTACAGGCTGATGAGTGTAGGGTGAGGTAACGGCGAATACACACCAAAACCTTACTGTTTTCATAAACAGTGGACGACATAAATAATTCATAGCCAGAAAGCCTGATTGTGTTCGATAAGTTCGGCTCGCAAATGACGATAATGGGAAACATATTGCCGTACACGAAGCGACGGAAATCTGAAAGGCGCGCTCTGAGTGCGCGCGCATTCCACTGAAAAATAGCTGCTTGTCGGACCTCTTCCCTAAAAGACCGTAGCTGTGGAGCCATGATCTACTCAAGGGTTGCAAGCACCGGACTCAGAGCGTCCAGTACTTGGAGCGCACTTCTGGCAGACGGTGTGTGCATGTTGCTTAGCAACACACGAATGGTATTTATTAAAGGCCTAATAAGTGCTATCACTTGCTCATCTGTTTTCCGCGACTCCTCGGATACAGCATCTTGCTGTACTGGGGGCGGCTTCTTCTGCGGCTCTTCTGGCGGTCGTGTACGTGGAAGTGGCGGCCATTCCTCTGTGGAGAGAGATGTGGCAGTTTTCTCCCTTCCAATATCTGTGTTCGGAGGGCTGGAAACTTCCGCTGATGATGCTGATTGACGAGTTGACTGTTCCTGAAAGCTTGATGTTTTCCGTCGTGAAGACCTTCGACGGTGAAGCTGTCTTCGCCGTACTTTCACAGCAGCCTCTTTGTGGGTAGAGTTGTCTCTCACCATTTGTTTAAGAATGGTGATCTCTTTCTTGATCTGGGGACAGTCCTTGGAAGAGGCGCAGTGATCACCCTGACAGTTAGGACACTTCAACGTGATTGCGCTGCAGTTGTCTTCTGTCTTCTGAGTGGGGTTCGGCACATCGAGGGCACACGGCCGAATTTCTGCAGACACCCTTCACATGGCCCATCTTCTGACAATTGAAGCATTGCATTGGTCTTGGAATAAACGGTCGAACCTGGTGGCGAAAGTGGCCGACCTTCACGTAGGGTGGAAGGCAGTCGCCTTTGAACGTTAGTCTCACACAACGTGTGTTGCCGAGGCGACAAACATGCACAATGACGTTGCGTTCACTTGCTGGTTTTATAAGAACTGGGAGGTCTGCATTAGGAATTTCATTGTCAATGTCGTAGATGACTCCTGTGATTGTGGCACCATTCGTTGGAATGATGGATCGGACCTTGATGTTTCCCAGCTGCGTTACATGTTGTAGTATGGTCAGCGCGCTCGGGTTCATCACATCGATTGCCAGGATGTTTCGCCTAGTGTTTATCCTGACATCCTTGATCTCGTTTGGCACAGTGTTTTCGAGATACACGGAGAGTGATTGCCTGTTGAGGACGCGCAGGTTGTCGGTAGCGTTCTGTGGCACAAACAGGATGGAGTGAGGCCATCGTTGAGGCGCTGTTTTCACAGTGTTCAAGCTAGACACCGAAGATGAGTTGATAATTCTTCGTTTGGCCTTGCGGTACTGGACTAGTCGAAAGCCTTCTTCCGAGGACTCGTCACCTGAAGCGGAGTACAGATCTGTGTCCTCGCTACCACTCGATGTATTTCCTCGCTTCCTCGAACCGATGTCCGCGGGTGAACGGGAACCAGGACGATCCTCGGGGTGTTGCAGATCCATCACCGCGATGGAGGGGGCGGTAGACCCCAAAGGTGCAGTGAGAAGTCCAGAAAAGCACAGAGACGGGCGAGATGTGTTCCGCAAGAGAAGCACTTCGCCTTCCTTTTTCAGGACAGACCAAATAGACTGTATCCGGTATCGTATGACTGTTATGGCACTCTCTTTCCAATGTCTCCATAATCATGACGATGTCTCAGTGACGGAGATGGAACGACGTCTAGGCAACGGCAAAGGCAGTATGAACACGACAACATGACAAGCGGATGCCGATGCTGAAATGAGCCCCATGGTACAAACAAACGGATGACGAATCTGGATTGACGGCGATGGCAAGACCACGGTATGAAGACAATGTGGTGGCGATGAGTGCATGACGAATCTGTATTGACGACAATGGCACGACCGCAGTATAAAGACAATGTGGAGACGATTCATCATGCACGATGAGTGCATGATAAATCTGGAATGACGACGATGGAATGACCACGGTAAGAAGACAATGAGTGACGATGAGCGCATGACGAATCTGGAATGACGACGATGACAAGACCACGGTATGAAGACAATGGGGGACAATGAGCGCATGACGAATCTGGAATTACGATAACGGCACAACCACGGCATGAAGACAATGTGGTGACGATGAGCACATGATGGCGTGACGAAAACGGCGGGACGATGATGGCATGACGACAGTCTGATGATGAGGCTGCAATGACGACGACGGAACGCCCATGACAGCATTACGACCACGAGCAAATTCCTTGTGGCCCAACCTGGTAGACAACTTGGGCTTTTGTGTCGAGCTGATTACATAGACACATACATACATACATACATATATATATATATATATATATATATATATATATATATATATATACATACATACATATACATACATACATATACATATATATGTATATATACATATAAATATATACATATATAGATAGATAGATAGATAGATAGATAGATAGATAGATAGATAGATAGATAGATAGATAGATAGATAGATAGATAGATAGATAGATAGATAGATAGATAGATAGATAGATAGATAGATAGATAGATAGATAGGTGCCACAATCAGCCAATGAAGTCAGATAATGCTAATCCCAATAATGCGTAAATATTGGCACCTGTACGCGTTCATCCTTCTCGGGTGACTGTTTTTTTTTAGCGCTAACAAATCTTAAGCATGATTGCTTAAGGTTTGTTAGGGTTGTAACGTGCCTGCTTGTATCGCAAGTTTCTTGAATCGATAGTTCTATCCGTTGTCTGTTGTAACCGAACGTTTAATCTGCCTGCATGCGCGACGCGAACTGCGTAGTACTTTCTAGAAGGCACGCGGGCCCCAGCGATTACGCTGGAATCTTCGACAAATCATGTATAAAAGCCGACGCGCTTGACTTGCTCATGCGATCACGATGATCCCCGACAGCTTTCGCCGCTATCGTTGTGATTCGAGTGTCACTTGCTATTGTGGGCACAAGTTCACCGAATAAAAAATTAGTTTCGCAATACACAGTTTTGTTACTGTGTTCTTCAACATCACAACAACTCGACAATATAGGTATCGTCTGTCTGCTCTCCTTGCCTATATGAGCATGATGTTCTTGCATACTAAGGATACGGTTTTGTGCTTGAAAGATGCTGTGTTGCCACGCTAAATCTCTTGGTTGCAATGGCCAAACAAGCCGAAGCATCGCCTGCTCTGTTCGAAGTGTGTGAGATCCAAGTCTCGTCTACAGTCAGTAAACCCTGTTATACTTGTTCGCGGGGCTGAGCTGTCCTTACCTGGCATGAACTTGGTCTGGTCAGATTGCCGCGACGCCGAGGCTTTACTATGTTTTCTATTAGCATCAACGTTTTTTTTTTTATTTGTGAGGGAGGAGGTAAAGCGCATTCGTGCGCGTTAACTAGCACGCGCATACTCATAAATTGCCAAGTTACAAACTCGTGTATATTTCAGGCCTTCCTTGCGGCAATGAAAAAGTGTGAAACGACGTGTGTGAATTTCAAAACCCAAAGCCTACAGACCAAGTACACGAAAAATTTCTTCATTGCTTACGTAAAGGTGAGTTGCAGACAGTAATGACTCGAGGGGAAAATCATTGAACCTATTTCTTTTCGCCCACTTAGCACAGATGTATTTGTGTGACTTCGCAAAATACTAAAACCAGTTACAATGAGACTCTTTCTTAAGGTCATCTGTTCTGTAAAGAGCGAGCTACCCTATACCATGCTACATCGGCCTGCAGAAGAATGCCTAATACCCCCACACCCCGCAACCACACTGCAACGTCCAAGCAGTGGGAGATACTGCTGACAAGCTCGACATTGGAAGATCAGCGAAAGCTGATCGCCTAAGGCGAAAGTTCTTCCACCGTTGCTGGAGCCCTTGATTGACGGTTCCCCGCCCCCCACCACGGTGTCCATCCCGGTGCCGATCCGAATAATTTCTCTCTCTCTCGCTCATTCTATCCCCTTCTCTCTTCTTAAAGGCATGAAAAAGCATTTAATTTTTTCCTTAGCATCTTCACAAATAAGTGCGTTGTCCTAGGGTCCAAAAGGCTAAAATCAGGCCGTGTCGTAAAAAAATCCATGGTTAGTCGCTGGTATTACATTAACTCCTTCATGAATATGTGCCACGTTCTTTAGGAGCAGAGCTTGTGCAATAAAATTAGAAAGGTTTATGGATTTAGCAAATCGCGACTAATGTATTATGAAACAAGTTTAAATATGACTATTTTAATAGTAGTGTGGACAAAGACAACATAATGTTGCATGACCAACTTCGTCCACACGTTTTTTGCTGTATACAGTGGTATAATTTTGACATCGAAGCTGTTTATGGCTAGGCTTCCATGCATTTTTCTTCTGCAGTCAACAAAAACTATCATTACCATGAATTGCTCATATTGCCCTCAACAAGCATGTATGTGCGTACCTTTCGTCACTATGACCACCGAGCTAGACAATAAATGTGTTAGTACTTTTGTTCACAACTCTGTGTCCCCTCTGTGCAGTGTGCTCAAAAGCTTCGCTAGTCATCCGCCTACACAAAGTAGAATGGCTCATGATATTTTTCTGTACCTACAGGCCGAAATTGAACTCGTGCCTCTGGCCAGTACCGTTCACGCCGAAGTGTGTGCCATCCTTAGAATTGCAGTTTAGCAAAATCAACACACCACAATATTGTTGATTAACATGACCTCAAAATAATAAGCAAACAATTTTTGACGCCATGGAAATGTTCTTATTTATTTATTTATTTATTTATTTTTCTGTTTATTGAAGCAAAATATTAACGAAAAAAGACAGTTTCGCCCAAAGGCAAGCCATTTGATAGCGATAGCAAAGCGTTAAACATCTACGTACGAAGTAAGGTTCCCATACTTACTGGGCGTGTAAATTTAATAAACATTCGCTAACTAATTAAATTACCTAACACGGCGCCGTGCGCGCACAGGCGTGACGAAGAGTGCCGCCAGAGGTGAGCGAACGCTTCGTGCTGCCTCTCGTTTTCAACGCACCTCGGCAACTTAACATTACGCTACTTCCAACGCTAGGCGCACGGTAAGATAGCGCACATCCAGCCACTAGGAAATCTTGGTTTGCCTAGCCTTGCATCCACCGCATATTACATCCATGACAGGGCGCTCGGGTCGCGTATATTTACACGTATGTTTGTTTATGTTTCTGACAATACGTGACCGAACCAACCCTGCGACGTTTGTTGTCCTCCAACAGTGCTCACGAGACGCAATTCTCGACATTGACTTCCTGAAACAAAAGGGCGCAATCACGGACCTGAGGTCGAAATCAATAATGATCTCCACAGACAAAACGATACCACCGGAGAGAATATCCAGTCAGTGTGTCTTGGGTGTACTTAAGGACAAGTCACCATTCCGCCTCGCGCCAGCATCATGATATCTGTCGGGGCAGAAACAGCTGAGCACATGGAAGCTATCGTCGAGAACGACCGACACTTGCTACTCGACCGCGAAATCGGCACGTCCAGTTACGCGGAGGAAAAGCGGTGGTCGTGGTGAAGAATTTTGGCCACGAGTATAAACAGCTGAACAAGGACACGAAGGCCGCATACGTTGAGGAAGCTGCAGCCATCAAAGATGCATTTGTCATCTCCGATTGTACCGAATCTACAACGAGGGTGCATGTCCCTGATCCAACCTTCGATATTAATACGAGTATTTCCAGGGGTAAACAAGAACAGCTCGAGAGTGTCCACCAGAAATTCAGGGAGTGTTTTTCGTCGTCATCGAGGATACGGCAAACACCCGTTGTGAAGCATCGCATAATACCTGAGGAAAACATTCGAGCACTCCGTCAAAGTCCTTACCGAGTTTTGATAAGACAGAGAGAGGCTTCAGAGCAACAAGTAGACGAAATTCTGCGTGACATCATCCAGTCGTCGAAAAACTCGTGGGCACGTCTTGTTATCATAGTGAAGAAAAAGGACGGAACCATAAGTTTATGTGTCGATTATCGTCGACTGAACAAGATCACTAAGAAGGACTTATACCCCCTCCCACGGATAAACGACGAATTGAATCGGCTCTGCAACGCTATATACTTCTCGTCGATGGACCGCAAGTCTGGGTACTGGCAAATAGAAGTCGACGAGTGGGATCACCAAAAGACCGCCTTCATCACGCAAGACGGCCTCGATGAGCTCAAGGTCATGCTATTCGGAGTGTGCTCGGCCCCTGCAATGTTCCAGCGCGTCTTGGACGCGGTTTTGGCAGGATTGAAATGGCAGACTTAGCTTGTTTACGCAGATGACGTCGTCGTTTTTTCTGCAATTTTCGAGGAGCACTTTAGATGCCTTGAAACAGTTCAACCAATCAATCAAGTTTGTTTCAGTCTGTCAAAGAAACAGAAAGAAGGACTGTGACAAAAATCTGTTTGTCAGAACAGCTTGACTAAGCCACAGCCCCATTCTTGAAACAATCAAGTCTACCGGACTCACTTTGAAATCGGAAAAGTGTCACTTTACATACGAAGAGCTGCTGTTCCTGGGCCACATTATCAGCAATTCAAGGGTACGCCCCGACCCGCAGAAGACACCTGCCATCCAAAAGTTCCAGCAGCCCATCGACAAAAAGGCAGTGCATAGATTCCGTGGCATCTGTACGTACTGAAGGTGCTCTGTCAAGGACTGTACACGCATCGCTGAGACGCTGACACATCTAAATCCGATATCGAGTTCAAGTGGGAAACGCCGCAGGCCGACGCATTTCGAGAACTAAAACGATGCATGCAGTCGCCACCGGTACTTGCGCATTTTGACGAAGACGCCAAGCAACAGAAATCCCCAACGGCGTTTGTTCCTCTGTCAGTAATGAGGACTTCTGGCGCACCATATCGCAGCAGGATGTTTGCGACAAAAATTCTGCTACTTCCCTTGCACTACCTTTGGGCAGGGCTTCGTTTCTCCATATCGGGTAGGATAGCCGGCGGCCACGACGATCCACTTGTTTCCAGATGTTAACGTTGGAAAGGGTCCCAACGAAGCTGAGCTTACTCAAGCGACCCAGCAGCTCAGCCAGACAAGTCACCGGAGGACCACTGCCTACCACCCGCATACGAATTGCCTAACGGAACGTCTGAACCAGATGCTCGCCAACATATTAGCTACGTACGTCGACGTCGAACAAAAGACGTGGGATGTCGTCCTGCCGTATGTAAGAAGGTGACAGTGCAAGAAACAACACAGATCACGCCGTTCAAGCTGGTTTATGGAAGGAACGCGACAGCGACTCTCGGCGCCATGCTACCACACGTCATCGAGGAAGACAACCTCGATGTCGCGGCCTATCACCAGCGCGCCGAAGCCCTACATCTCGCCCCCTGCACATCAAAATCCAGCAGCGGACCGGCAGCCAGCACTGCAATCTTCGGCGACGCTTCGTGGAATACCAGCGGGGCGACCGTGTTTGTGTTTGAACCCCGATACGCCGACAAGGACTCAGTGAGAAGTTTTTACGCCATTTCGGACCCTACAAAATCATCCGACGCACTGGCGCACTGGACTATGAAGTCGTGCCAGGCAGCATTTCTCAATCGCATGCTGTGGCAACGTTTTGCGTCGCACCCCTCGCCTTTCAACAGGCAAGAAGACTAGGAAGAAGCCGTCAAGAGCGACGACCTTCAAGACCAGGTTCGGGCTGTCCAAAGGGCATGCAACAGGACCGAAGATCACGCTCTTCCGCTCCCGACGCAGGTCCGGCCCGCGACTACGACAACGTAGTCCCTTAGGACCAAATAAAGTTTCTCCGTCCGTCCGTCCGTCCGTCCGTCTGTGTCTGTCTGTGCAGTGAAGGCGTGGGCGTATCGACCAAGGCAGCTTAGGACCCTTACGCCTTTCGTAACAGCCATCAGTGATGGAACAGATAATTTTTTCAATTCCGAGGTATCACAACAGATATGCCAAGAACCGCACAATAGCTTAGTTTGTAGATCATGTGAATCATCCTGTTATTTATTCTATCGGGCTGTCTTCAATTAGCCTGCGGCGGATTAGCCTCAGGTGCTCCTGTGGCCAACCCTTTCTAGCCAGCTTCGCAAGACATAAAATTTTCTTCTTACTTTATAGCACTGCGGCAATAGAGTCCGAGGGCATTGGGCACTGTGGGAATGTCTGAGCATCTGTGCCCTTGTAATCATCTTCGGCTTTGTCTGTGACTTCCAATTCACTTTTCTGGTATTGGTCAGCCAGTGGACGCGGTTTATTAAACCAGTCAATTGATTAAGCACATCTCTTTGCCGGTATCGTGTGCAGGATGTATTTCCTCTGCGTGGCTCCGTGTCCATTATTGACTGATGCATCTGTCTTTTTCTAGCGTCACTGTGAGGATCGCACAAAAGAAGATGAATACAGGTAAGCGAACTGCGCAAGTAATGTTGACTTGCTTCTGTTAGAAGTCAATCGTATTTGCCTTTGGAAATATTCTAGTACTTGTCAGGCCGAATTCCAGAGCTGCGAGGACCTTCTTTAAAGAAGCACTGCAATTACATTATCGCTATTTCTACGCGATCTACAACAATTCCCTGCACTGGCATACGTACCATAGCGTCATTAACGGAGTGTAATGTACCCAGCGCCCCCAAAGAAATTGGACATTTTTCCCAAAGGGAAAATGATAACAGGGCCCGATATCAGCTTTGGAGGCGGTACTATCGAGGCACCCCGCGCTGGCGTAGCGAGGAGCGCTACGAGCGGCATTGGAGTCGTCGCACACTTGTGGTGCAGTGGTGCAAACGATGAGATCGAAGCAACCGTCGGCCCTTGTCGCTTGAAGCTGTGGGGACTGCCTTGCGGCTACTTACTAATCCAAAGCACTCATCGAACACAGCAATGAAACAGAAAATGAAACATTTAATAACGCACCATGATATTGTTGGCTTTTCGCTCGCCTTCGGAACACTCGCCCTTGCGTACGGCGCACAGGCAGTTTTTATACCAGATCCAGAGTGACAGCGCATATACATATGTGCAGATATTAAAGCGCAATGCTTAGACTGCTCATGGGACAAAAATTTTAGTCTAACGTCATGACATCAAAATTCAATGGAACGAAAATTGGGGGTCGAACACTCGACCTCTGCTGGGAGTCCAACTAGCGACCTTTGGTGTTAATTACGGTAAAGTGCGTTAAGGCACAGTTCATTAGGACCGAGTTAATTAAGCCACTCGAACCTACAGTCTTTGGTAGGGGTCGAACACACGACCTTTGGTGTTAATTAAGACCAAGAGAATTAAGACGCACCTAATTATTCTACAGTTAATTAAGGCACTCGCACCCACGACCTTTAATGGAGGTCGAGCCCACTTGGAGATATGGACGAACCGGCCATGTCCCCAAGTTTGATTCCAATTGACATAGTGAAGGTCGAGCGTCGAACCCACTACCTTTAGCGTAAATTAATGCGAAGTTAATTAAGGGAAAGCTAATTAAGCTACAGTTAATTAAGACACTCGTACCCACGACTTTGGTGGGAGCCCCAACCACCTGTAGATATGGGCGAGCCAGTCATATCTCCAAATTTGATTGCAATTGACTTCGTGAAGGTCTAGAGTCGAACCCCATACTTTTGTTGTTAATGCGTAGTTTAATAGGAGATAGCTAATTAGGATATAGTTATTTAAGGCCCTTCAACCCACGACCTTCGGTGGGAGTAAACAAGTAATATGAAGTAACAACGCATTAGAGTGAAAACGGGGAGTAATGTAATGAATGCTTCGTCAGCGCGCAGCCTTTCGCCTTCATTCTTTTTAGCGTTTGCTAGAGTGACTTAAAACCATGCAAAGTTTGTTTGCACCTGGGTTTTGCATGCACACAGCTGCACAGCACAAACCCTAATCTTTGCGCGCACAATGGTTATGCCAGCAGCGGAAGCCACAAGACTGCTCTAGCTCCGCCGCAGGGCCGATTGATCGCAGTTAAAGTCCTAAAACAAAATAGGGGCGCTAAAAAGCAAACGTATTTTAAACATTTCTATTCCAATTCTGATATCGGCGCCCTCCGCGATTGGTCAAAAACTTTTTTGGACCAACCCCACTTCCCCTGTCTGTCATGCGACGCCACGAAAACCACGACAACTCCCAATCTGACATGACATTACACACTGATTATTCATGATTCGATCCGACAAAAGAAAAATAATTATTTGTAATTCCATGCCTTATCGCCATCTAGTGGTCAAAAGGTTTCACGCGCTACACCCAACTCACCTGTGTGTCATTCGACGTCACCAAACCGCGAAAGCTCAATGCGTCAAAGTGACGTGTACGCGTTAAAGATGCATTAATATGCAGAACAAAACTGCACTTTTTTTATGGATAGCCGGAGACTGTCCCGTTCCGAAAGGAATAGAAGATGGCTGCCACCAATCGCTCAGGCACTGGCCACCCGCACCTGCTAAGAGCATGGATTGATTTGCGTATAATAAAGCCATTTGCGTGGCCGTATAACGTTATCGAGCCCTTTAGTCACGTTTACGAGATAACTCTGCCAACTCATCTTTGCTGAGGACCTGTTTTAATGGCATTTTAACTATCTGTTACACGCCGCCGTGATTTTTGAAGAGCCACCGCGAGCTAAGGGAAAGCGGACCAATGGCAGACGCCAACACCTCCCTCTTCATCCGGTTATCTGTTTTTAGTGCTCTGGCTAGGCCCGAGCGAAACCCTCTCCTCTTGAGCGTGCTCCTTACCTCTTGTCAGCCAATCGGATAAGCAAAAGCGCTCAATGTAGGCCAGGTTATTCGTATTGAAAGCAAACAAAAGTGACGTTCTATAAACGAGGAGAGCGTTTGATTGGGCTGTTGAGTTAACGCTGCGGGTCAACACCCGATGCTTGCGTTGGCTGTTAGGTAAATTTGACGTCAGGAGATTGGAATAAAAAACATATTGGAATAGTTTTACATTATAGAGACCCCGTTGTTTGATAGATGGTGTAATCAAGTGCATCTGGTTATATATGGAAATAATGCATTGGCATGAACGAGCATGCTCAATACGTCATGTCAGAGCAGAACGCAATTTTGGGTGGCACATTTCGTATTCCGGATGCATTTTGAAGGTGTTCGGCGTTGTACCCGGCGGGGTTTCTCAGGGGCTGTGGCATTCCGATGCGAAGCACAAGGTACCACATTCGATTTTCGGCCGTCGTGGCCGAGTTGGGCCCCACCAAAAATGCACAAATGCTTCTGTAGCTAGATTAACGCGTAGCTTTACCATTCTTGGGTGGTCTAAATTAGCCTTATCCAGAACCAGCCCCCTACTACGGCGTCCCTCATCACACATCTGTTGCTTTCTGGTTCTAACCCCCTTCAGTTTGATTTATCTATATAATTTTCAGCAGTATAATGTCGAAACAAAAGTCGCCAGACGAACGTAAGACGTGTGGGAATGAGAATGCATAATGCTCCCTTTTCTGAATTGTTTCATTCCGCGCGTTCCTTGTCCGCGCAAGCTCTCGCCAGCATTTTAAATAAGGCACCCAGCCTTCCATCGCACTCCCTTGCCCACGAGGAGTTCACGACCCGGAAGTACCGCTCAGTGGTGTTCGATTGGGCATTATTGTTTTTTTTATTTTATACACTCGTGACATGGCGCCACCTCTTCCCCATTCCATTCCATATATATATATATATATATATATATATATATATATATATATATATATATATATATATGATTTAATCGCAGTTACACTTGAAGAAACGTCGTGTGACCTGGAATAGTGGTTCACTGAAGTGACGACCTTATATGAGTATTTACGAGACCTCATGGTAGGAAACAGTTCAATTTCACAGCCTGAGTCCTTTCGCATTACCAAGAATCTGGCGTCTTTCGGCGCTGTAATCTCCCTTCGAGAAATTGTTTTATACTTCGCTATCACTAATACTGCTTCGCCTTTCCGGAGAAACTGCAGCCCCTCTCTCTCTCTCTCTCTCTCTCTCTCTCTCTATATATATATATATATATATATATATATATATATATATATATATATATATATATATATATATATATATATATATATATATATATATATATATATATCTAGCTATCCAGCTATCTATCTATCTATCATTTTTTTTTACTGCGAGTCCGAGTGCAAGCGCTGCTGCGCATGACTGCTGTTAATTCTGATTCCAAATGAATCCGGCTTGGCCTCATTACGATTACCGATTGAATTGTACAGGTGGTACCAACTATTATGCATCAAGACTCAAAGAATGAGCAATCGCGTTACTTGAAGAAAACCTAGCGCGTATTGTTTCTAGTACAGTGGACTCGAGAAGTACTGCCCTAATTATCAACATGTCGATGAGGCATTTGTAGACACCCCCAAATGACATCTAGTTGCGGCATGTTCAGCGACTTACTAATTTCGTACTGATCTTTTCCGACTGCTAAAGAAACCCCAGGAAATATGAAAAATACCACGTGAATGCGCTTCCACACGCATCATAAAGCAGCGCGCTCAAATCGGCTGATTAAAAGAAACTGATTGCCTGTCGCAAACCCGAAGACACAGCGCATCACCTTGATCATGGTACGGAAGGATCACCAACGGCAGGTTTCGCGCCTTCGCAGCTGTTCCTCGCTGTCATTTCTACGCCACATTTATTATGCCTCTCTGCGCCCTTGATAACACTGTGGAAGCGCCGCTCTGACCAACGCATCGAAAGATTGCGCGCGCATCTATATTTCACGCCAGAAACTTGGTTCGGATCAAAGCCAAATTAAAGTGCCGGTTTTATTTTTCATAAGAGCGTATACCTGTTACAAACTTTCATACGGTAAAAAAATGAAAGCGAAATAGACAGACCGAGAAGTGACCCACGTGTAAAGAAAAGCAAAATTGATGCATTTAAAAAAGTTAATGTACCACTTCTAAATGACCCGAATTGGCAATCGGGACGTCCTCACAAAAAAAGAAAGTAATTATATATTAGTGTGCCCTTACGATCTTTGAATTCGTAAGCCCCGTTGAACACCAGCTGCAGCCTAGAGGACGCATTTGAACAGGTCCTCTTTTGCAGCTACGCAGTACTGAGTCCGCTTTGTCACATCTTCAGTGGCTTCCTTGATGACCGACGCTGGAATTCTACGGCAGACATCCGTTATCGTTGCCTTGAGCGCATCTGACATGGTCGTCTCGATCATTTAAACGTGACATTTCACATAATCCCAAAGAAAGAAATCGAGCAGAGTGAGGTCAGGTGACCTAGTCAGACAATTTACAGGCCCGTGCATTCCAATCTATTGCGCATGAGAAGTCACATCCTGCTAGTTTCGTGCTCAGCTGCTGCTGTGTGCTGGCGCCCTATCTTGCTGAAACCACAGAAGTGCAAGTGACAGCGGTATTTCGCTAAGAAACTCATCCACCACTCCTTCAAGAATTTCGTCCACGTAACGCTGTCCAGTCAGTGTGTGATTGAAGAAGGTGGGACCGATTATTGCACCGGCGTAAATTCCGCACCACACATTGAACGACCACTGGTACTGGTGCCGAGTGCGCTTTGCCCAGTGTGCATTGGAGTCACTCTAATAGTGTGCATTGTGCAAATTAACATGGCCGTTTCTGCAAAATTTGGCTTCATCTGTGCACATGATGCTGCTCAAAAGATCCGGTGACTCATCGGCTTTTGTGAGGATCTAGTTCGAGAAACCTAGACGATTTTGCAGGTCCCTATGTTCCAAGCATTGGTGCTGGTTAAGGTGGTACGGGTGAAAGGCCGGGTCATTTAGAAACCTCGTAATTCTCCTTCTTCGCACTTCGCTCCATTTGCAACGTGCCACACAAGACAGATTGTCCGTGCCAGCCAGTATTTCGCCAAATAAAACACACATAGACTTGCGCTAGAATTTCACATTAGGAAGTGTCGTAATTGCCGATGAATTTTTTTACTAACGGGCAGTCCCTTTGTGAAGCTTCAGGGTCTTCTTCGTAGCTGGAATATTTCCAAGCACTTGAACGGCAGAATTCTGCATTATGTGGATATACACACAGGCGGCAAACTACAGTCACATAAACTGCTTTCTGGCATTTACGACAGTGGAGTATTCCTGGTATAATTTAATAAACTACGTGGTGAAAATGACGCACGTGCGATGGTAAAGTGTCGCCACTCAACGCGGACGTGCAACGCGAACTGCGCATACGCAAAACCTGGACGATGTCAACATGGATTGTAACTGGCTTTATCAATATCGGAAGGTCGCCACAAGGAATGGCAATGTCCACATTCTAGATAGCACCAATCACCATGTATTTCTGTAGTTATGCTGGAGTGAACTAATTGCTGCCTATGTACCCTGGACACTTTGTTTCCGATGCAAATGTGAACTAGGCTATCTAGCGGTGACTCAACATTGCTGTACCGCCTGTGGCTGGGTGTGGCACTTCAAAACGCTTATTCTTACCGCCTTTCAATGGTAGGTACATCAACGTGCGGCATTTGTGGATCGGAAAAATTATCGAATTGTTGCTGCACCGTGGGCAGCACCGTCTTCAGCGCCACCAGCGTACCCAGTGA
Source organism: Dermacentor variabilis (assembly GCF_050947875.1). NCBI lineage: Eukaryota > Metazoa > Arthropoda > Arachnida > Ixodida > Ixodidae > Dermacentor > Dermacentor variabilis. Next base: position 68,526,853 of record NC_134578.1, read on the forward strand.
CCCAGTCCACCTGCACCTCAATATTTTGTTGGTCCTGCAATATTGTAGCCTGAAACTTGATGTAATACGGCCATGATTGCTGAACCGGCGCGTAAGTCAGAGCTTTCATTGCCTCCGCTGAGGCCGTGTAGACTGTATAGTGCTGCTGTATATCTTGTGCCACTCTCAGAGGCACAGTAGCGCTTCAAAGTGCCGATATATTACTTGCAGTTCAAAAGATCTTGTCCTCGTAGGCGCTGGCTGACACCATAGCTGCTTGTCGGTGTCAAATGAAGCCATAAGGGCAAGGGTGGATATGTGGAACATGGGGTCCAAGGACGCGTCTGTAATGCCACCCAGGATGTCGGCCAGCGCTGCGTGGCTCTGTTTGCTAATTTTTCTCTGTGGTCCTAATGTCGCTGTCGTCCAGGCTGTTTACTGTATGCACGCCGACCTCACTCTTCCCCTTTCCTTTTTTCATCTTTACGTACCTGTTTTCCCTTACCCCAAGTGTAGGGCGGCAAACCGGACGTTCGTTTGGTCGACCAGCTGCCTACCATTTCTCTCCTTGTATTCTCTATCCCTCTCCACATGCATAAAAGTCATTGATGGAACTTCATGCAACTTTCCGAGGTCACTTAGTGGACTTCTAGTATTAGTGTACAGCTTTGAATTCTTTACTTTTCTTAAAAACTTGTGCACTGTGTAAATTTGTTGCCTCATAGCTGAAATAATAGTCACAACAATTACTTTACAGGATAAATTACGCCCTAAAGACGTTCGAGGGGTTTTATACTGCGTTCGGCTGCACGGAAGGACAAAAGATGAGAAAACTTGATACCTGTGAAATTCTTCCGCGGACTCTCAGCGATGGCACACAATCTCCTTGAGGTGAAGGGTGCCGAAAGCGATGCACGTCTTAAGTAGAAAGTCAGGCCTTCGGAAGCCACCGTCATATAATCCATATAACGAGGCCAATTTGTTCGTTTTATTTTTGTTTTCCAGTGAGTTCGTACTAAAGTTCAATAAACACCATTCAATGGAAGCAGAAAAGTGCCTTGGCGAACATTTTCAGGATCTAATAGCTATGGCAGAGGCACACGGCACGTATCAAGAGGGGCACATTGCACTGCTCAACTCTTGCGTGGAGTCTTGTTCACGTCGCAAAATTCGAGACGTGCAGTGAATGAACTTATATGTTTACAGTCCACTTTCATATTTTGAGCCATGTGGCACACTTCAGTGATCCCTGCGGCTTTGAACTCATTCACTGCGACAGCAGCAAGTTGTCGGAGCGGAAACCACCATTTCCTCAAGGACAACTTTACCGCGTCAGTACGCAGCAGGTTGTCGGAGTGGACACCACCATTTCCCCAAGGACAACTTTACCGCGTCAGTACGCAGCAGGTTGTCGGAGCGGAAGCCACCATTTCCCCAAGGACAACTTTACCGCGTCAGTACTGCTTGCTTTGATCTTCGAAAGGTATGCTGAGGTGCCAGTAATTTCATAGTATGTGTAGTGCACAAAACACAGTACAAATTATAAATCATCGTCACTGCGACATAGCACAATGGTTGGTGCACCCAGATTTTAGCTGGACTTTGCCGCAGGGGCGTGTTCTAGGAGTGCTTTTTCTCACGGCTATTTTTTCTGCGTTTCATTTTCTCTTACCCATTCGTTAGTGTAGAGTATGAAACCAAAATATTTTTTGGGTTAACCGCCCTGTCTTTCCCACTGCGTTTATTTCTCTCTCTATCTCTCACAGGGTGTGGTGGGCAACGTTTAGTTTTTCTTTCTCGTAATGCGAGGTTGAGAATTCGGTTGAGAAGTGGGCTGATGATGACGACCCGGAAATTGCAACAATTACGTATTAAAAAGAACGGACGGACAGGCCAACACAGTTGCGAGCTTTTTTACTGCTGACGTAGCACAAGATCTTGTGCCAAATTCACAAAGCTTTTCGTTTGTAACAGTTGTTTCCCATCCACCGGCCACCTTCACTAATAATATGCTGAACGGCGCAACCACCTTGGTAAAAGTTTGTGAATACAGGCCCTGGACAAGAATTCGATTAGCGAGTTTAGGCGAACTGGTGAGGCGCAGACGATTCTAATTGGCACAGCTTTTGCTTGATATGGCTTCCTGGGGAAAGAAAACATTAATGCGTTTGTTGAAATGCATACAAAGAGGGGAATATTTATACATTTTATTGCACTAACGAAACGGTAGAAATCACTGTAAAATAAGTGTCAAATAAACTACGCATCCATGTAACTAACGTCCATGGCACGATGATATTGTGAGAAAATTCTACGAGGGCATCGAAACAGCCCTTGCAGGTATCAACGCCATTCCCGCTTTACACACACGTACGCTTCAGACAGCGCACATTCCTCGACAGGTGCCAAGCCCGTGGTAACAGTCAAGCCAAATTAAAGTTCTTTTTACTAGGGACCTTTGCAATGTTTCGCTCATCAATTATAGCAGCAACACACACACTCACGCTGCAGTGGAGCACATACGATTGCAGTAAAGTTTATAAAACTCTTTTGACGGGATTCGCGAGATGGTTGATAACTTAAAAGTTTATATATATACAGAGCGGATATCGTCGATGATGACTGGGTGGACGACACGACGCTGCTTTGGCTACAGCTTCAAAGGACATGTAAGCACTTTCGGAGCTCATTACGCATTGTCCAAACAGCGCGAGCAGTTTATATGGTGCTTGTACTAAATGTGGCTCTAGAAGTGTTTTCTAAGCTGTCCAAACTTTCCGCTTATGAATTAAATCAGCATCAGTGCGTTTGCCTCTTGGTTCTGTATTTGGTAAACACTTTGAAGAAGCAGCTCGTGATGTTTCCCACTCAGTACTGCTCCTCGATGCGGCCACTATCGGATTGTTTTATTTCCGCCTAACCGCTAGCGGGTGGGCTCAATTGGGATGTTTTCTTGATATGCACCAGGCTTGAAACGTAGATGCTCTGCAGTTTTTAATAGCCTGTAGCAAAGACATATTATCGCTAGTCGCTCGCTTACTCTGTAGACCATCACGAAACATTAAGTTTCGAACATTCATCTGCTGTAGGTGTAGTCGATGTCACCCTGGCCTGGTTCCAGCGCATTGATTCAAGTCTGCGCGCATTATCACTTATTCTTGATACGTTGGCGGTAGTGCGGTAGTAAGTTGGGGTAGAAGCGCATGTAGATAACGTGCAAAAAACTACTATGCTAGGGAGCGGCGCTACTCCCTTTGTCACTGTGTAATGAGCGGTACTCACTCTTGCCGACGTTCCGGGGTTGAAGTCCTTTCCTTGGAGGTTAGGGATACAACGCCGGCGGATGAACGAATTCTTTTTTCCTCGAGGAGGGCCCTGCATCGTGAAGGGCCGACAACACAGGCAGTCCAACCCTAATGTCCCAGCACTCCGTGAACTTGGCCACACACATTAACTACATTCCTAAATATGTCAGCCACTATTTTTACAGCCAAGTACTGCACACGTCTTGCCCCTACCGTTCCACGTTTTGCAGCATGAATGAAGCACCCGTGCGCTATAGCGCAAACCCAGTTGCATTTTGAAGGGCTGATCGCACAGCAGCAAGGCAGAAGCAGGCCTCTTCGATCTTCCGAGTTCTGGCAGCCAGACGGCAGCCAGATAGTTCCGGTCCTGATAGGAAGTCACGTAGGCTGCGATCACAGGACAACCCGAAGCTGCCAGAAATTTGTAAAATCTAACGCCACGACAGCTGGCCGCGGGATAAATGTAAACGCGCTACCAGCGTGGCAGCGCCCGGCGAGGCCGGCGCGAACTGGGAGTAGTTGGCCCATTTATGCGCTGCCAGCTTAAAAATATATAGTTGGATTCAGGTGTACGATCACTTTCCCGAGATTTCACGAGGCTCGGCACAAGAGTGTCGCGTTGCTGTGTACCTGAAAGAATTGCTGTTGCTGGGTGGCGATATTGAGTCAAATCCTGCTCCCAATGTTGCACAACTGTCAAAACAACTTCAAGAAATTGTGGCAGATATTAAACAGATAAAACGAAAACGATTAAATGACACAGACACTAAACTGGACGCAATATCATGACTGGAGGCCTAAATCGTCACCTGTCCAAACCAACTAGCATCAATGAATCGCGTTATTCAAATCCTGGAAAACAGAATAAATAACTTGGAAAACCGCAACCCGAGGTCAAACTTAATCGTTGATGGCTTAGAAGAAGACGAGGCCTCCGAGTCTCTGGAGAGTGCCGTGAACAAAAAAAATAATTAAAGACGCACTTGACTTACCGCCAGATAGTATTGAGCGAATCCAGCGTTTGGGTCAACGCACAGAAAACAAAATTAGGCCAGTTATATTCAAGCTACTGGACTTCTGACAAAAAACAGAAATTCTAGAACGCGGACGTAAACTAAAAAATAGTGCCATATCGATCAGTGAAGACTTTTCCCGAAAAATAAGGGACATCAAAAAAAGAAAGCTCTGGAACAGAGCCAAGCCGAACCGTGATAAGAAGGATAAAGTTTCATTAGCATTTGACAAACTTTTTATCAACAATAAAGCCTATGTCTCGGACGATAAGAACAACGATACCGTAACATTGCAAGAAAAAACTGCCCCAAAAAGCAGGCGCAACCCGATGCATTGTTACAGGTGCAATCAACACAATAGAGGATAATTATATAAGCAAACAGCATGCGTGTACTTTTGAATGCTGATTGCCCCAAAATAAACGTACTCGAGGTGATAAGGGAAGTACTTCAAAGGACAAGCAGCTCCGAATAAATAACACTAACGCCAGAAGCACTACTAATAAGTCTGATAAGCTTGAAATTCTTCTCCTTCAACATGATCCTCACGTAACAATTGTAACCGAAACGTGGCTTCACAACAAGATTCCTGATGACTTTACGTTTCCCCCTCATACCGAATATTTCGTAAAGATAGGCCCTGGAGGGGTGGAAGAACGACCGTGATTGTTAAAAATCAAATACAGGCTGTTCTGCTCGAAGACATACCTGTTCTTGAGTGCCTTTGCTTGAAACTGTTTTGCTGGGGACATTGCTTTATTTTATTTGCGGTTCATAGACCACCCAACGTCGCGCATGATTATATAACTAGGTTACAACTTCATATGTCAAAATACAGGAAGCACAAAATATTATTGGCTGGTGACTTCAACTTACCTGGAGTTGACTGGGAAAGACTGCAGCCGTGTTCACAGTACAACAAACACGTAGATCTTGTCTTCGACGAAATGTTTACACAGGACTTGCGTCAAGTGGTTCGTGAACCAACACGCGTATCTCGTACCAATAGTTCAGTTTAAGACCTGGCGTTTGTTCCTCGTGACTTCCATGAATGCTCTGTATGGGTCGAGCGAGGACTTTCAGATCATTACCCAGTCAGCGTTTCAATAACCCCCCCCCCCCATAAACCCTCTTACCAATCCAAAAAAGTGTGAAGAACGTCGTATCCTTGACTTCACACATGCCGATGACGCATCAGTTTTTGATCATCTTGGAGCTTGCATAGTTGAATTTGAAGGGAATGACACCTACGCACCCTGGAATCAGCTTAAAGAAAATGCCATTATTGCCTAATTTTATACCCACAAAATACAAAAACATTCGGAATCAGATGCCTTGGATGAATCGCGATATCATCCATCTCAAACGCCGACTAAAAGGCTAAAAAAACAGCGCGTACACACAAGCACGATCTATAAGAGACAGCCTCGCCCTTGCTGTTTGCCAATCAAAGGATTATTATTTTTTAAAAAAACGTTGCGAAACTTCTTTAAAAATGATCCTAGTATGTTCTGGTGCCACATTACCGAATCAAAAGCACCTATATCTGAAATAACAGTACACAATACAGCTATTACCAGGCAGATTTCTAAGCTCAGGTTTTTAACAATTACTTTCATATCGTGTTTTCCCAATAATAGTTGAGTGATGTGCCATGCTCAACACCTGCACAACAATCCCAAGTTAACATCATCTCGTATGACGGCATCGTTTCCATGTTGCTAAACTTGAAGACCAAATCATCCCCAGGACCTGACGATATACCCAATACGTTTCTTCGGAGGTACGCCGAATCACTGGCCAGATATTTAGTTATCACATTTCGAGCTCCTTCGTTGACTGGTAGAGTAGCTGGTGACTGGAGGATGGCCCGAGTTGTGCCTGCTTTTAAAAAGGTGATAGCTATCTGGTAGAAAACTACCGACCTATATCTTTAACATCACCTTGCTGCAAACAATGGAGCATGTCATCGCAACTAGTAATAATGAATTTTTAGATCGCAACAACATTTTGACAGATTTCCAGCATGGCTTTTGTAAAGGATTTTCACAGTAACTCAACTACTTTCAATTGTCTACTCTTTTACAAGAACACTTAACACGAACGGCCAGGTCGATGCGATCTTGCTGGATTTCAGCAGAGAATTTGACAAATTTCCTCATCACAGCCTAATTCAAAAAAATTGGCAGTGTCTTAGCTCGGCTATGCCAGGGTATACGTAGCGAATGCTAAGGCATAGCACGGTTAGCCTTGGTTAATCTTGATTGCAAGCTTAGGTTAGTCTGGTTGTCTAGCTATGTCGCGGCGTTTAGCCAGTCCTTCGGCGCGCTGTTCGTCTGTTTCCTGGGCGATTCGTTACCTCTTCATCTCGTTCCGATGTCGATTCCAGGCCTCCTCCTGCTTATCAGAATTGTCGCCATTCATACTGCCACCTCAACTGTGGCTGCAGCGCACGCGAGCTCTCCTTTTCAATCCTCCGACATGTTATCAGACATGCGACGTAGCTGGTGAAGCGAGCAGAGGCAATCGCAACGACGAGGAACGCGCTGTGACGTGATACCAAACGGCGGCGCAGCCGCCGTTTGGTATGACGACAGGTGTACCGCGGCTGCGCCGCGGTACACCTTGTCGTTCGGTGCTACTAGTGGCGCATGCGCAGTAGTGACTAGGGAGCGAGAGAGAGAGAAATATACGCGGTGAGGCGCGCGTTGTGACGTCATGTGCCTCCTTGGAGCACCGCCACGGCGAAATCGCAAGTTCGCGGCCAGTAAAGCTTTCGCTTTAAAACTAAAATCCACTGGCCTTCCGACCATTTTCAATTCCTGGGTACAAGATTAGTTAACTAACCACAAACAACACGTTGCCCTTGCTCTGCGCCGGTGGGGTTGTCTTCCAGTGTCATCAGAAGTGCACAAGGGAGCGTACTGGGGCCACTGCCTGTTTCTAGTATATATAAACCACAATATTGCGAAAGTTTTCCCAGGTGCACAAATCCGATTGTACACATATGTTTGTGTTTTATTCCGTTAAATTATTAATGTGACTTCCAAAATAGCCTTACTAATTGCTGCATGTTGCATGTTATTGCAATTGCCGCTGCTGACTGCTTTGTACAAAGGTAATGTGAGCCTTTGTCATGCTGCCTTTACTGACAGCAGCTTTTACCTACAGCTTCCTTCAATAGTGCGGTGATGAAAATAAACATTATTATTAATAATAATATTGGACTATGGTGCAAGCAGTGGGACATGACTTTGAATACAGAGAATAGTGCTTTTCTTCGAGTAACTAACAAGAAAACCCACTAGAGTATGCGTCTAAACTCGGCTCATCACCCTTACTATTACGAGTAACATCCGTAACATACTTGGGTGCAACAGTTACTAATAACCTCACTTGGAACACTGACATACACAACATCTGTTCGCTTGCGTTCCGTAAGCTGCGTCATCTCAGGCATAAGCTTCGTGACGCCCCCGATAACGTTATGATAATGTTATAATACTCTAATTACGCCGAAGCTCGAATACGCTTGCATAATTTGGGACCCGTATATCAAATCTAATATAAAGAAGCACGGAAATATACAAAGATAAGCAGTCTGATTTATATATTCAAAATTTACTGCCTACTGACTCTCCGTAAGAATTGATGCGCGCCCACGGCATTGATCAACTTCAGTTTAGAAGGCGAGATTGTCGTTTAGATTTTCTTTCAATACTTCGCAACAATAAACTCAGACTGGACCCTTCACCGTACCTTTCCCCAATGCCAGCAAGAAATGCACGATTCTATCACAAAGGTTTATTATCACCGCTTTTTTGCACGGACCAACATGTACAAATTTTCCTTTTTTTCCACGCACCATAAATGACCCGAATTCATTAGCCGTATTTAGAATACCTCATTGAATCGAACCTATTTTTATGCAACCTATGTTTTTGCAATCTTTCCATGTTACTACAACCTTGTCTTTGTAAAACTGTGCCCTTCCTGCCTGGATCTAACCATGGTCTGTAGTGTGTACATAAATAAAAAAAAAAAGACGCGCACTGGGCCAACTTCACTTTGCACAGCGCAGCAGACAGCCTCCGACGCGTCCGATGCCTAGACGCGAAATCGCGCGTAAGTGATTGTATCTCCGAAATCGATCGCTCGACGACGCCTGCTTGGAGCGATCACGTCGCCCACCGCGGTATCATTGATGTGCCATCACTTGACATGCAAGACATGAAAAAGCAGGATATCGGGTACCCCTTATACGCATAAAATTTCGTGCCTAGCTGCTCGGGCTTCGATTTCAGAAAGTTTGCTTCGGCTGATGGTGCTTCTCGTCTGACCCTATAGCGAGCTGGGGATGCGGCTGACGCATGAAAATGCGTGCCGCCTGTGACCAGTGAAATGTTTCACACGAAAAACAATATTTGTCGCGATCATTACACAGTTGAACCTCGCAATAACGAAATCGGCGGGGAACGCGAAAAATTCGCGAGAATTTCGTTGTTGCGAAAAGAGACAACACAGATAGGCAATGCATCGCAGAACAACACTTTACTGTCATGATTCCGTTAGCCTACTTTGGGAAGCTTTGCTGGAGGATATAGAACCGCATTGCCGACAGTACAAAGTGCACCGCAGGCGTCGACAATGGCAGTACTGTCATGGCGCAGTAATCTCGGTCAATTGCTTTGGGAGATGCGATCCCTTTTGCGAGATTTTTCGTAACTCGGCAACGGACGCAGAGCAACAGCGCATGCAGCAGCGTTTCTCCAGCGCACGCTGTTGCTCGTAGGCGCCGACGCGTTCGGTGCCGGGCGCAGAAGGGATCGTATCTCGTGTACCCGAAGGCAAACGATCGAAATAACGGCCCTTTCGCGCAAATCTACGTCCGACGTCGAATCCGCACGCGATGCATGTCGGGTGGCACCAAATCCAGCGTTCTTGAAGCAAGGGATGCGTATTCCCGGACGATCGCTCAATCATGGGCCGATGCGTGACACTCCACATGTTGCGACCGCCATCTCAAGTGCCATAAACAATTCCATGTCGGTGGGAGGTGGATTTCCTTGTTTTTGCTGCATTTTTCTCACCGAGGCGCACATTACGCAGTGCACTGCCGCAATCGGCGATTGTTGTTCGAAACGCGCGTTGAGTTCGCGTTCAGTTTAGCCCCAAGCGATTGGCCTAGGCCTCGCCGAGTTGTCAGCCGCGGGGAACGCAAACTGAACGCGCGTTTCGAACAACGATCTAAAATATCGCCTAGTAGGCGTGCAAAAATCGTCGTCACATGCTGGTAGCAACATGCATGCCGTTTCAAACGGGCGACCAACAAACAAGATGGCGGCCATGACGTGTTTCCAGCCCACTGATCGCTTCCGGCGCTTGGTTAATTCTTTTTTAAGAACAAAAATGGCGGCGCCCACAAATGTGTAATGTGGTGTCATTTCACGCAGTGTTAGCGCAAAACAATCGCATTTGAGCACATTTTGGAGCCAGCTAGCCTTACGAGAGTAGGCAATATGCGGAGTTACGTTCCGGCTAATTTTGTTGGTGCGGGATTGCAGTTCAGCGACATTTCGTTGCCGACAGGTACGAAATGCATTGAATCCAATAGGCGTTCACCGGGGACACGAAAATGTTTCGTTGTCGCGAGAATTTCGTTGCGGGATTTCGTTATCACGGGTTTCGACTGTAGCGATAAGCTAATGTACGTGTGCCTATGACTCATTCTTAATATTCAATTATTCTTAATTTAAATGTTTTTCGTTCTGGTTGCAGTTTTGTCCCACTGAAAATGTTAAGTTCCGTGCCCGTTCAGCTCCGGAACGAACAAAAGGAAGTTCCGTAGTGGCTCATAACGGTTTTGGTTCGCATGCAAAAATTTTCGAAGCAGAGTAAAGATAAACACACAGTATTTATGTTTCTCAATAATTAGTGAATTATAAAGTCTGAAATCATGCTCAGTGCGTTCACTCAAGGCACTGAGCATGATCTCAGAAGCAGCGCGTCATCGAGCGTACTCGCCGAAATGCGAGACCGCTGTTCGGATAAAACGAATTTAAACGAATAATAAAACTTCGGCAGCAAATAAAGTGTTGTACCCGTAGGAAACGAAACGATAAGCTCTTCAGCGAGCAAGGAATGGGTTTCGCTACGATGCCGACCAGCTAGTGCACCGAGTGGCAGGCTTAGATTAACGCAGCGCACACACTGAATAAAGAACGCGCTATCCCTGCCTGAGATACGTGCTAATTCTGGCGTTGTCTGATGTCGGTTGTTTCGGATTCCCGACTTTTCCCTTGAACCGAAAACCGATCAGAAATATCTCGGTTTCACTGCGAAACGAAATAATAAATAACGTTTCGGTTACACTTTCGTTCCGGTCAACAGAAATTTTTGTTTCGTTCCTATAGACTGCTTAGGGTGCGTTGGTTTCGAACTGCCGCCCAAACATACAACCAAATAGATGCAGCGAACACTGGCTGTGATGCCTTCGCTAATACAGAAAAAGATTTGCGGGAAGGAACACCAGCAGAGAAAGATAAACCGACAATGCGCCGCAATATGTGTGAATGAGGCGTATACAGCTCGCGCGGAACACGATGCAGATAACATGCACGCATGAGAGCGCGGCACGCTGTTAACGGCCGGGAAGTAGCCTTCGCGGGTCACAAAAACACACAAAAGCTTCAAATCGTTCACTGCCGCTCGTATCGTACCGTCTCGCAATGCGGAAAGGTGCGTTAGAAACTAAGGGGATAACGCTAGGAGTAAGGAAATCCGACGATAACCGTAGCCAACTGGCTGGTCGCGGTAAAGTCACTAAGCGCCCGTGTTGCAATCCGTCAAGTCCCCACAAAAGATGGCGGCGAGCGCTCATCGCCATGGAGGAAGGAAACTCCGTGCTCATTGCCTTTCTTAGTCGTCTGCTAGCCAGAGAACTCGCAGAGAGAGCAGCCAGGCCAAAATCGTCCTGGCTGGTTCTGGCAGCCCGCGGGCAGCCAGAACCGCACAGCCCGACTAAAACGAAAGCCCGGCGGAAATGCGTGGCGCAGTGGACGGAGCAACCAGAGAAAAACGAAGGCGCTCTGGCTGGCTCTGGCATCCTGCGGGTCGCCAGAAGTGGAAAATCGAAGAAGCCCATTATCTAATGGTTTCGCATTCTTGCGCTTTCGCAGAGGCAACGTGCGGCGCGTAAAACTCCTTAAACTTTGTAAAGTAGTGACACTCTGCTCCTCCGCCTTCACTCCTCCTCGTTTTTTCGCTCTTTCACGCTCCCTCCTCGACCGTGGCGCCGCCTACACTGCTCGAGCGTAGCAACGGCGCCAACATGCGCTCCTCGCCACTCCGTAGACCACGGAGGAAGGAAACTGAGGAGAGGCCCTACCCCCTCCGCGCACTAGGAGAAAAGTGTGGAAGAAATTACGTATAAGGTTTTTTTTTTGCTGTTTTTTTTTTCATTCTTTGCTGTAGCGGCCACGCCTTTCGGGACACAATGGCGGCTTTGTTATTGTTCTGTGCGCTCACACGTGTTACTCCGTAGGTTTCGTACCGTGGCAAAAGCGCCGTGGGGGCAGGTTTGCGTTGGTCTCCGTGTTTTGTTGCGCTGCGTTATCTGGACCATGCTCTACCGGATGTTGCTGTGGCCAGGTGGGAGAGGAGGAACAAAAGTTCGTGAAATGATCGCGCATGCAACGCTGTACGCAATGTACCGCGCCACGGCAATGGCAACGGACGAAGTAATATCCGCGGGAAATATTGCCCTCTTTGGCGGAATCATGCTAACGTGCTAACGATTGTTCAGTATTGCTGCGGAGCGCGCGCGTCCCAGCAGCCCGGTTACGCGCAGCGCGGCGTGGTTTCGCGAGAAATGTAAACAAGAGAGGAGAGCTGGCCCGATAGGCGGAGCAACGCCATGAGCAATGCCAACTTCCGGCTTCACTTTAGCTTCAGAAAGTGACGTCAGGGCTTCTCCTGGGTTTCCTTCCTCCGTGCCGTAGACGCGCGCTTCTCGAGCAAAAATGGCGCTGATGCACGGCGCGAGGGCCCACGTGATGCTATTAGACCAATAGCGACGCAGCATCGGCCTAGGCCAGAGCGCGCGAAGAGGAGGCGGCATTCTTCAAAGCGTGGCAGTACTTTACGAAGTTTAAGGGGTTTTAGCGGCGCGCCGCCAAAAGCGCCATCTCGTTCGATCTAGAGCAATCTGCCCGGCGACAAGGGTCTATAAAGGCTAGTGCTAATACATATCTCCATAAACATACCCGTTGAGATATTGAATGAGCAACTCGGGAAATGAAACCATGGTGGGTTGGAAAAGTAAGCTTCGCATTAAAACAAACGTTCACAAGTATTCATTTATGTCTTCACCTAGTATCCTAAGGCTGTCGATATTTCGGACGATATTCTCTGTCGATATTTCGGACGGTGATTTTTCGAACACGCTAGCTTATTTCGACTTATTCACGGCACTGCTGTGGACCCCCCAAAAGATGATGTATAACTGCGACCGACGTTTTGGGAACCAAAAGATGGTTCAATAATGAGCCCTCATGTGGCTGCATTTGTCATAAAGATGCTATATAAGAATACCTTAGCTTTAGAACGTTACCTTACCTTTTTTTTTTCAGGGTGGGGTTTCAAACAAAGGGTGGGCATATATTCGAATACTAATTGAATGCTACTGACCAAATATTTGTATACGAAAATGAACTATTCGACATTTTGGAACATGGAAATTGACAAAATATTTTGCAACTGACTGTTAAAGTCAGGTTACTGTGGCAGAGAACAAAGTACTGCAAGCTATCAGAGGTGCAATAAGTTTTTCAAGCAATGCAGAAACAAAATGAGTAATGCAAGCTTTGTTTTCAATTTCATGCCAGAAGCACACATGACAACCTGCGATTTTTGCCTGTAGTCTGTATTTTATTGTTTCTTGCAGTCTAGCCATCGTGTAATTTTATTTCTTACGCTACAAGTGATGTTTCCCTTGCAAGAGCGTTTTTAAATCCTCACACGGCACACGTTTTTCAGCAGCTTTTTCTTTTCTTTTTCCACAATGGCTGACCTTCTTTTTTCGACAATCATTTATTTAGCTTTCTTGGAAACCTAGTTGTACAGCAGCCATTCATTTTTGGGCAGCTTGTTTGCAACTAAGCTCTAAAATACTGAGGCTATCCATGCAGGTCTTCTAATGGCAATAAGTGATATATTGCATTTAAAACTGATCCTAAGTGTTCGTGATAGTCTGCTCTATTTTCGCTGTCGGCACAAGCGTGGTACCCAATTATGCCAAAATAAATATATCTTGTAAATATATGCATCTGCCATTTGGCCATTCGATATTCGATACTTACTATTCATATTCAAAAAAGTTTATATTCCAGAGTTCTAGTTTAACTCATTATTTTTCACTTGTGAGCCAGGTATTTTACCCTGAGCATCAAGGCATTTTCATTGAAGTAGAAGAATTATTGGTGCATGTTGTGCAGCTTGATGCACATGTGACAAGGCAATGAGCTCCGCCCCTTTTCGCCTGCTTCCCAAACGAACACAGCCAAACACAGCTGCAAGCACTAAAGCAATATGTGCAACAGCGGAAAGGCAGATGTCTTTGCATGTGCAGCAAGGTTCCTTGTGTTAGGCATCCAGTAAATCTCAAATGCTTGTCAGAGGGAATGTCAGTGAATAAACAGTATCTGCACCTTGCGATACAGTGTCAATATACTGTAAATTGCATAAGCAAATTGTGAAGCGCTTATGTAAATGCACTTATCGGAGGACATTTGCGTTCACCTTGGCTTTAACCAGCACATCCCGCCACGGTTGCTCAGTGGCTATTGTGTTAGGCTGCTGAGCATGAGGTCGGGGGATCGAATCCCGGCCACGGGGCCGCATTTCGATGGGGGCGAAATGCGAAAACACCCGTGTACTTAGATTTAGGTGCAGGTTAAAGAACCCCAGGTGGTCGAAATTTCCGGAGTCCTCCACTACGGCGTGCCTCATAATCAGAAAGTGGATTGGCACGTAAAACCCCATAATCTATCTAACCAGCACATCTTTGTTCACTCTCAAAAGAAAATGTCCGTGATTTTTTTATGGTTTTACTCTTTATTGAAAACTGCAGCCTGCATCCAGGCAAGGTTTAACAAGCAAAGATCGGTGCCCCTTTAGGCAGCAGAATATTCAGACAGCAACAACGTACAGGAGAAACAAACAGAACAGTGTGGCAAGGAGAGCAGCAGTCAACACCATCTTCAAGTAATCTTGAAGATATGAACATACAACTGTGAGAACAAACAAAGGCAAGCATTTCCTAAGGCAAAATTTGTCTAAGAAAGATCACTAGACTCAAATATTATACTTGCACAGGTTAAAAAAAGAAAACGGAAAACCATACACCGAAATTGCAGTTCAAGCCATTCACATAATCTCTTTCAGCATGCAAGTCATAAGAAAGGCATCGACTCTCACTCTGTCACATCATACAAGAGCTGCAGCAACAAGCTCTCTGTGAAAGAGAAAAATAAAGCAAAGGGAAAGCACCTCTCTGTATTTACACTGCGCTTTCCCTTTGCATGTATGGATCTGGTAATACTTAGTTAAAGTCTATTCGTTTAAGAAATTCATGCAGATATTGCTGGGGGAAAAAGAATTATGCCTGCGACACTGCATAACATACAGAAACAAAAAGTGAGAAATTAGTATGGCTCAGATCTTCATTAGCGTATAATCAATATTATATCTGCGGGATGCACATGAGCATTCCGTGGATGCTCTACGTACCTTTATTAGACTCTCTTCTATACAGAGTAAGAGCAATAAGTTAAGCACAGTCATGCAGACTTTCGAGTATTGCCTAGTCCCATATTAAGCAAAAGTCTATGCGAAAGTCAGGTTTATGTGTATCTAGTTTCATACAACACCATGATATTGTTTGTCCATGTCAACACATCCAGTCTCTTCTTCCATTGCTTCCTACAATGTCGTTGAGGTAACACAGGCAGCACAGAAAACATCATCAATAGAACTACATCATCATGTCGGATGAAAATATATGTGGCTCTATGACAAAGACAGCTAAACACACAACCGAGCCTGGAACATGTAAGTATGCACTCGCTGATCAACTAGGCACTGTTCAACAAAGGTCAAAGCAGTTGAGAAGCAGAGCGCTGCTGTTTGTAAACAGGTGAGTGAAGCTTGTATTTCTAAAAGAAACATGCACAACTGCTGGAAAGGCTACTCAAAGACGCTGTCCCCATACATACTTTTACACAATCTTTACCGAGCATGACGAGTCTAGAACTCACAACACAACATGCCGTCCCTATTGCATTGTGATTGCTACTGCGCGGTCGATGGAGCTCTCCGCACAAAATCTAGCACTTCTTGTGAACAGCATGGCTGTCAGATCACATGGAAGACACAACCTTATTTCCGACAGACTAGATCGGCACAATGATTGGCGTTTGTTGCTGATGTGATATTTCGTATGATGCACGTATGCAGACTTGCATTGAAGTTCTTTCAGCCTTTGCATATGTAACATACACAATGGGTTTCACTTATGCGAACTGCAAACAGTTTAGATATGCAGTACACAAAGATTCAACCAGCACTGTCAACGTTTTTAGTATTACTTCTCAACAGAGATCTCTGGTTAGCGTCCGTGCCACAAAACTGAGGCACTGAGTATATGATATTAACCTCTGTAAAGTTACACTTGCCGTTTAATCTTTGGTTGTAAATGTCTATGGCAAATTTGGGTGTCAATAGCTCACAAACACTACAGCTATTTATCACTGTCGAAATTTGCAAATAATGTGGCACGTAGAGAGGAAATTTCCGGATCCATTTCATTCTTGGAAATGAGTTGATTAAAGCAAAAAATTTTAAATAGTTGCAATTATCCACCGAACAATAGCACAACCGAAAGCGAAAAATTAAAGAAAGTAATCTTCAAATGCAATAGATGCACACTGTTATTTGCAGGCACAGGTCAATCTAGGAAACTTTTCAAGGTGTGTGAATTTTGGCACCTCAAAACATTGTTTTAACCCACCCCTTGAAATCAAGCAAAATGCTGTGCATCGTACAATTTTGAACGGCCAACTTTGAAAGAAGTTCATGTTATCTGCACTTGCTAATGCCTGCAAGTTGAAGATTATTTTCCTATGTTACATCGCCTGCTAAACATTTCAAAGCAGCACTACTTCCTGGTTCAGTGACATGAATAACAGGAAGTAATGCCTTCAACAACTGGTTTTAAATCTTTCTGGCTAAATGTGCTGATTGGTGAGGGATGAATGAGTTTAAATAGGCGCTGGTTATCCCGCGCCCATTAGCTCGTCTTCATACTGTTTCCGGAAGCAGTCACCAACCGGGAAGAAGTCCCAGCAGCGTTTCTGATACAGCTCCCACACGAACGTTTCCTGTGGAGAGATGAAGGACACATCACAATTACACCCACCGCAGTGACTAAGCGGCCATGAGTCGCTGCTAAAGCACAAGATCGGGTGTCCAATTATAAGCTCTGAAGGATGAGTTTTGATGAGGGTAGAAGCAAAAACGCTCATGTACTGAGCTGGAAGTGAATGTTATGAACCCCAAATGGAGAATATTAAAGTGTAGCTCACTTCTACCTTACCTGGCACAACCAAGTTATTGCCTAACAAGGCATATATAATTTTAACATCGCAATCGCACTACCCACATAGCACAAAAACAAAAGTGCTCACATTTAACATGACAGACATTACAACAGCCCTAATTTTATGCAAAATCGCCATGGTAACCTAGGACAAGTTGTGCGAGATTGTTGTAATTTATACAGTATATGAAAAAAACTGTACTAATGATTCATCTTCTGTTTAAAGGGCCCGTCACCAAGTTCCATAGGAAATGTTGGTTATACATTGGAAATGGTTAGGTATGTGTCCTCTAGAGAGCGTTCTACCGCAAGAATGTTTCAAATCGGCTCATTAATAGCCAAGATAGAAATATTTCAGTGCCACGAACCCATGATTTCATGAGGTGAACTTCACTGCCTAGAACCCGCCATGTTTGCTTAGTGGCAATGGTGTTGGGCTTCTGAGCACGAGTTCGCGGGATCGAATCCTGGCCACGGCAGCCGCATTTCGATGGGGGCGAAATGTGAAAACACCCATGTACTTAGATTTAGGTGCACGTTAAATAACCCTAGGTGGTCGAAATTTCCGGAGTCCTCCACTATGGCGTGCCTCATAATCATAAAGTGGTTTTGGCACGTAAAACCCCGTAATTTAATTTTTTTTCACTGCCTAGAGAGACACACTCTCCACTCGTCCCTTCTAGCTTCCACAAGCGAAATTCCTTCCCTGCTTTCTTCCATACCAGACCTCGAGGATCGTGTGACGCATACGTCACGAGCGCCGCCTTCATTTTTTTTCTCCTCCCTTTTTTTTTGCGGCACAGAGCAACTTCCGCTGGCGGCGTCACGTGTGAGCTCTTGTGATTGTCTCGTTTTGTGCAGCGCACGATTTTGCGCGCTGTGCATGAGGACACCTGACTAGTGGTACAAGTCAGTGCTACACGAATACTGAGGCAGATACAAGCGGATCACAGAGCATGATCCCACGCTGGAACACTGTAGAAAATGGCATAGTTTCGGTGTCTGCGCCTGCGACTGCACGATGTGGCAACTAGCAGATGAAACGGAAGTACGTCTCCCTTGCTGCGGTGCAAAGTAAAACAAAAACATGCAGACATTCGGTTTGTGCGTTTTATTACTTCTTTTAACTTTAATTCGTCTATTCGTGCAACATATTACTCAAATAACAGATGTTGCCTTGAGTAATTCTCGAAGTCACGTGTCACCACAAGCGACGTCACACTGCAAACACACTAGCACGTGTACGTTATCCTCTGGTTTGGAGTGCCGCGGCTATGAGAAGGGAAAACGGCGTTCCATTTGAAATTTCAGATGTTTACGCAGTGCGTAACGATGCAATACTTTGTAGACACAATCATTATCGCGCAATGTATTCTGTGCGCTTGTCAGCTAAAAATTGCCAGACCTGGTGAGAAGCTCCTTAAGGCACCCTAGCAAATATTAACAAATATTAACATAGCCTGTATCAGTAGGCATGCTCTTGAAACAGCAAAATCACCATTATAAAAGTGAGAGGAGGTTTTGTAAGCCAGAAAAAGTGCAACAACAGAGGATGGGCAGGAAAACTGCCTTGAATTCGCCACACCAACTAACAGCGTATACTCAGGTCCAGTTCCTTGTTCTTGGTAAGCAAGGATTACATTGCATTCCGAAGGAAGTAATGGCCTTATCTAGCAAGTTTTAATAACTTGCCGCAAAACTGCCCCAGTACAAGAAGAACTTTTCAAATCCATGGTGTCATACCGGTGTACCTGTGCAGAGGTTCCAATGAAATTGAAACCTTAAATGAAGCATTTATTGAATGTAGACAGTTTTGAAAGAATAAACGAACTCACTGCAAGAAACTTGCAAGACAATCACTACGTATGGCAGATGTGCAGCACAAATAAAAGAGTGAGAAGCACTTTACATGAAATCTGTAGGGGTGTAAATATCCTAAACTTTTGAATAACAAATTGATTAGTGTCCTATTAGATTCAGTGTTCTAATTGATTTATCACTACAAACACATAAGTTTGAATATTTTTTCCATATTTTTCACACATTTGTAAGCGTCAACTGTGTGCAATTGAACATAAGTAGAGAAAAAGTACAATAAATTTCACCCCGTGGGCATACTATAGGCATAAAACATGAAAACACCTGTAGTGGAGCAGGCTAATGTCGCTCAGGGAGCCATACTTTACTGGCCGGACAGCATACGTTCACACACTAGAAAGACTCCATTATATGCAAGCAAACTGTTTGCGCTGTTCACAATACAGTCAACAACCGATTATTCCTACACTAATAATTCGGACATGCTTGATCATATAGTCAGCCCCGCGTCATCGCCACTACAGCCCCACAGGCCTAGTGTATAAGGGCTACCGAAATGTGGGACACTTCACAACATGTCACATGATCATTTAGACTTGGATTGCACAATCATGTGCTAGCCCGACCACCGAGCGAAGGAGAAATAGCGATATCCTCGTTTTGACACCTCGCTAGTCTTGTCGTCCCTCATGTCGCCTGTGCTCTGCGAAACCGAAACTAGCGAAGCCTAGTCGATCTAGTCATTGCCGATGAGAATTCAGTGCATGCACTGACTGAACAGTGGCCTTCTGTTAATTCGACTCCAGTTAATTTAATATTTTGTTTCAGTTAATTTGATCCCGGCTGAAGGTCCCAGCCGGCTCACATGCATTTTTGTGAGCCCAAGCTTTCGTTATTCTGATCCTAAAATCAACCTTCCCCGGATAACTTGAAGTTGGCCAGCCAGCACGAACGTGCCTGACCCATGTGATGATCCCGATAGCGACCCTTTAGTGTCAGCGTCTCTCTTGGTGGAGCTTAGAGGGCAGTGAATACATTGAACACGCATCATTGCTCATTGAAAATGAGAATTTTTAGCCCACTCTAGGAAGGTTTTCAAGCAATAACCGTAGCTAACAATGTCTGATTACAGTATTTGTCACATTCTAACACATGCCTTCTTTCTTCAAGGAAAACTCGGTGGCTTCAAATTACTTGCACGGTGCAATCGGACAAGAAACCAAAAAACATGAAGGACACTAAAGCTCACCTTTTAGACTGGAATACGATAGCACTCAAAAATCCCTCGCTGCCTGACTGCACGTTCTCATGCTTCCCGGCAACTGTAGCTTATGTAACCATAATTTTTCCCGGGAAACGCTGGTGGCAAACACTACACACAAAGGCAAGCTTTCTAGTAGAAATGCAGCCTCTATCGTGGCCTGATCCTGGAGTTATTGCACAGCCACACCAAAAAAATTATATCACTCTTTTATTGTTTTGCATGTTTAATATTTAGGTCTGAGAAGATTTAACCTAAAAGCCATGCTCTGTCGGTGTTTTCTTTCATGACGTTTGTTTGTGGAGTGTCATTCTCAAATTTCCAAGGAATAACTTTGTCAAGAATGTAAGACAAGATATGAGTAACTTTAGTAATAGAAATGTGAGCCAACATAACCCGCATATACTACATGTCATATAGCAAGGTATGGTACACATACACACACAAACACACACACACACACACATATATATACCTAAACATACCCAGAAATTTTCGCTCACGGACAACTCCGCTAGCGCCGACAGCGGATTTTCTGCGACACACACAGGGCCCTTAACGCTGTCACGTTAAAGCCACGTTGAAACGCGCGCATGCTTTACCACGTAACACAGAAGCATTGCTGCAAAGCTAACTTTAAAAACTGTGTGGCGACGCTGTTTTTAAAGAGCTGGCCACCATTATGCAACAAAAAATCTCTTTCTAAGAAACAGGTGCGTGTTAGTTGTTTGTTTCGGAGCTTTAATGTCATTTCTACATTATTTTAGTTTGCCCACAGAAAGCGAGCGGACGCGCATTCGATTCGTGGTCTGGTTAGAACCGGGCAACTACTGCCAGAGGAATCAGTAGCGAGTTCTGTCATTCTTATTGTGCCTTGTTTAATTCGACCCGCTGGATAACTCGATCGATTTCGTCGGTGCCATCAGGGTCGAATTAACGTAAGTCGTCTGTACTTTTACCTATCTTAGGGACAGCGTGACAATGGTCGCGATATGGGCTAAGATATTGTAGCGACGCTTCCTGTTCGATTCTACACCACTCCTATCACCCAGTTCGTGGCCGGCTTATTCCGTTGGTAACACGCGCGGAGCTCCTCTCTGACCACTGACGAAGTGCGAGAAGTGCGAAAAAGAACAGCATAAAAGGCAGTGCTAGAAAATCGTGGCCACAAAATGTCTACGCCAACGGCAAGCATATGTGCACGCATGCAACACGCGTTGACAAGTTTGGGCCCTATTCACGAACGATCACTTGCGAAAGATACTTTCATTTTCGCAATGTTTCGCGTGACTAGCACTGGACGCATCGACGAGTGGCTGCGTTTCCGCACATTATAACATAGCGTGCTGCACTGTGCCCAGAATGACATAGCTTGTAAATGCGCTATAGTCAGGCGAATTTGAAGTTACAGAAGGCTTCCGTTAATTCGACTCCGATTAATTCAATTTTTTCGGTTCATTCGGTCCCGACAGAAGGTTCTAGCCGGCGCCCACAAATTTCTATAGGCCCAAGCTTCCGTTATTTCCGTCTCAAAATTTCCATTCGCCCGACAAATCCTTGGTCAGCTTCGCCGCAGCACAGTACTGTTCTGCGGCAAAGTATACCAAGCATGGAAAGGAGCCATTGTCACGGAACATGGTTCTTCGCTTTTCTTAATTATCAAGGTGCGCATTCGCCATCTCCACTTACAGTACGAGCCGGCAGGTGCCTAATAAGCATACAGGAAGTCATTCGGAGCTGTTTCTAAGGTTGCTGTGGCGATTCAAGCCCTCTTTTCGCCCGCCAGGATTGTCTTGTATATAAGACCGTTAAATGGGCCTAGTACGCATTAAGTACACGTGCAGAGCATTCGCCGTACACCGTGAAGCAGAGAAAAACCACCTGTGTTTTGTGAAAGCTAGCAGAAAAGGAAGGCGCTAAAATTAGATTAAAATATATTTCACCGACGATTACGATACTTCTTAATGCGAGTTTTGAGTGCAGCTGTTTAAGTGTTCTGCATTCGCGATATATTGTGGCAAAGAATTAGAATGACACGGTGCTCTCGGCAGCGGCGCTAAGCTTCTGCTTGGGCAGCTCATTTTGCAGCAGCGGCAGACGAAGCATTTCCACCTATTGCGTCGCTCGTTGTTCGGAAGGAAAGCGTGAACACGGAAACGCGTGGCTAGCGTGGAGCACATTCTGTAGCAGCGGCGACGCCGCAGGCGAAAGTCTCGCATGCGCAGTGGGTGCGAAGCCCACGCCCTAGTTGCCTGCCTGCACTCCACTTTCCTCCTCCCCTTGCGCCATACCCTCCTCCGCTTTCCGCCTCATAGTCACCCTCCTTCCCGCTCTTCTCCTCGCGCCTCTTCGCTCTCGCCGCTTTTTTTTTTTTTCAACTCCCGCTGCGCACCGAATTCGCTTTTATCTTTCTCTGCGCTCGTTCGCTCGGCTACGCCGACGCTCGTCGCACGAACGGGCGCCTTAAGCTGCGCTCTAAGGAAACTCGGGAAGCCGAGAGGATGTTTAAAGCAAACAAAAGAGCGGGCATCTATCTAAAGCTTCGGAGGTCTGCCAGTAAACT
This sequence comes from Dermacentor variabilis, assembly GCF_050947875.1. NCBI lineage: Eukaryota > Metazoa > Arthropoda > Arachnida > Ixodida > Ixodidae > Dermacentor > Dermacentor variabilis. The sequence continues at coordinate 68,549,447 of NC_134578.1, forward strand.
TAGGCGCCTCAGTGCTCGTACTGGTACCATAGACAGCGCATGTGCGTCTGTAAATTAAGGTACACGTACTATGTCCCATAAGAGTAACACCTTTTCCCGCTTGGTACGCTTCACCACGTAACAGCTGAGTCAGGGCGAAGCTAGCTTTAAAGGCAACACCGCCAAGTGAATCAACGCCAAGTTACGGGGGGGGGGGGGGGGGGGTTTCGTTTATTTATTCAACCCACCAGATAATTCGGCCCGGTCCATCGGTCACGTCAGGATTGAATTAACGGAAGTAGACTGCATCTCAGATAGTGAGGATTTGAGAATATACTATACATATTTTGGCCACTTGTGGAGTAAATTCACTTATTTTGGGTCGAATCTTGGATTTCGGGTTCCCGATTATTCATATTTTTTTGGCGGTTCCTGTCTGGTCAGAAATATCCGTCGGCAACTGTACTCCACCTGTGGTTTTAATAAACCATGCCTCATAACGTGCAATGTAGTGACAGAAACTTCGTAACATTACTAACACTAGGATATGTGAACATTATTATATATGAATTCTGAAAAAAGTTGTGTATTCTTCAAGAACTATTGAAATATATTCAGCGTTTAATTCATTTCCGGCACAGTGCGATTCGTATTCGGTTCAGCCTAAAACATTACCAATTGCACACCCCTATAAATCGAGAAACACTTACCTGGCCTGTGTACTCTGTGTCTGGTTTGTTGATGAGATGCATCAAGAAGAACCTAAATTTAAAAAATAATAAAGTTTCAGGTAAACTCCTCAGCAGCAAGATAACAGCAAAATTCACACATGATCACTTTTAAGCAAGACTTGCACAAAACTAAACAAACAAACAAAAAGGTTTTACTTCAAGTGCATCAGTGAATTCAATTAAAACAACGAAAGTTCACAAGCATTCATTACAATTACCAATTTCTTTAGCATTTTTCACTATTAGACGTCTATATTAAACAGCTTTGGAGTACTTGGATACATAACACTTAAAGACAGCCTTCGGAACTAAGTATTCTCAGAATGGAGTTTTTGTTAACTCTCTTGTGCACATACTTGACAATGGGCAACTGTTCAGAACAAAGAAGGGGTCTGAAAATGTTGTACGCAATACCCCCAGAGCTGTATTTACAGAATGAAATCATAGGAACATACAGTCAACCTGAACACTATATTTATGATAGTCATTTTAGTTTGACTATTATAATTGAAAAATTGAGCAAAATGTGGAACATATGGCATATGAGTGTGATTTGAGTATAAAGGGTATTAATGCATTACTTCAACAGGAATTTTAATGATTCACTTAGACAAAAAAACCCCAGCAAATAGCAGGTAGAAATGCATGGCAACCAAAGGGTTATTTAAAAATTAGTGGATTGAAGATGCGAAGCAAGAGAGCTGCTCACATGTAGTTAGCCAGGTTGTGCTCTTTTTGAACGTGCGTGTCGAAGCCATGGGGCACCCGATCAAAGTAATCCTTGCCGATGCCACAGATGAAGCAGTTGGACTAGAATGGAGAAAGGCACATAGATCACACCAACGGGAAACACCACTGAACCAGATTTAGCCATTATATATCTTGCTCTTGGTAACCCAAGAAGTATATGCTTTCCCTAGCTTTATTGTCGGCTTCAGAAGGTCTCACTTATGACTAAGGCAAATTTGAGACCCTCAGTTCCGCATTTATCGTTCATTAACAGCAGTGAACCAACACTACAATAACCCATCGCTTTAAAACTAGCAGCTGGAACATGCTAGATATTGTTACACAGGATATGTGTTTGCTATTGCAGTTCACAGATAGTATTTGGAAGATAATGAAGCCATCAGCATTATCTAAGGGCATCAGTTATCCACACCTGCCCTTTGTTTACAAGACAAAAACATACAAGTAGTGTGCTTTGTAATCTGTTATTGACAGTAGGCAAGGATTACGCTTCCTCACATAAGGACCCTCTCCATATGTCATTAAATTGTACCTGTCACCTACGTCCATGCAGGCCATCTGAAAGCGCATGATGCCCAAAGTTGAACAGTGAGCTTGTCCTGTTTTCACAGCCAGACCACTACACATCACTGGACTATGTTTTACTTGAAGCCAAAAATAACTCATTAAGCCATCCAATGTTTATTAAAATTATATGCTGAAATATGTTGCCACACAGGTGCCCACTAGGGGTTCATTGTCTTCTTGGTTACAGCTGCCTTGCTTTGGTGGAATTACACGGGAAACCAGCTTCCAAATATGTCTTTATTTTATTTTTTGTATGCTGACTACATTTTATATAATAAACGCATGCATGTTCCAGCACACATACACTACAATTTTCTTGTCTTTGTTATTAATGACTGATTACCACTGCAGTCCTCTAAATACACTCTTAAATGTGTTATTATATGTGCATGACATGAAAGTAACAAACATATTTTTATATTAAAACAAATACTTCATAATGGGATAAGAGATGCAAGGGAGGTGAACGACTGACCTCCATATCGTCAACCACACTCTGCAGCTGGTCTCTCAGCTCTCCAAAGGCGTCAATAATGAGACCTGGAAGAGTGATTGCAGTAGATTAGAGAATGCGCCAAGCAAGTGGACCAAGCGTTCATTAAGCAAGAGCAAATTTTGAGCACACTCAGATTGACTGAACAAGTACATGCAGTCTCTCACAGTGTAACAAGCATTCCGTGTCCAAAATGCACTGAAGAAGATTTTAAGGTAGTATGTACATATTTAATTTGCTAATTGTACTCCATTTCTTTCCAACTCTGATGGCGCATGCAAAAATTGCTTGAATCAATCAGTGTTTAAATAAAAATAAGTGTTTTAAATGCATATGCATACATCTTTGGAGCAGTTGAACAATGCATATGTATATATATATATAATCGCAGCTCTTTCTTGTGCTTCAGGTAGATAAAGTGCTCTTAAGCTTCTAACATTCCCTACCACAAAGATGGAAACAATCATATGCAAGGAAATATAAAAGGTTTTGGCAGAAAAAAGGCTTCAATGATTGCTATATTAAACTATTCACCAAGAATTACATCATATACACAAACTTCCATTGATGATAACATTGCCATTCTCTATATTTACATTCACAGTGAGTGTTGATTTAGTTTTTCAGAGGCTGAGGTTGCATTAAATGAGAAACAGTTGGAAGAGGGTCGGTGATGCAAATCCAGGCATCAGCGACTGAGTCAGGATACAGATTTGGGATGAGCTCACCCTGAATGATGGCCAGCAGGATGACAATGACAAAGAAGAAGAAAGTGATGTCGAAGATGATGCGGTACACCTCGTATTCGTCACCGTCTGGAGGCTCGATTTCATCACCTGAAGGGAGGGAAATAATCAGCACGCAAACCTTTAGAGCAGATTGCCTCTCACCACGAATACCTCACAGGCCTCAAATGACATCAGAGAAACCCATATGAATGTGAATGTCTATCAGAGAACGATGTGATGAGAGTGCACTAAATTTGACTGATCATTAAATTAATTATTTTGCAGTGTCGCCATCGCACAGCGCTTAAATGGGACCATCTTATTGCCTTAGGCCATCTTAACTCACAGGCTTTAATTATAATTATAATTCTGGTTGTTTAACATGAAGGGAAAGGAAGATAAAGAGAATTGACGAAATAAGGCCCCATATCTCACAGCAAGGGCCGCATGTGGTTGTCTTAAAAAATATTGTTAAATATGAATTATTTTATTTGAGTGTTGGAACCATGCTTCATCTGCTGCCTGGCTGATGGATTACAGTAGCACTACAGGCTTAGGTTGGTGAGCAATCTTAATTTGTACATTAAGGCCATAAACTTGGTTTGGTTTGGTATCAAGTGACATCAAGTATCAAGTGACATTTGGTTTGGTATCAAGCACAGTGCTTGGATGAGCGTAGAGGTAAAAGAACAAAGGGATCAAAAGTCATAAATGAAGCTTGGCTCTGCAAGAGACAAAAACTGATTTTTATCAGTCGACTTTGTAGATCTAACCTGGTGCCAGACGTCACAAAAGTGGTTAGTTTTCAATCTGCGACTCCGGCACATTACGTAACACAAAGGTGCTGCTACACTTACCGATTCCGCCACCTGCTCTCACGCCTTTGTAGAGGTGGAACACGAAGCACTGAAAAAGGATAGAACAAGAAGTCAGGCCCAACAAACAACTTGCGTGCACTGTCCAGATGGTGCATCGCACTGTCGTAATGCAGGGTAAATTATGTGAAATTTGTCGGAAAAGAAATCAGTTGCGTGCAGAAGTGCAGAGAGGATAGCTCACAACCATCACGTCAGGAAAATTCATCTCGAAGGACAATTCCCACAGTAACAGCCTGTTTTTTACAAGTACTGCAGGTCATTTGGGAATAATAGTGAGCAGTTAGGCAGAGCGGCAAGTGATTTTTTTCTTTTGCAGAACACACTTTTTTCTTCACTAATAGTTATTCAAGGGAATATCCAAAATTGAAATGTTTTTCTCCGACATAAACACTTATAATGTTTCTTAAATGGCACAGTCCAAATGGATGTGCCAAGCAGCACAGCTCCAAGATGAATTTGTCATTTCTTGCTTCAAATATTATTACATACACATAATAACTGTTTGGCAACTTGTAATCATCGATAAATACGTGGAGTTTAACATCTTATAGCAGCACTGGGGCTATGAAAGATGTGTTAATAGAAAAGTATGAAATTAATTTGACCATCTGAGGTCCTTTATTGTGATCCTAAATCTAAATGCATGGGTACTTTTGCATTTTGCATCCACCGAAAACACGACCGCCTTGGCAACAAATTGAGCCTCCGACTTTGTGCTCAACAGCACAAAGCCATAGTCACTGAGTCAATGTGCCAGTTGGCAACTTCTGATGATTGACAGCAAAGAGCAGAATGCATGCAGGAAAATGTGTTTTCTTTCACTGCCTCGCTTGTTGCTATGTTTCTGGATTTATCTGTTTGAGAAGTCTCAGCACATTAAAGTGGCACCAATTTAAAATGACTCTCAGCTTTCAAATTGCAAGGAAATGCTGACAAGCACCATCTTCTGATTTATAAAAAAATAGGCAGGAAATGCATTTCGTGGACACACGCACACATGGGTGCACTTGAAAAGTCCAGTATTTTATAAAATAATTTCCCAATATTGACTCGCTCGCAAAAAGTATTTCGTTTCCAGTGCCCATCCATGGCTTCTTAGGAAAATTCGTTAATTTTATGCGGAATTTCTCTCTATGTTTGCATAATTTTTGTTCATTAATAGTCAATAACATCCTGGTCTGTACTGGGCAAAAATGTTGCCTTTTATTGACTGCACAAAGGAATTTGTGCGGTGCAGCAGCCAAACAGCCTTCTTACAGCCATGTCTATGCACACATCTGCCTCAGGTTAAGTTAAATAATAACAGAGAAACACATTTTTTATACACTTGCACGAGGGAGGGGGGGGGGCGGGGCCATAAGAAGATATGTGAATGAGGCTCAAGTGCCTACAGTAATAAACGCAGTGCAATAAATGACCGATCACACGCAATGTTACAACACCTGTAACATTGGCGCCAAAGGGTCTATGCTAGCACTGTATTTAGTACCACTGCCTTCAAAGAACGACAGATTGTCATGCATATCATTCTGGCTACTTCTGGGTATCCTAATAAGCACAAAATCGTAGCGCACGTGATGCGATGGCACCAGATTGCATGAACACAAAAGCCACAAAAGAGTTGGCACCCACCGTGAGCATGCTGTGACACTTGTGGTCAACCTGGTCGTCCTCTTCCTGGACGTAGAACTTGCGGAAGAAGCTGAACGCTATCACCGTGTAGATGTACACTATGATGGTCAGCAGCATCACTGTCAGCACCAGCTGCAGTGTAATAGGCACCAGTCATCCTCCAAGCTCATCACAATGCCCAATAATTAGTCTCTATGCAGTCACATCATAGTACTGCAGTTATATGCGTACCATATTTACTCGGATCTACGTTAGCTTCAATTGTGAGCCAACACCTCAATTTCGGAAGGTGATAAAAAAATAACATTCGTCAAGTGTAAGCCTGCCAAGATAATACTGCAGTCAAAATGGTGTACTGTTACAATGAATCTCCGACAGTGGATAGTAATGACTACAGTACTATCCTTCCATTGTTTGGTGTTGACATTAACAGCCTACCATTTTACAGTTCTGACCACCATTAATGAAATCATGAAATCTAAGCCAGCCTAGGAGTCATGTAACTTATGTTTTCAAAAAAAGGTGTTGGCCAACATTCAAATAACTGTAGTAAAACATGTCCCTGCCTGAACCCACACCCCCAATCACAAACATTAGAAAAAGAAAGAAAAAAATGCAGATACCTAACCGACGCAAAAGCCACAGGTCCTCCTATGGAGACGTGGGCCAACCTTTCTCAGGAACCTTATTGCTGTTTATAACTTTTATACCACAATCTCCCATAAAAGTATTTACAAAGGAAACCTGACACAAATGTCTCTTGAAAGCATATCTACAGAAACTTTTTCGACTAGTTTTTAGGTGTCATTTAAACAGCTGCTTTTCCTTTAAACAACAATGCAGTTCAACGTAACATGTATCTAATTGCAGTGAAGCCGCAAATTCAGGCGTGGCTTCATGGCAAGCTGGAGCACATTGCTGCGAAGTCACATGGCAATGTTCCCTAGGCACATTTGTGCCTAGCAAATAAACTTTTATGCAGTGGATGCTGGTTTTGTTTTTATTATAATTTTTTGCATAAAATGCTGAAGCACTTACATATTGTGAATTTATAGTCTTGTCAATCCCATTTTTCTGACTTCGTTATTTTGTTTTCTCTTATTATGCTCTCTTTTTTTTCATTTTTCTCTTCATTTCAAGATTTACCTTGCTTTCTTGGTAGGTGTTTATGATTGATTATGTTCAGAAAGCTGGTTCTTCGGTATTCCAATCCCTCATGAGTTTGTTGCTTAGTAATAAATTGAAACCTTGTACTTATATTTCTTGAGCATTTTCGGTGCAGGCCATGCAGGCAAAGATATAGTAATCACACCGCACACCTGTTTGCCATTGTGTGTGACCGACTGCAAGATGGTGCGCAGTGTCTTGAAGCCGACAGCCACGTCCAGCAGGTGGGCCGCAAAGAAGAAGTAGTTCAGGTTGCCCATCACCGAGAATGTGAAGTACCACAGGTTGTACAGGAATGACTGCGCATAAAGGGAAAGCGGCCACATGCCATAAGTGGGGCTGCAATCTGGGAAAGAAATGTGCAGAATTCCAACAGCATTTCCAGGTGTTGAAAGGGCTGCCCGTAACAAATTCTGCCACATATGGCTATCATGTACTTTCTCAAGAGCACTCAGTTTTTCGAGGTACAGTTAGGTCTACTCGTAAAGAAAACACCCAGAGTGTGAGAGAAAGAAAAGCAAAAGAAAGGTGGAGGGGGTAACCAAAAGAAAAGCTCACTTTTCTGTCCTGCATGGGGCAAAAGGGACTTAACAAGATAGGAAGGGAGGAAGGCGAGTTGCAAGATGGAAATCAGTGCACGAAATTCTGAGGCGACAGACATCACTATTGCTGCCTATCTCACAGGCCCATCAATAACAGTGTTTGATGACGGCAGCACACATTGCTATTGCCAACATTTTTAGTAGATGGCATGATGGTGTGACAACTGTGCAATGATGACAATGAAGGTGATGGTGTGGCGACAATGGCAGGCTGACCAAGATGACATGACAACGACAAACTCACAACAGCCTGATGAAGATAGCAGCATGACAACAACGAAATGACTGACAAGAGCATGACAATGGTGGCATGATAATGGCTGTGCACTTGCACCATTTTACTCTAGTCGTTTACTCCATAAAGGCCGCATTGCCACCACCGAAATACGTCATGTATGAAGCGTATACTTCAGGCGGGCTCCTCTCTCACGCTTCCCTCTAGATTTGCTGTGCCATCAAACAGTGCCACTGCAAAGTCCACGTGTGAAACGTGTCTGGATGTAACCAGAAGCAAGACTTCCTTATTATAGACGACGCAGGTTTGATTACACCAAACACAGGATAAATTTTAAATGATTTTTCAGCCCTAAAGAACAGAAGATATACCTTTGTGCTTGCTCAGTCACCCAAGCTGGTGGCATAAAGGTTACATACAAACAAACAAGCCAGGAAGTGTGTGAAGTTCTCGAATAATGCTAATTGCAATAAGACAGAGAGATAGAAGGAATGCAGGGCTGTTAAACACTTAGAAATGTGGTTGGCTACTGTATGCCGGGGAAAAGGAGAAGGGGAATAGAAAGAAGACAGAAAGAGAGGGGGTAGAGAGGCGTGCACGGACAGCAATACAGGGTGAAAGGTGCTCGCACAAGCCGGATATTCTCAAAAAGCACAAAAGTGCCTTAACTTTCTTCTGAGCCAATGATTGGTGGGGACAGTGTTCTGGTATTGTCTGTTCACTCGGAAGACGATCATATAGCTTCCTGAATGCGGACACACACAAAAATTATGGACACAAATTGTGGACAGTGGCACTATAGAGAGTCAATGTTCTCCTCGCAGCCCCAGGCATCACATGCAGGACTGTCAGCCATTCTAATTACTGATGAATAAGCTTTCGCGGAGGCAACTCTCAACAACAACCAACACAGAAGAGATGCAATAAAATTATTACGTAACAGGTTGGAAGTTAGAAGTCACTGAATGAGATGTTTCCTAGAACACTCTACAACCGATTGGAAGTTCGTTTCTTCAAGTTAATGTTTGCAAAGTTGGTTATTCACCTTGACTGATTATGCAATTAGCAGAATACAAAAATAGCATTCCTTGCTCCATTTCATTTATCCTCCTCCAACCATTTGCTTTTAAAATCATGCAAATCCTGCACACTGTGGGAGTCGGTCCAAACGAAGCTCCCCTGAGCTAGCAAGACGAAGCGGTGCAGCTCAACAACAGACACGCAGTGAACTTCAGTGTCAAATGCGCCCTGCAGGGCACAGGCTTACTAACAACATCGACAAATGTGCCCAAGCTGCAGAAAAACACAATACAATGCCACCATGGACAACTGCATCATTCAGACACTATAAAGCACACACATCTCAAGGGGCTAGATGACATTTGACGATCAACATGCTCCGAAACCGAGAAACTCGACTGCACGAGAGTACATGCCGTTCGCGTCAGAAATGTCTGACCCCAACCATGAAAATGGGCAAGAAAGCCAGAGAAAGTTATTCGCTTTATTATGGTGCTTTAAGCACAGTGTACAACCGTGACTTCGAACATTCTTTTGCGCTCAACACAGGTGAAAAGGAATGAGGCACCTTTGCAATACTCACATTATCAGTGATTGTGACTCCAGACTTCCAAATCTGGTATTTCCAGTCCACGTTTGTGATGCTTGAAATAAGAAGAAATAAAGATTTCATCAATTATGTTATCAATGACTAGACCTCAATGACATAATCAATGACATTGCTGACATTTCTAGAAAGTGTAAATTGCCTATTCTGTTTATTTTTGCAGTTCAGAGTCGCGCTAATTCCTAGCTGTCTTTGTATACAGTCTACTTCCATTGATTTGATCCTGATGGGACCAACACAATGAATTAAATTATACGGCGGGTTGAATCAAACTGCAGAAAAGACACCAAATCACACTGCTGATTTTTTGGCAGCATTTTTCTGACTTTAGGACACCCCTGTATCAAACGCGTGCCCACTTACTATTCGTCTAGTGTAGAAAGCCAATGTATAAATGATATAAGGCTCCTGAACAAAGTAGAAATCTACCGTGCAGCCGATTCTTTAGCCAGAAAAATTAGCAGGGGGCTAGTTTTCTAAAGTCAACTTCGCCGCACAATTTTTGAAGTCAACTTTCCCGCAATACGCTGATGTTATGCAGTAAAGCATACAAATGCCTTGAAGGCGGTTTTGGTATCAAGCAATTGCGCCGTGCAGGAAATAACCTCAACAATTTTAATGAAAAAATAAGGTGAACATTAAAATCAACTGAATACCCTAAACAGACTAATCAGACATTGTGAGCTATGTTCTTGAAAACGGTCCTAGGGTGGGCCCGAAATAGGCGTTTTTAAAAGTAGATGATACGCATTCAATGCATTTACTGACCCTGATCTCCACAGAGGCAGATGTTGTCACTAAGGGGGCCGCTATTGGTGTCACCATCGGGGTGAGCAACGCGTGTTCCAACTGGTGGAGTTAGAATTATCTGGCAAAAGCCAAGTTTAGCATCAAAATAATGAATATTTGGGCACATATAAACGCATGGGCACTGGCTGCGAGCTTCGGTTGATATCAAATATAACAAAAAAATCAAATTAACAAGACTCGAATTAACGGAAGTCTATTATATGAGCCTATTTCTTTATTGTTTTTAGTTAGAGTTGTTGAGTTGTTGTTTATAAGCTTTAGGACTGTTACCTGCACTATAATTTTGCCAACTTTTGTGTTTATGTGCATATGTTGGGTTGATTACCTTCACATCTATGAATATTTTTGTGACCTGCCTTCGTCATATGTAAAAACTCAATTCATTGAGGCATTTGAGTTGTTGTAAACTATACAAAAAATATCTCACAAGCTCCCATGTAGACTAGACCGCATAGTAGTAACTCCACAAAATTTTCACACAGGCTCCTGCATGTGCAAAACCGAGAGGCTCAAACAACTAATTTCTGTAAAGGCTATACATAAAGTGGAGTTGAACATGAAATATATACGTTACCCTGAAACATAAAAATACGTGATCGAAAATATTTTTCATTATAGAAAAAAAAAGTTTGACATCATATTTGCTGAGCCGCTTTCCTGGTTCACCTAGCACAGTTTTATCAGACACAATTCTTGTAAACAACATCTGGCAAACCAACTCGTATGGGTATTCGTGCATGTCTCACAGCTATAAACTGTGCATGCGACAAGCATGCAGCTTAAAAAAAAAGAAGTGAAGAAATAATTATCATTTCCTCACACAAAATCAAACATCTGAAGGATGGAACTCCACGTTGAAGCAAAGTCTTTTCAGCTAGAGAATTGTTAGACTTGCCAAAAGACATTTGGTAAAGACCACTATGATCATACCAAAGCCAGCCTACATCAACAGCAAGCAAAGAATAACTAGTCTAAGTGATAGGCATTGAATATGCTGTTACATTTCTCACACAAGTAACATGATCAGCATGAAGTACTGAAAATTTACAGAGGTGTGGTAAGCTTTTGCGGATGTGAATTCTATAATAATAACAGACAAAGAGCTGCCCATTCTAAGATTGATCTAATTTGCAATTTCTGTAACTGACAAAAATAAAGAGGGAGTAGGACGTCAACAATACAGGCATTCACTCAGCTACCCTTTGCTGGAGAAAGTATTACATAGTATAAAATTAGGAAGGGAGTGAGCAAACAATGGATGCCCATAAGATGCACAGCATGACTGAAGACAGTCACTCTGATTTGTTGACTTAAGAAGAGTGCTAGTGCTCAAATCGCATTCGGCACCAATAACCAATGTGGCAATTGTGAGCAAATCATGAGCTATGGCCATTAACACTTGTGAGGAAGCACCATGAGTGTAGCCGTTAGGGTTTACATCACCACAAATGAAGGGGAAATAAACTAGGAAGGAGCATTATGCCATGCAGCCAGGCTTTGCAAACCGACTAGCTGTGAAGCTATTCCCTTTACATTTTCTCTCTCAGAAAGTTGCCTAACATGTGACCATGCTTTGAAGACTTGGTCAAGAGGGCTTGGTTCCTGGTAGGTTTTATTCGACACATACTTGTTGAGATGCTTTGCCAACCGCCCTGTGCACATTTTCTCCCAATATGCTTGAGTAACTTTGGTCGTGTGTTGCAACACATAGGTTTACCATCTTCACTGCAGCATGCAAGTGTGACTGTTGCACCTGATGATATTTTTTTTTTTGGAAAAGCATGCGCTGGAGTACAGCGCTACAAGACACTAAAACTTATTGTGACGTGATCACATGGTGGGCTGGTATTTCTTCAATTTTGTTGCATAGTGTTCACTCGTGGTTCTTTCCTTCCTCTATCTGCATCACTCTATCACATACTTATTGACGTGCAAATTAAACAGTATTCATTTCCTAACCTGTCTCCCTCTACACTCTACGGCAATGCTCCAAGTCTTTTTCTGCCTCTGAAAATGTTGAGCTCACTCAATGTACTATATTTGTCCCTGTACAACCTGCCTCTACATATAACCCACACCTAGAATTACATACACAAAAGAAATCCGAAAGTATAACCTTCTAGCCGCATGCAACAATGCTCAAATATTTGTAAAAGGAGTCTCCATTCATGGATGGAGACTCCTTGGAGGATCCTTGTATCCTTCGCAGTGGCTCCGTTCTCCACCTCTTTAGGGATGCTGATAGTCTGCAACCTTCTGCAGTGTTGTAAAGGATTTCTGTGAAGTGGAGCTCATTGTGATTCGATCGAGTTCAGGTTCACCGGCACCTTGTGCGCTATTCACTAATTGCTAAGCCAGCAGAAACGCAAAATGGTGGCCCGATGAGAATGGGAGACCACAAAAATTAGGTGAAGAAAGCGTCAACACATGGGAATGGAGAGAGTGTTGGGTTCCCTAGGAGATAACGAAGCTTTAAAAGGTGGAAAATTTTGCCTTTAAATGTGGCTTCATGGCAGTGGGCGTCACACTGCCGTGAAGCCACACCATAAGTAGAATATGCACTGCCACGAAGTCACATCTCAAGGAGAAATTAGCATAAAACCTGCGCCCCTACTTTATCGGTAAATTTAGAATTATTGGTGCGGCTGATATGCACAAAAATGCAGTAGTCCAGAGAAGGACAGCCAGCAAGACAAGCAGTGGTAAAATCCAAAGCTGTGACTCAGTCAAGACTTACAAGGGGAACAGGCCGCTGGGTTCGTCCTTTTCTTGAGAGATGGATCCACTCTTGTCCATGCCAAGCACATTGCTCAGGGCCTCGGGGTCGTACGTCTCTGAGTACTTCTGACGCACCTGTTGGAAAAGAGATCAACGCTCATCATAAAGTGGCTTTGTGATATCTTTATTACAATCACTGGAGGCTTGCACGAGCCTCTGTGGCTTGCACCAAAGCCTGTGATTCATCCTTGGTATCTCTTCTGCATTCACACGGAGGAAATGTAGCTTGTCCGCAGCATACAAGCAGTTAACTGCCACTTTTTTCAGCATCACACTTATAAAGCATATAGAATGCCTTATAATGTTGTAGTGCTACCTGTTGGCATTATCCAGAGTAAGACAGAATAATGTCCATAAAGAGAGGCAAACATTTTATAAACACTTACAGGAGAGCAACTTCTTGAAGGGAAATTGGCTTGACTTTCAAATGTGAGAGCTGTTTTTGGTGTGAAATGTATTTTTTTATGGATTTGTACTTAGCCAGACACAAGATATATGTATTTATATGCGACCGATGTCACTCCATGCGTTGAGAGTGGCTCACCGGTTACAATATAGGGTGCTTTTTGAAAGAGAACCGTTCTTACCCTTTTCTTGACGAACTTGTCCCAGTAGTTCACAGGAAAAGATCTGTAATAAACAGTGTGTGAGCTAATGATGATTTGCTGCCTTTTAAGACAGCACAGACTATAAATAACTTTGGACTGCGTAAAACACATGCATGCTTTATGCTGCTGTAGGAGGGACAATAACACAGAAAAACAATGAGTGAACTAGTTTTATGTATACGTGAGTCTGAAGAAACAATACTGCAATGGATGGGAAAACATGCAGTAGAATTTGACTGTCTCAAACGGTCTCCAGCGATTAACAGTCACACTTACATTCCTGTCTCTCAAAATTATCAGCAGCTGTGCAACATTGTCAAGTCTCAGTCATGTTGACCTTCAATATAATTTTCATGTTTTGTCAGGGTTGTGCGGAAATTGCTGCTCTATTTCCACTTATGCTACAAAGGCAAACCATTAATCTATTAATTGAAATCTTTGCATAATTTTCAAGTAAGAGGTTTTTACTAGGCCAATCTATTGTCTTGGGACATGAAATCATGCATTTTTAGGTAGCTTTTTTTGGCTCTTTTGGCTATTTTTGTGGTAAGATGCCCCGACCACCAGTGTACCTAGGCCAATCTATTGCCTTGGGACATGAAATCATGCATTTTTAGGTAGCTTTTTTTGGCTCTTTTGGCTATTTTTGTGGTAAGATGCCCCGACCACCAGTGTACCACTGGTGTTCAGTGGTAGATGGTCAGATTTAGAAAGGAAAACGTTCGTTTCCACTCTCTTGCTCCCTATCTTTCTCTATAGATGGCTCTCTCACGTTTTTGTTCACTCACTCATGTATTCATTCGTGCTATTTGCTTAAATCTTTTTCCTTCTAACCACACCCTGAATACCTATGCATACCTGCCAATCTCTGAACACTAAAATTCGTAAGTGTCCTGCAGATAAGACAAGATGAGGGCTGTGGTGGGGGGGGGGGGGGAGGATGGCATACATTTTTCTTAAGTTTCCCCTGAGCACGCACGTTTCTGTGGAATACCATCGCACTTTATTAATGCTCATTTATTTTTAGACAGAACATGCAAGCATCAACAGCCTTGGAACAGCACAGACTGACAAACAAAACATTGCTTTTAAATCAGAGCATCTTTGCTGTTGCTGACTTGGCCTGCTTCAGGAAATTCTGTTAATAAAGTTGCTCTAGGTGCCACTCTTCCATATACAGCATCTTGCACGGCCAGAAAGAAGCAGTAAAGGTACCATTCACAATATATTTTTTTTCTTCTTGCATGAATTTTTTTTGCAATCTTGCCTCCGGCCCCATCTTTCAACATGTTTACAGAATTCATTTTTTAAGACTTGACACAATATTCGTAAATGCTTAGAACAAGCACGAATTTGTGAACATTACAAAAAAATTTGCGAGAGTTGAAAAGTATACCTGTGTTCTATAAACACTTCCCCTTTCTACCTGATTAAAACTTGCAAAATGGTGGACGAGGCATGAGAGGCAGTAAGATGCTGCTCACTTGGTGCTTATCACAAGCTTGTCCCAACGCGCGCGCACGTCGTCCTCCGCAGGTTCTTCGGTGATATACAGGCCGTCAAACTCCATGGCACGGGCAACTTCTTTTTCTCGCTTGAAGATGGCTAGCGGAACCTGCATGTCAAGGTGGTTGTGCTTTCATCACTCTTCATTCAATTCAATCAATTTTGTTGGTCCCATCAGGGCCAATTGAACGGAAGTTGACTGCACTTGCTAGAAAGATGATAGAAGTGTCCACACACCTTGAGGTGGTAGTAAGCGATGAGCATGCAGAAGGAGACGAGTGAGTGAAACAGGGCCATGAATCGGATTATGGGCTCCAGATAGAAGAGTTTCTCTTCTATGATCACCCACTCCTCCAGTTCCTCTTCGCTGCCTTCAGAGTCGGACAAAGCTTCGGTTGCATTAGCCAGCACTTCGGCCAGACCGCCGCCGGCATCACTATCGCCCTCGTTGTCGCTCAGCGCCCCGGCGGCAGCGGCCACAGCAGAGCCTGCATCGTCGTCGTCACTACTCTCGCCTGTTGAAACCTGCATAGTGAGCAAAGACATACTGATGCTTGACATTGAGCTACCTTTTACATTTAAGAGTTGTGATGCATAGGTGCATATATCTGCAAACACCCGGTGATCGGGAGTCGCAATGATTCCTTTCACTGTGGCTGGCCCAGTTTTTTGCAAAACATTTGGAAAATCAATCCCAACTATTACAGGGTGTCTACCAAGTTGACATTTTCAAATTCCCTGAGTTTTTCAGGCTTTCCCTGAGTGCCTTGGCAAAATTCCCTGAGTGATGCAGAACTATGTTTTAAGTCAAGATGGGCTGAAACCATACTGCGCGATGCTGTCACTTTCTAGTAAGCATATGAAAATAAAAAAAACGACTTACTCTAATTTGAATACGAAGGAGTAAAGTTTATGTTATTCAAAAAGAGAATAGAAGGGAGGGGTTAGTAAAATGCACAGCAAATAAAATGTCTTCGAAAAAAATTGCAAATCGAGTCGGACATTCTGAAATATGAATAAAAAGGAGATGCAACTGATAGCAAGCTCAGTGGTATGAGGCCCGAAGTTTGTCACAATTGAGATTTTCTCTCAACAGCTCGTAAGTCAACCTCAACTGTCCTGACATACTCTCAGCCCATGCACGACGCTTCAGTGTTGTGTTTCACTGCTTTAAAGATTTTATTTTGGTTTGGATGAGGGTCACCTGCATCTCGGCATCAGCCAACACTGTTTTTTGAGCTCAAGCTCCTTCAAAATGGCGGCAGCATGCTTCCTCTCCCGTTCATCCGTCAATGCGTAGGTCCTTTCTGTTCTTGTCCTCCTTCCCCTGCTCGTTCGCCCCAGGGGCCATTGAAGCAACTTCTTGGTCAGTTGCGCAGTCCACGTCTGATTTCTTGAACTACTTAGGGGCCGCGAGGAAGTCCGAAAAATCACCCAATTGAAAAAAATAAATGCATGTCATTTACTGCCCTTAAGGGCTCAAACCACCACAGGCACATTCGAAAACGCTCTGAAGGCCTGTCGGTACACGTATTAGGCATATCAGTGCCTGCACTGTGACAGGAAATACCAGGTGTACGCGTGTATAATTAAGGAATACATTCTGTGTCCCGTGGCAATAGCCCCTTCCCACGCTTGTGCTTCGCTGCAATACTTTTGCATATGCTTCACCAAGCAACATTTCTGTACAGAGGCGAAGCTGACTTTCGGGAACAGGCATTATGCAACGCAGCATGCTTTCCAAGCTTCTAAGCGAATCGCGAGGACCACAAAGGCGGAGTCCATGCCATTGCTGACAGAAGCGAATTCTTTCAATAAAAAACATGGCACCTAATGGCAATAAGCTTCATAGCAAACGTCGAAGCAGCTAGGCCTAGCGTTGCCGCTGTAGTGGCTACGGCTGCCAGCGGATCTGCATGCGAGCTGCCGGTTCGAGGCAGCGAGGTAATCAAAATGGCAGCGGTGGCGGCTTTGATTAATGCAGTTTCGGACCTGTGGTCACGGCAGAACATCTGAAAAATCGGATGGCGAAGAGTTCTTGCGTCCGAAATTTCAGACGTTCTGATACACTGACTATATGAGGTACGTGGTAGTGCTGTGAAGCCGTCCAAATTGTCGGGAATCCGGAAAGTCGGTCGTTGACGGTACGCTGCCAACTACTCCAGTCGACGACAGGGCGTCAAAGTCGATTCATTATGATTCCTGTGTTACTCGAGCCAGCATTACCGCAACTTTCGACCCTTTATAATATTACGGCTAATCTTCCCTGATAGAAGCACAAATTCTCTGAGTTTTCTCTGAGTTTTTCCAGACTACTGAAAATCCCTGAGAAGTGCCGGTTTTCCTGATTTTCCCGGTTGGTAGACACCCTGTATTATGTTGCAGTCATGCTGAAGCATCCCGCATTCAGTAAAACGTCCAAGGCAGGGTATGCTTTTATTAACACCTTTTTATTAACACGTTTTTCGTCAGTACCTAGTTCCCCCAAAAATTGGGGCAGAATATCCCCACTGGGAAATGGTCCTACAGTGCATAGCATTATATGGAATCATTACTTATAAAGCTTATATTCTATCCTTAAAACCAAGACTGCCATATCTTGGGGGTAAGCAACTCCAAGGAATACCACGCACACTATGACGATCTCCCCAATAAATTCGTTTTTGCCACCAATCTTGTGCTTAGTAAATGAAAGAAATTTTGTTGTGCTTTTTAGAGCGCCTCCCTTAGCTGGTCATTCCTGCATTGAGCGTCGGCATCCCTTGGAATAACTGAGTGAACAAGCACAGCGACGGATGAAAGAGCAAATGCAGAGTGCGGTGGGAGATGAAGGACGGCGACAGTGAAGAGAACACAAGAAAGAAAGCGGAGGAAGAGAGAATCGCAGAATGGCGAGGAGGATAGCGGAGTGCCACTCGAGATGTGCTCTACGGTGGCGACCAGGCAGGTGGCAAGTGAGTTCACCAATACCTTATATGAAAACAAAGCACTGGCGTGGGCTGCGGACCCACCGTGTCACCACTGCTGGAGAATGCGCTCTGCGCGAGCGACGTGTTCCTGTGTTCACGCTTTCTTTCTAAACAATGAGCAGCGCAACGAGTAGAAACGCTTCGTCTGCCTCTGTTGACAAACGAACTGACTCAGCGGAGGCTCAGTACCGCCGCCTTGAGGACCCTGTCATTCAGAATAAAATTCTTTGCCACAATATACAGCGAATTCTAAACAGTTAAACAGCTGCACTCAAAATTTGCATTAAGGAGTATCGTTGAATCATCGCTGAATTTGCTCTTGCCTGATTTGCCAGCCAACACGCTCACTTGCGTTCCAACGTGCCCTCTTTGGAAGCTTGCATTTTCTGGATGTACCTTGCCCTCACAAGCTCTCACTTGCATTCTAACTGGGCCTTGCTAGGCCAAATGGAAATGTGCCAAATGCCTCAACGCGCTTGCTTGCCCACGAGAAATTTATTGTGCCGCTTGTCGATACCTGCGTCCGTGCTGTGAGGGCATGAATATCAGGCTCCTGTACTAGGCACTGCGTGTTCAACTCCTGCTTTTGGACAATTTTAAAGGTGTTTGTCATATTACCTAAACCACATTTTCGTTAAAATGACGCGTTTACGAAGTCGCGATGCATTTGAAGCCAAAAGGACAAAGATTAGGAAAAGCCATACATACTAACCAAAATTCCCATATTAGCTGAACCACCCGGCTTGCGGCTACCGTGAAAAGCCCCGCCAGAGAGCGGGCAGCCAGTGGACTGTGTCTCCATGCTCTTCACTGTAGCAGCGCGCCGGCTGCCCGTTGCAAGGTGACGTAAGCAGAACGTCGCCTCAAGGGGCATGCCTTTGTGCTCACTGCAGCTTCCCAGTTTCGGTTTCATGTGACAGCCAAAATTTATCATGCCCCAGTTCCGGGGGTCATCCCATTTTGCAAGATCCAAAAGTTCATATGGCTTGCACGGAAACTTCGCTTCAATTTTTTCTGATTACGATGAGCCTGCTGAAACTAAAAGTTTAAAAGTTCGATATTGGATTTTTGTTAGTTAGCAAGCAATTACCACATATGATCTGTCACCCCGTGGTAGGCATCTCTGATGGTATGTCTCTGAAGGTACTACCCTTTTATTGCAGAACAGCCTTTCTTAAGTATTACTTAAAGTCCTTGTAGAAACACCAGGCATAATAAAATATAAATACTAGTCATGGAAATAAAGGTAAATGACACAAAGGCTTAGGTCATTTCCACAAACTTTAGCAAACGGGATCTCACCTAAGCACACCCTCCATGATAAATAATACAGCAACCATTCACCAAATAAACAAGGGCTCTCAGTACAGTACAGAGGATAATTCCTACGGTAGTACAACACACCATGACCTGAAAAATTTAATGCCACAAGCACTCTTAGAGGCCAAGTGCTACAAAATTTAACTTTGGCTGATTTGGCTATAAATGAGTAGCACACTACTGGACTTATCCCGGCAAAGTTGCAGGGTTGATAATTGTGCAAAAATCTGGATTAGCAACATTTATTATAGCACCTCAGCAAACAGCGTGTACGTCTGGCAGCTAGCCGATATGGTGCAACTCCCGGCTCGTCAGTTCCGAGACTTTTCTGTGAGCCACATGGGCAGTCCCTGCTGTCACCTTATTTCATAGGTCATGCTGAGAAGCTGTGCTGGCTTCCAATGTTCTAAGTAACGCGTCACTTCTGGCAAGCGGTAACAGTGACATCTTTTTCTAGTTTCCGTATCATAAACATTTGCTTTTCCAAGCCTTTCACGACGCAGTCACTCAAATTTCAAACATAAAATTTTGCCCAGAGGGTGTTCTACTGCATATGGGCACTACCTAAAACTATAATTCTTGTGTGGCTCAAAATTTCGTTGCAGTTGGTCTTTAATAGCATTCCCACCAAAGGACAGCGTGAAACATTACCTTGTAGAAGAGGAGAATGCAATTGATGAAGAAAGCTAGCACGAGTGCGATGTACTTCATGTTGTAGAAGTTGCGGGCCAGGAAGCTCTGCAAGACAGAAGGGAACACCAGGAAACTCAATCAGTTTGCAAAAATCTCACCAAAAATACAAGTGGCATCTCTTTATTCTTTAGCCGTCAATCCAGTTCAAATTGTTGTACTTGTCTGATTCATCAAATTCAACTGCATGCTATTTTTTCGTTTCAGCTGTGCAGCAGGCAAGGTTTATTTCACATTGTGGTACCAAACATCACCTATCTGCAACTCTCACTTTGACTGCTTTTACAGCGTCACAAATAAGAAATCCATTCAACAATCAACTTCAGTTTCCGTTGTCAGGGGAGCAAAGTTTTGATAAGCGTCGTGCGAGTGCTTTCACAGTGTTCTGCAGTTCTCAAACACTTGAGACACTGCGCGCAAACACTGTTGGATCTTTATATAGCTAGCACGGATGTACACTAGACTTCCGGTAATTCAACTTCAGTTAACTCCAATTTTTCAGTTAATTCGATCCCCACCAAGCACATGCATATCTAGGTGCCCCGACATTCGTTATTTCAATCCTAAGATTAGCCTTCGATGAATAATTCAAACTTAACCAGTCAGCAGGTGTGAGCCTGATCCAAGGGTGACACCAATAGCAACCCCATTAGTGTCTGCATCAGCAGAGCTTAAGGGACAGTGAATGGTTTTAACATGCATCATCGCCTGTCAAAAAACCTTATTTTCAGCCTGCCTATGATTATTTTCAAGCATAACTATTTAGCTCACAATGTCTGATTGCGGTATTTACCCGATTCTAATGCGCACCTCTTCTTTTTCGAGGAAATTGGGCTTAAGATTGCCTGCACTGTGCACTCTGATAGATGCCTTTCTGCATTTGATTTGATTTGATGTTTATTTCTTTCAAATGAAAGGCGAAGCTAAGGCAAAAGGCGGTTGACCTGACTGGGCTTTGGCTCCCTGTTACATGCAGCAGCAGACACATGCAGTGCATATATAACAATAAAATATGCGTGTAAATCAAGTACACAACTTGATATAAAATAACAGATAATACATTGGTTCTGTACATAGGCAACAAATATGACAATGCACCAATACAATAAGTGAATATTTGTATACATAGAAAATATCACAAAGAAACTTGTCCTACACCGTGTACAATAATACTACAGTAAGTACAACTACAGGGGAGGACACAAGTTGGGCACTATGTAGGATATTCATTCAAATATTGCTTGATATTATTTTTGAACACCTTTGCTGAAGTCAAGCATTCCATATTGTATGATTTACCGCATCACACTAATCTATTGATGCGAACCAGACTCAAAAAACTGTGCGAAGAAGTTGACTTTGGGAAACCAGCCACGAGTGTGCAACACATATTAGCCCGTTGCCCATTTTTCTTGCTAAAATATCGGGCACGCTTTAGATTTCTACTCTGTGTAGGAGCTTTGATGTCATCATTTTCCTTGGGGCAGGTCAAGTCCACAAAGACACGGATGGTGAAAAGAAGACAAACAAAGCACCTTGTTTGTCTTCTTTTTGCCGTCCATGTCTTTGTGCGCTTGACCAGCCTTAAGGAAAATGATGCCGTACCAACTAGCTCAGATCCACACCTGTTCCGTATAAGCTTTAAAGTTATTTCTACGTTACTCTTCTACTTTGTAGACATAGAAAGCGGGCATGCATTTGATTCGGGGACATGTTAGAATCTGAAAAATACTGCCAAATGAATCAGTGGTGCATTTTGGGTTTTTTTCTCCATCTTAATTGATTTGATTGACCGAATAATTAGATCAGTTTCGTCAGTCCTGTCATGGTCAAATTAACGGAAGTTGACGGTAGTAAATGAGTGGATATATAACAGAGTGGATATATAGCAGAGTGAATCTAAATCGTTTCTCACCGGTATTCACATATCGTGAATATATGCTTAAAATGAATATCAGATATAATAAGTAGGGCTATATGAATACCCAAATATTACCGTATCAAATAGCGAACATCTGAATAATTCAATTCATGAATCAAATATCTACTATTCGATTTTTTGAATAGCAGCTTTGCCTCTGGCCTGCTACTTTGAAGGGGAAATGGAGGAGAAGGAAAAGGAGAGAGAGTGTGGAGGATGATGATAGTGTGCAGTGAACTAAATACTACACATGTAATATGCATACATGTTCTGTGCACACCTCACCCATGTCACAGTAGCGTGGCAACTGTCATATACCACTATAAAACAGTACCAGGGGGCATAGGCAGCGAAAAGAAAAAAAAACAGG
The DNA here is from genome assembly GCF_050947875.1 of Dermacentor variabilis. Classification (NCBI taxonomy): domain Eukaryota; kingdom Metazoa; phylum Arthropoda; class Arachnida; order Ixodida; family Ixodidae; genus Dermacentor; species Dermacentor variabilis. The sequence goes on from NC_134578.1 coordinate 68,571,808, forward strand.
ACGGTGTGCTACCATATCTGCCTACTGCCTGGAGGTGAGACCACTCTCCATTATAAATGTCAAAGAGCATTCACCTTGCTCTCAGTACACTTTGACTGCTCTTCCATGGCCCTAGAATCTAATCCAGACAATGTGGCATTATGTGTCTGTCATTCCCTGCTGCAACCAGGGCAGTCGCAGAGGTTGTGAGACTGTCTCTGGAGTGTCCCATTCCTGACAGTTTGGGTCACTTTTTATGCCTGTCTTGTGAAGACAACGTCATGTGAATGCTACCCTGAGTCTCAGTCTCTGTAGTAAAGTCGTACGGTCTCACTTTACTTTTGATGGAATTCTGAATGTTATGTCTAGGTCAGAAAGGCAATTTTGTCGAGGATTGGGATTAGCCCGATGCAAACTGAAGGCTCTCAGTACTGCATTAGAAAGCAGTGCCATAATGTCCTGTCTAGACCGGGCAATGGTTACTGATTTGGATTCCTTATGTGCAAGCTTTACTTTTGTATCTGCCGATTCATTGCCAAGGATTCCAGAATGTCTGGGTATCCACTGAAACACTGTCATGTGACCTTTTGCCTGTGGTTTTACATCCAACAGAGCTATGTCTACAATGAGTTGGCTGTTCTCTTCTCTGTTCAATAGATGTCCAACTCCTTGCAAAGCTTAGAATCTGAAAATATTGCCCCCAGCCCTGGTATCTTTATATACAAATGAGCCATAATGCCTCACGTATAGCTGTTCCTTCCGCTGACGTTGAAGAGGTTGCGTGCGTGATCCTGAAGAGTTTATGCAAAACTGCTGGTGTTGCAGAAAACTGTGTGGTAGAGCACTGTCCAAACACAAGAAATGTAAGACAAAGTGAGGTGTTCAAAAGAGGTTGTTAGCATTACTGACTGTTTTCCTATTTCTGGAACAAACAGGATGACCTGCGGATATGTCATAGCCCGCAGTCCTTTGGAATTAGGAAAAGTTAACAAGCACATGGATTTGCTGTTGCGAAAATATTGCCTTGAGGAAACTTGAGTCTGGCCGTGCTTGAAGAATGTTTCGCAGGTGGTGACTCTAGCGCTAGGCAGTATATCGGACATATACGCAGAGCAGCTCTTTAGCAAAGCAAATACTGGCTGGGCATGATTGGGCCTCGGCAACCATTTCTCAAACTGATGTACTGTAGGGAAGTCTGTGACAGTGCCTCAGTGCTTGAGCTTGTCTGCTCTCCAGCATGCGAATTGCAGAAAGATGTATTCCTGAAAAGATTAGTGCACTGTACCGCATATAGCCAACATAGAGTGACAGTACGGCTGCATCATAGACGTTTCAAGTACTCCCCGCGATTTCCCAGCCATAAGTCACAGGATGTTGGTTAAAATGTTAAACAGCTTTTTCTTCAGTATTGAGATGTGTCTGGTCATGGAAAAATCTTCATCTACAGTCATGCCAAGAAACTTGCGGTGGGTGACCGTCAGCAAATTGTGCCCCACTGATCGTCCCGCAGGTTAGTCAAACAATCCATCAGGTCAAATTGAACATACATTAAGCCGTGGTGGATCTTGATGTGTGGTTAAGAGCTTTGCCATGTTTATGGAGCCTGTATCACAAGCAAAGATGCAGTGTTCATAAGAACAGAGCATTAATATTTAACGTCAGGATATCTAACTTTGTCGCTTAGATTTATTCTCTGCTGTAGTATTGTTCACAGGAAACATGCAGCCAGCAACAAGCTCAAACATTCTTTAACTTTATTGTTAACAGAAAACTTTGTTAGGCCTCTTTAATCCAAAAAAATAAAGGGTAGAGTTCTTTCGTGCGTAAGTAGCGGTCGCACCACTTACCACAATCTTTTGCCCGTACTCGCTCAAGTCGATGGCGGCAACTGGTGGCGCCTCGGTTGGCTTGGGTGGCTCTACCGCTGCCATCTGGGGTGCCATCATCATGGCCGCCATCTCTGGTGTTGGCATTGCAGCACGCTTAACATCCCTGTGTGACGTGCCAAACAAAGAACCACCACACAGACAACCTTCAATGTCTACACACTCATACGTACGCTAATGCGCGCTGCACGGAATGTTGTGTAACTGAGGGATATGGGTACACACCCATATCCTCTACACACTCTATATCCCTATGTCCCTATATTCCTACGTCCCTATATACCCCATATCCCTTTGCACACTCATATCCCTCTCCACAACTCCCCTGGCTTAATTTCTGGCTCAGTTGTGCCCAGTTATTGGACAGAGGTGACATACCACAGTGTAGTCTGTTTACTACAAAATGTTTGGAAGCAATATTGACCCATCTAAACCAGAGTAAACCAGAAACACAGTGATAGATCATCCATGATGATGCTAGACGAGAAACAGATTTTCTCAGTAATGGAATGGGTTACTGTCTGTCATTGTTATGGGGAGACTTAATGTGCTCCATGTTTCACCTAACAATTGCAGGCAGAGCCACCATTCATCTTATTACAAGAACTTTTTTTGGTCCTGTATCAATGCAGATGATGTATTTGTGACTTATTTCAGACAAAACATGCTTATTTCATGAGTTCTTACAGAAAACTTTAACTGAACGTGGCTTTTTGTGTCCCCGTTTCAATCATGGCATGACCTATTCTAGTCCACATTCAAAAACGTCAATTAGTATTCAGATGAAAAGTAACCTATTTCATACAGCAAAACAAATCTGTTTTAAAAAGAGAGTGCAATAAAAGTTGCTAGTTTAAAGGGACACTAAAGGTTACCAGAAAGTCAAGTTAAAGTGATAAAGCAATGCTCTAGAATGTCTAAGGCGTCAATATAATCGCAAACAGAGCTTTAGTAACTGAGAAATCGAGGTAAATGCATGACACTATTTGAGACCCCCCAGCGACATTCCGGTACTAGCTCGATGACGAAAGCACTCCTCATCATAATTTATGTCACTATTACTCAACTACTCGTATCAAAAAGATAATTTCATTAGATTATAAGACGGAAGAAAATGCTACTTGTCAACTTCTATTGGATTCTAAGAAAAAATAACATTTTGACGTTACCCTTGAATAGTATGGGTGATCGAAAGATTTCGTTTTCGCTCGACTCTGCACGCTCGACTTTGCGCCGCGCGCGCTTTGGAGTTTCAGTTGTTTCTTTATCGCGTTGTGCTGCGGTGGTCCTGCTGGCTCGCGAAACTAGCATTTGGAACAAGCAGCGAGAATGCCACGTCCATGTGATGTCCTGGGATGCGCGAACGGTCCGCGGAACTTGGCCAAGGGCAGTTGCAGCGGCGAATCCGATGTTACTTATCACTGTGTGCCAACGACTGAACCTCTCCGTTCGAAGTGGTTAAGTGCCGTACCTCTGCCACAGCGCGCTGACAAAGAGCCGAGAAATCACGTAGTGTGCTCGTTGCACTTTCCTGCAGAGGATTACGAGTTCAACGCCGACTTACTGAAGTCGCGTGAAGTGCCTTTCAAAGCAGGCCATCGCCGTAGTAGTACGCAACAACGCCAGCAGCGCGAGCCCTCAACAGCAGGTCACGTTCATCAGTGCTTAAATCGCTGAACTCGAGCCCAGCGTCGCAAGCTAATGTGTCGTTGTCAGGGTCATCCATTGCAACGAGCGTCGAAGTTGGCGTCATAAATAAAGAACCAGCTTATCGTCGTGCGCCTTCCCTTCCGCTAGCCACCACAGTTCCACTTTCGCGCTACTGTCGGCTCTGTCTTGGCTCTGTTTCTGGCCGCGCGTTTGCATTTTGTGCAGAAAAGCCGTAGCGCCATCTGCGGGAGTCGTTTTACCCACCGACGGCGCAACGTCACTATGAGACCATGACGTCAATACTCCTCGATAGGAGGGCGGGTGATTTGAACTGCGCTAGAGGTACGCAGACGCTTCAGAACGCATTTTCTCTTAAAGTAAGTCTCTTCTTCACACGAAACAAGCGTTTCCAGGCTTCTGGGATTGTATTTCAACAGTCCAGGTTGACTTAATATTAACCTTTAGTGTCCCTTTAAGGTTGTTCTAGCAATGTAGTTGGTTTGTGCAGGAGCTTCACGATAAAAATGTGCTATGAAAAATCACATGTGCTCACCCATCCATAGTAGCCTGGCCAGCATCCTTGGTCTTGACGTCACCATCCAGGACCGTTGTCTAAAAGAGTTGATGTAATTTTTAATTTTTTTAATATTTGGGGTTTTACGTGCCAAAACCACTTTCTGATTATGAGGCACGCCGTAGTGGAGGACTCCGGAAATTTCGACCACCTGGGGTTCTTTAACGTGCACCTAAATCTAAGCACACGGGTGTTTTCGCATTTCGCCCCCATCGAAATGCGGCCGCCGTGGCCGGGATTCGATTCCGCGACCTCGTGCTCAGCAGCCCAACACCATAGCCACTGAGCAACCACGGCGGGTAAGAGTTGATGTACAAGATAGGTGAAAAGATAGTACACTACTCTGACTTCACGCTGAATGAAAAGCTTGTAGACATATACTTTTCATCAAATGAAAATAAATGAACAAGAAAATGTCCTCCCAACAACAACAATAAAAAAAATGAAGGCCCTCAAACTTTGAGCCAAAAGTGTAAAGTACGATGGTTCAATAATTCTGTTGGCCACTGGTTTTTGTCAAAAAGCAGAAACTTATTCAAGTGACACCATTTTATCATGACTGATGATAAAATACAATGCATGCCGTGCAAGCGTGGACCCAGGGTAGCCTGTGGGAGAGGGGGGGTGCTGAGGGGGGAGGGTTCAGTGATGTTCATGAGATGGGGTCTCAGGAAATGACAGGAAACCTCTAAAGAAATTTTAAATGCACATATAATGCTCTGCTCCCAAAATCATAACATACCCAGAGTTTTTTTTTATGCGGGTGCATCATTGTTAAGGTGAAGTGATGTGTCAGATGCAGAAACAGTACCGGCATTGTAAACTTAATTGGAGAAGAGAAAAAGAGTAAAAGCAGTTTAATGCCACCCGGGAAAGTGTCGGCAAACCATCTCCCTTGTCCTTAATTACAACAGCGTTACCCACAAAAAGTTACGAACACTACGTTTTAAAAGAATGGGTACATTCATTTTGCTTACCCTTCATGCTTACCAGCAAGCACACCCTACCTCGAGTGCAACAGTACTCTAGAAACAAGGATGTTTTGGTTGAAAAACACTTTGCAGGTCAGCCAAACAGCGGTCCAATATGTCCTGAGGAGGGGGGGGGGGGGGAGACCTGATGTTATACAACATCACCTGCATCCACCTGTGATGTTGTGTACCTTCATTTGACACTGCATGTTTGAAAATAAACAACCACCAGCCAGTTCCCCTCTTGGTACTTCCTCAATGCCAGCTCCAATATTCTGTTACCTGTGCGTCTGGCGGAAGGCCATCCGGCAGCTCTCCGTCGGGTGAACCCTTCTCGTGCGGCGAACCCTTGCTGGTCTCCTCGTCGGTGGTCTGGTCGGCATCATCCATGCTCGACTGGGGGCTCAGTGTGGACTTTGGAGGTTGCACATAGTACCTGGCAAAGGAGAGATGTGAATTGTGCACGCAGAATAATGTCAGGCTGTCATTCCAACAATTGTGCAGCAAGAACGTTGGCATGGCCTATTTTTCATGCAAATCGCACAATGATGCAGCATACAAGAATGAAACAAAGTGATATACTGCAAAATAAGGTTTAATAATATGACTTGCTCCTCTAGAGATATGCTGTACTTTTTCACATGTGCACACTTATAACAAAGGTCATTAGAGAACAAAGAGATAGTGCAATCTAATTAGGTGTATTAAGTTTATCAAGTGTAAGTGCATGTAACAACAATTGTATCATGATACAATGTTAAACCATGATTCTCGCACATGCAACAAGAAATTGCTACTATTTGGCACAGTGAATGCTTTCAGCAATAAAAAAAAAAGCTATAGAAACAACTTTACCGTAGGTTTTTTTTTTCTGAATCACATTTGAACAATATCACTGCATTTCTTGCACATTGTAATGCATATATGCTGTTCATTCCATGTACAATTGACGTCCAACCTCTCTACCAAACCCACAAGACGTACCAACGGCATCCTTATCTAACAGGTGCAGGCTTTGCAATGTCAACATCAACAAAACAGGCCAGTGTAGAACACAAAAGTCGCTGCCTTTTTAGCTGTTTTACGGCCAAGATATGCCTAAAGCAAGTTTTTGAGAGATATCACAGCAGCACCCCTTATCACACTGGAATACTCACATGCTACTTGAACTTTATTGTTCTTGCTACTCACTGCGTCATATGTTTTCTTTACTAATACTGCTTATAGTTCTTGTAACCAACTCACCTCTTAATGTCACTGGCCTTGAGATGCATTTAAACATGCACATAAATCTAAAGTACAGGAGCACTCCGAATTTCTTCCTGTTGAAATGTGACCACTGCTGCCAAGAATCAAACTCGCCAGGAATGGGCAAAGATACTTTACAATTGTATTGTGATACGATACAAGATACTAGGGCAACAAGTGTTTGAGATACAGATACAGGATACTATTGCAATTGTTGTATCCAATACGATACTTTCCATATGTATCTTAAAATACTTCAATACATTTGCAAATTTCTTATATATCTATATAATGTAGTAGCAAACACGTATGCACAAAAAATGTTTGCTTGGAAATTTCTGAACTCGGACTAACCTTGTTTCATTTGAATGAAATGTGTGTTAGTATCTCAAGTTTTCTGTCTTTCTTGCTCAAAATATAATATTTTCATGCTGAATTTAATTATTAGCATTGCTTTAGCTGCTTAAGATGAAAGGCTTTCATACGCTGCGCTGTGAGCGGTTTTTGCTTGTCGCTCTTGTAATTGATGGTAGTCGCCGCTCTGCTTGTCGACCAGCTAGCGGGTTGCCATCTAATTACAAGAACATCAATAAAAAGCCTCTGCCCGATGGCGCAGATACCGCTGCGGAGTTTTACCTTCTCTGTAAACATATTACTGTTTACACAATACCGGATCACTGGACCGGCGTACAGCAGCAACAACATTGGCAGCAACATACTTTGAGAAGCATCGTGCATACAGAGAGCACAAAAAGCTGCAATAACCTTTCATATTCCACTTATCTGCTGGCGTAAGGCATTCGTCAGCGAAATATTCACTAATGTGCAATCCTTTTACTATCTTTCCTTTACGAGAACATTAACATGCAATCATTTTACTATTTTTCTTCTACGAGAAAACTTGCACAGCCCAAAAACATTTCATATATATTGTAGTGGCACGAAGCATTGTAGGATACCACTGCCATTCACACTACCGCCGCTTATAGCTCCGAACTACCTGATGAATTGTAACAGTAAGAAATTTAAGGGTAAGCTAAAAAAAGAAAAAAATATATCTAAGTAATGTAGAAAGGTGGTTCCGTATCACACAATCACAGTAAATACGTAGAAACACGATATGTGGGGTACAACTATAGTAGCTATGACATTACACTTGCACAACGTATAAACAAGAGCTGGTCCATCTGTAATGTGCAACTTTTATAGCTTATACATATCTCACAAAATTCTTATCATGTAATGTAGTCCAAGAAATTGCTTTTGGTGCTTGTAAGCAACAATCACGTGCACAAAATTGTCGCCTTTTGCCTATAACTCTTCTGGAAGCAGTACCATACGCGCTTTGGTTCACAACAGTCAAACTTATATCCACGAGATCCCTCAAATCGCTGATTTGTGAAAGCCACTAGACGCAAGGCAACTCCATTACTGCGTTCTTCAGACTTCGTAACAAAGCACAATGTAAGAGATACTTCAATAACGTCACTACAGTGGCATCAGAATTTATGCGAAAGACGCCGCACGCATTGATGTATGCAGCACAGTACGGCAGCTACGAGCAAGTGTCATGGCACTGATGCAACAAAAACAAAACAAAATCAAGAAAACAAAAGGTCGGCTGTGCACACATGTTTGCGCGCTTGTTTTTGACGAGAAGGCGCGAGAGCCTCCACGTGACCCTGCTCCACCAACAGGGACATGCAGATCTCATTGCCTGCCCTTGCTGGAAGGCTCTGGCCGAAAGATAAAAGAATGTCACTGCCTTTAGTTTTATTCAAGTGTTTTAGTGGCAGGAGTATCAGCTTAAGAAGCAGAGTTCAACCAACATTTGAAGTTTCGCACCGTGATGTTGCAATAGCCCCCAGTATCTTGTATCCTAAAACACACGATACATTCTTTCATGTATCATAAACACAGATACCGATACAAGTGTTGCCAGATGAATCATGATACAAATACAAAATACCCAAATAGTATCTCTGGTAGTATCTAAGATACAGGTATCTCCGATACTGTCCAGCACTAAAACTTGTAACCTCACGGTGAGCAGCACACTAGTTTTAGCACGTGCGGTACTCCAGTATACACAGCAGGATCACCACCAAGTTAGTGGAGGTGTACGCATGAGCAGTCACCACACAGTTGGTGTCACCACACAAACACAGAGTTAATTCTGCAGGACCAAGTGTACTCTACTTCGTTTCTAGCGCAAATTTTTGGCAGCGGGATAAACGTGAGCACGGTGACTTGAATTTTTTTCTTTTTGGAAGGAACATTCACGGAACACAATATTGCCCCCAAGACTTTGCGGTTTACTAAAGCATCCCAAGATGTCACCGCCAGCATCCAGTAATCCGGTATTACGCAAATGTCCTTGCAGATGCCGAAGTGCCATAGCCACTGGGACATGGCAGGTAAATAATATTAAATATTACGGCATCCCATCAACGACGTTGTCTAGGTTATGCAAGGGCTAATTTGTACAGAACGCATAGTTTATTCAACTTCCATTACAGCCAACTGAGCAAAGCGTGATGGTGCATTCGTTTGATTTTTCACTTTTGCAACCAAATGCACTGCAGGTTTTTGGAGACATCTTAATCCTCCACACACGAGCCGCACATACCATTATAGCCAAGTGAACAAAGCATGATGACGCCTCCGTTTGGCTTTGTCGCTTTTGCAGCCAAATGCATTTTGCGTCTCTGGAGACCTTCTAATTTTCAATGCATGAGTAGCGCACACCTTTACAGCCAAATGAGCAGAGCATGACGATGTGTCCGTTAGGCTTTGCCGCTTTTGCAGCCAAATGCACTGGGCCTCTCTGGAGAACTTCTAATGATCCATGCACCAGCCATGCATGCCATTGCAGCCGATGGAGTGGAGCATGACAATGTGTCCATTTGGCTTTGCAGCTTTTGCAGCAAAACTTGCTGCACATCTAGGCAGATGCACAACATGCGAGATCGAGGCCAGATAGACAGACCAAAGTGGACTCGCAGAGCCAAAGATATGCTCTTGCATTTAATATAAATAAGGCCACAAGGTTTAGTTTGCATGTTATATAGTATTGAACAGGAGGTTCCACCCATGGTGAATTACCTTGGCTGTGCACCCTTGGATCTGTACTCATTATGTATTGTATTATAATAAATGTGATTTGAACTGAATTTAAACAGATATATATTACATTTGAGCGACAACAGTGGACTAACAACATTGTTCCCCCCCACTCACTTCACTTCGCCATCTTCCTCAGTCTTGGTGATGTCCAGGCCGAAGGCGCGCATGTGCGGGGCCATGTCCGCCTCGGCCGGCAGTCCCCCACCTGCTGCCATGCCTGCCGCCATGGCTGCAGCCACGGGCCCAGCCTCTAAAGCGAGCGGTGGACCTGCAGCACCACCGTACTTGAGTCCCCTGGCATCTTCTTCAGGCACCGCGCTGCCCACCAGGGGCTGGCCGCCCATCAGCCGTAGGGTCACGCGCACTACGCTCCTGCGACAAGAAAGACACGGCACATGTCAGGGGGACGCATTCTATCAAGAAATTGAGCTCCCTAGCATGGTAAGGTCTTACAATCACTATAGAGCCCCCCCAGCTAGAACTATCTCACAAAACATTGACAGGATTGGACAACGAAACTGCATTACAGGGGCTGTATTTTGCAAGGAATATTTGTTTAATTTTGTTCAACTGCCATCATTCCTATCAACGATTGGCCAATTCTGGTAAAAATTGGGGGCGAATGTCATGTGAGCCAATGACAAAGGTCAAATTAAATTGAAAAAGAAACGGACTCTTTACGAGATGTGGGCTCTGAGTGGGATACTAAAATGCAATGCCAGGATAGGCCTACTTATGGGAACAGCAGATTGCAACAGGGAAACAGGACCGTGGGATGGGATAAGGGAATACAGTGAGATAAAAGTACAGAATGACGTTGGGATAATAAAATGCAATGAAATTAAAGCATTGGATAAGAGGAGACGGATAGGAGAATGGAATAACAAACGCCATGGAATGGCAGAACAGTCAGAATGGGACAACAGAATGGCGCAGGACTGTACAACAACAAAACAAAAGGTACAATGATGGCATAAGTGCTGCCATTTTTTCTGTTTCATGCCCATTGCGCAGTGACAGCAAAATGTGCATCTTTGAATGAAATGTATGAGAAAGCTGACAAAGCAAAGACATAACAAGACATTACACTGGTAGTACCATAGGCCTTGAACCAGCAACATGCTGCCCGATTAGTCCAGGCACAAAGGCTGCTATACAAGGTGACTAATAAATAAACTTAAAGCGCAACAATTTGAAGAGTGAGAAACAAGGTTCCTTTTGAAGTTTGCTGCTTTTGTCTAGGCAACTAGAACCAACAAGAAAACAACAAAGATATCAATGCTGTCATGCTTTCTAACAATATTTTTTATTTATATATTTATTTATCAAATACCACCGGCTGCCCATCAGTGGCAAAGGCAGGAGGGGGTACAAGTGGAAAGTAAAGGAAAAGCAAACATACACTACCGGCGATAACATAAAGCTACAAAATGAATACTGCCTATGATACAGACAAAACAACGTTGACAGAATTTAAGCAACACTTGAGAATTCACCCATATGATAGACACCATTAAGTTCAGAATTACAGAAGCATTCATGCTGCAACATTAAATTAAATTCTGGAATTTTATTCTAAAATTTCTAGAACCAGGCTATAATTATTAGGCACTTAAAACGCCACCTGGCGTTTTAGTCCCTTTTGGCGTGCACCCAAATAACCCAGTTTTGGCGTGCACCCAAATAAAAGTACGCAAGCGTTTTTGCATCTCGCCCCCATTTAAATGTAGCTGCTATGACCATAATCAAACATGTGACCTCGAGCTCAGAAGCACACCACTACAGCCACTAAGCTACCACGGCCATCCATAATGTAAATAACAGCCCAGTGAGGATGAGGACAACAGCAAGGTAACACAACTCAAACAGCGCTTTATTTGTGTCTCATTTAAACACCAAACGCCGTGGATAACCACTGACCTTGTAAAGGCGAAGATGAGCCAAATCATGTAGAAGAATCCAAAGAAGGACATCTTGAAGCTTCCCAGCAATATCTCGCCAAATGTCATGGAGCGCAGCTTCCGGTACTGATGCCGGATGTTGGACGGCCGCAGCACCGACAGCAACGCACCAATGCCATCACGCAGAAGGCCCAGGCCCTGCTTGAGAGGCTCCAGGGGGCCTCTGCAATTGGACACAGTGAGTCAGCAAAAGTTAGCACAGTTAGTTAGCACACAAGCATTCGTTGGACTGAGTGAGTGCTTGTTAAATACACTCTAAAGAGAAATGACAAATCAGGCTGGGCTGGCATGAGTTTAGTCTGGTTATTCAGGCCTATTGAAATGATATATTGTGCTGTCTTGTCTAATCTTGAACACACACATAAATTTTGTGCCCAAGAAAGTGGATGAGACAATGGCCACCACGGTAGCCTTATTGGTAAAGCACCACATGCGTAATATGCAAAATGTTGGTTCGGTTCCCACATCGGGCAAGTTATCTTTTTTTCCGCTTCTATTTCCATTTTATTTATTATTTCTATATATTGATTAGTATTAACAACTAATTTTCTTAATGCTGTCACTGGCTACATTATTTCTTACATTCATACAGTAATTATGACTCGCAAGAAATCAAGCTTTTTCAATCGTCTTTTCATTCTTGATCAAAAAGGCTTAGGGAAGATCTGCACAACTTCCAGCAGCTACGCATCATGGACACTGGACAGCTGCCAGTACTGATCACCCTCTACACCTTCGTTCCTGTTTTACAATTTCATTGTACACCTTGGTGCGGCATGGTGATACAAGGACTGCACCGCACTTATTCTTTCCCTTCAGGCAAACACGAACTGTCATCAGGAGAGAAGGTGATGCCCTCATGTGAGGCATTATCGCAATCACAGGGTTCAAGTCGCACACATAAATCCTACAGAATTAGCGTAAAATGCGGCAAGGACCTTTGTGTACGGTAAAAGATCAAATCAACAAGAAAGAAATTAAAAACAAAAGAAGCATATGCATTGGGGCTGATTCGTTCATGACTGAAGCAGAAAGAGTGAAAGAAAGAATGATGTGAGAAAGAGAGACACAAAGGCGTCTGTCCCTTTCTCACACCATGCATTTGTGCACTGTTTCTGCTTAAGAAATGGAAAAGATTACAAGATTACGATGAAGTTTCATCTAAGGTCTAAGCTCGAAACTTAGATGAAGATTGATTTCTCTCCAAGCTGTAGATAGCTTTCACAGTATGTCACGGACTAAGCTTTTCACTGTGGCTGTTCACCAACAAGGCAACTATGATGACGTCAGTGTACCCTGTTCACTGCTACAGGTAATCTAGCTGCATACATTGCCGTGAAGACGTGGCTGTAACTTCCCTGGTGCCTGTGCCAGAACCATGGCAGCACTCCCATGTGTAAAGAATTAACAGGAACACACCCCGTCAGTTACTCACATTCCTCGTTTAAACAGCTCCTCACTGTGCTTGCACACCAACATGGCAACTACAACGGCGTCAATGCAAACCACCTGTTGGTGAGCTGAAAATGCTATCAAAACCTTCCAAAAATGTTGGAAAAGCAGGTGAAAGGATGGACCCTGAGCAACCAAGAATAAAGGCACTCACGGTGGCCTTGCCTCCTCGGCTCCCAGGAACGTGTAGGGCTCTGCCTTGGCTGGAGGCTCGTCAGTGTCTTCATTCGATATGCTGCTCGCATGCTGCATCTGCAAAGGCCCAACAATGCGGTAAATTCCAATTGATTTACCTGGCCTGGTTACCTGCACACAGCTCTATGTCTTGCCAAAATAGCAGTTGATGCATAATGGCACTTAACGACAAGACAAATATCTTTACAAGTTGGCATTCCAGAAAAAGCGCCAACTGCTCCATCTAAGACAGAAGGAAGATGGTGGCTTGAATTGATGAGCAGTGGTCAAACAAGGAACAAGTCAGCATTTCAACAAGGGAGCTTGTCTTTGCCATGGCAATAAAGGCCATGACAAAGACAAGTTAACCAGCCGAAACATTGGCTACAGCGACATTCCTTGTTTGACCACTGTTATTCAATGCTTCTTGCTGTTTCTCAATAGTTTTTTGTTATTGTTTTACAATATCAGTTGCATGTATAACCTCAGTTAACACTATAGATACCTGCCAAGAAGCAAACATGAGTAAAAAGAAAGAGAAAACTGTGCTATTCCTTAACCTGTCACCTGAACATTACCATGTTTACGTAAAAAAAAACACATGTCAAGCATGGCTCTTGTTCTATGAAACCAACAACAGCAAGCCTTGGTAGTACTTTACCTACTTATTGTTTATAGCCAGCCAGTGACCATATCTTGACAGTTAGGTAAGTGACAGAGAAAAAACTTGAACAATGATTTTTGTACAAACAACTCAGTGTAAAAATATGAGCTCCTTAGAGTGTAGCTTTTAGGCGGTCGTTGTGGCGTTGAGCGTCAGTGTGCCTCGGCATCCCTCGTAACCGAATTAACGAGAACAAGAATGAGAACAGCGAACGAGAACAGCAAAGGATGAAAGAGTGAACGTCAAGCATAGAGGGCGGGGATGAAAGACGGCAATGGCAAAGAGAGCGCAAGGAGGAAGGCAGAGCAGGCGGGCGCAGTGGAACCATGACGCGGAAAGCGGAGGAGGAGAGTATGGCAAGAGGATGAGGAGGAAAGTGTAGTGCCACACGAGACATGCGCCACTTTGCCTGCACTGCTTGTGCTAGAGAATGCACTCCATGTGAACCACGCCCACCCGTGTTCATTCTTTTTGAACAGTGAGCGACGCAACGGGACGAAGCGCTTCGCCTGCCGCTGCTGCTGAACAAGCTGCATGGGCAGAGGCTCAGCACTGCCGCCGAGAGCACCCTGCCGTTCAGATTCAAATTCTTTGCCACAGTATAACGCAATTTAAAGATACCTAAACAGCTCCACTCAAATTTCATGTTAGGGAGTATCATAACCACTGACGAATTTTTTGTTTCGCATTCACATGAAGCATCACCACACAGGGTTTTTCGTGTGGCGGTTTCAACAAAAGAAACAGAAGTAAGTTTTGAACTTTAATATAATAAATATTTCAGTTACACACTAGATAGGTGTGGCTATGGAGTACTACAAAGATCAAAAGGAACAAGGTAACCCACCTCAAATATGGCATCCTCACAGAAGTTAACGAATGCCTCTAGCTTCTCCTTGTCACCACCTTCAGTCACAATGCTGTAGAAGAAGGCCCTCTTCGACTCCTGCAAGCAGACAGGAAAGCATACACATGAGCTGGCTAGCACAATAGTACCATTATAAATGTAATTTTCCAACCCAAGTATCGCAGAACATTTGACAGCAGCTTCAGAAAAACGCACGAGCTATTTGACTTAGCAGGCCAAGTTCTTACTGCAACTATCACAATGCTGCACTTCTGCCTTAACTCGAGCCAAAAAAGCACATTTCTTTCTCAACTTGTTTCCACCAGCAGACAGTGCTCTAAAACTTCCATGCTTTCAATTTCAAAAGGGCGAGTAAAGTTTGGAGAACTTTACCTTCTGACACTTTTGCAAGAATGTTGCAGGCGGGTGTAAAAGGATGTTACACTCAGTAGAGGGCGGGGTGTTGATTATTTGCACGAAAACAATTGTGCAGGATTTCTTGGTCATAATGTAAACTACTGATTTTCGTTCAATCACAGAAAAGTTAGGCACAGTTATTATGCCTAAGAACTAACCATTAGACTAGCTTGCCTTGCATAACCGTTGCAGAAGAATCGCATAGCAAATGATGCACGCAGCACTTGTGTTTGTGCCTTTTCTGTATGCACACCTTTTTCTGGTGCTGATTCCTCCCCTCAAAAGTTATTATGCAGATTTGGCGAGAAATAGAGCAGACATGAATTGAAAAACGCACTACAAATATTTTTTTCTGAAACTAGTCACCACAGCTTTCATGCAGCTTTGGTCTGAGGTCAACTATGCAACCAACACAGGAAGCCACAGCTCTGCAAAAGTGAAGTTAATTCCCTGTGGCCTGCACTACAGAATTGAGAAGTGCAGCGCGCGTGCTGGACACACAAGCCAAGAATGTGCATTAACTTCAATCCCCGACTTCCCGACTGAGGTGAAAAACAGTTCCAACTCTGGTAAGACTTTTGTGTTCCAAAAGCCTCTTTGGGTCTAAGTGCACAATGAGAAAGAGCATCAAGATATCATGAAGAGCTTACGTCTTTCCGTCATCATCTTGTATGGAATGTACAAGGCTGACGACAATAAGAATGACCTCAGTGAAAATGGGGAAATGAACTTCCGTGAACCTAAACAGTGCCTTGCCTTCTCCAACATTTTTGTTCACTGTATCTTATCAATGTCATGGAAACACGATAAGGATGGTTTTCTGTTACGTCACATGAATGGAGACAAAGAGAGCTGAAATAACACATAGCAGCCAATGCTTCCAGATGTGTCAGTTGCATAACTACTACCAGAGTCCTTCAATAACATTATCAACTAATAACCTTAAAAAACTCATTAAATGACTCTGCTACCCCACTATGTGCCATTTTTTCATTGCCTACAATGCCCACTAGGCTAAGCCTGTAGCTAGCGCCCCTGTGTGGCAAACAATGGAAGGATGCAATATGGCTTCTGACATTTTGACGTGCAACATGCCCTCTGAGATTTTACTCTTGTTTCCAGTCTCGTAGACCATTCTTTGTTGTCTGCCATGCTGCAGCATGTACCATTGACAATGTCTCGTGAGTGTGGAAAGCGGCAAACCAAGGTCATGCTCCAAATCGGTAATACTAATAGACTGCTTGCCTTAATTTGTGGCTTTTCCCACTGATCAATTGTGGACTCTTTGATTTCGAAGTAGACCCTCTCTATTCTCTTGCTGCTACCTGTGAATAAAACAGGGGGGAAAGGAAGAATTAGAAGCGAATCGGCACACCAGACCGTCGGACACAAATCTCAGTAAATGAGCCGAACCATGCTTTCTTGTTCATAAAGAGAGCATTGACACGTAGCGCTACACACGAAGCTCCTTGCCACATATGTCAAAAAGAGATGAAGAGAAATTTCGAGCACCATTTTCCTGCTCACCCATAATTTCGATGCGACCAAGGAACTGCTCGAAATAGTTGAGCACACTGCTAGCAGTTTCCAGGAAACGCTGCAACCTGGGAGGACAACATGACTTTGCATTAGGACACTCAAAACTGTTTGACAACTTTTATTATGGCCAAGACAGTTATGTAGAACAGAGACCTGAACAAGGTGGCGCATAGTCACAAGTGTAATGCCGGCAGAACAAAGGCTATGTACAAATGAGATATGTACAAAGAGAGAGAAGGCACCGACGATGTCCTGTCTACATACCATGCTTGCAGTCAGTACCGTATTTGTTCCACTAGTGTAGTGGTTGAAACTAGGCATTTTTTCTCAGCGTCATATTCACATTCTTTTATATATCTATACACACACACACACACACACACACACACACACACACACACACACACACACACACACACACACACACACACACACACACACACACACACACACATATATATATATATATATATATATATATATATATATATGATAAAGAATGACGGCTTGCTACAAGAAAGGAATGTGACTGTGCTCCTTACCGTGGATCATTTGGCATATGCTCCGAAAGATTTGTTAACAACACAGCCAAGTTGAATCCTGAAACAGAGTTTGTCGTCACGATTTTCCCACATTTGAGGGGGAAAAAAGAACAAAAATTGTTTTTGTAAAACTAGGAAACATTAAGATCATTCTCGATTGTTCTATTTCTGCAATATGAGTTTACAGGTAATGGTGTATTGAGCTTTGAATGAGTAACATGATAATAATCTCAGCACCTAGTAAATCATCTCTGAGCATGCATGTACCCCTTCTAAAATCCAATAGTGAGCCGACGCATCATGTAAGACATTTATTTAACATTCTTTTCCTCCACATATACTTCATAATATATGTTCACAATTTCTACATGGTAACATAAAGG
This sequence comes from Dermacentor variabilis, assembly GCF_050947875.1. Classification (NCBI taxonomy): domain Eukaryota; kingdom Metazoa; phylum Arthropoda; class Arachnida; order Ixodida; family Ixodidae; genus Dermacentor; species Dermacentor variabilis. The sequence goes on from NC_134578.1 coordinate 68,589,221, forward strand.
TTGAATCCAAATGGAACCTACAATATTAAAACAGTTAAACATAACACTCACATTATTACCATGAGCTCAAACACAGTGTAAAGCACCACCATAAGCACAGACAAACTAATTAGCCAGGAGTATTCCCATTTCTACAATTACTTCTCATTTAATTTTTAAAATTTTATTGTTTCCAACACATTACAGGTCACAGGAATGCAAGGCTAAAGGCAGAAAGGACTGCGTGACAATTATCCTGCCATGCATGCACTGTTGAGCAATAATATGTTTTGCAACAGATAATCTCCACTACTGCAGGACATTCTCACCAAAACAAAAAATCTTACCGATATCTTTGGCTGGGTTATGGAACCTCTCTGTGAATTCACGATAATCAATCAGGTCATCCATGTTTGGTTCACAGCAGCTCATAAGAAATGCGATTTCATCCCTAGAGGAGATACAGCCATTACTGTGAGTAAGCCTTCAACACAGTCTTACACATACATTTAACACCTAAATATTTCACCCACTAAGCTTAAGGCATAATGTACAATACAGGAAACCTTGCTTGCCCATGTGTCTAAATCTATAGACCACATACTATATGACTATGCTCAATGCATGCAAGATCGACAGAGGTTGATTACTATTCTTTCCCATCTCCACAGCCAACCCTTCTTAGAGGATGATATACAATGAAACCTCGTTATTACATAACTGGACATAACAAAATAATAGATATAACAAAGTAGGTTAAATTCCCCTTGAATCCTCCCTAGAGATTGACATTACAGTACATGCAATAATGGATATACCAAAGTAATGCATATAAGAAAGTAATTTTGCTTCTCTTCCAACTTTGTTTTAATGAGGCTTTACTGTATTATGCCCTTGGCAGGGCTACGAGATCTTGTTTTCAGGCTATCCCCATCCGGGCTTTAGACGACGTTTTAAAAAAAGTATGGGCCAGGACTTTAGCCTGTGAGTAGGCTTGCCCGATGTGTGTTTTGCCTCCTTCCTGTTTTGTCATCATCACCTATCTCGTACATCTTTCTTTCCCGCTTTCGTTTCTCCTAACGCAGAGTATAGCTGGCTAGGGGAGCGTACCTTAGGCCAACCTCTCTGCCCTTCTTACCGTTAAACTTTTCTCTCTCACGTCCCAAATTTACTTATGCCCATAGAATTACTGAATTACTTAATTTAACTAATTAACTGAATATGCATTGCCAACACAACAAACTGCAGAAATAACAAAGGCAGCACTCATTTTTTTCAAACTGTCTGTCCCATCCGAAAACATTGGGAAAATAAAATGAAGCACATTGACCTTTCCATTGTCATATTGCCATAATCCTTCAGACACTTGAATAGACCAAAACAGCACGCTGCCATGAGCAAATGGGCTTCAAAGATTTCTAAAACACCGTCTAAGGTAATCAGGGGGGCATGTATTTCCAAGCTCAAAAAAGGAACCATTCATGATGCTTCAAGGCATGAAAGATTCATGCCAGAAAACTCAGAAAGGTTGGCTAGTTGGATACTAATCTAAGAAGGTAGAATATTGTCGTATAAGAAACATACGGGTTGTAAATTTTCTGCTGCTCCATGGCCTTCTGGAAGTCCTTGGGTGTTATCCAGCCTGTGTTCTTGGAGTCAATCTCCTGCAAGCGGTAATCACAGAAGCACAGGTCACAACATAACACCACCAGCCTCCTGATGACAAATCCTGTTGGGTACGTGCACATCATACCTGGAATGAACTTGATGATGTGAGCTCCTTGAGCTTGAGGAACATGTCGAAGAACCTCAAAATGAGCTGCAACAAGGCATGATAATATCTAGATGTGAATTGTGCTTTCCTTAAAGGTGCATAGTAAGTAATTAATGAACACACCAATAAGCATGCTAGTTATCCAAGCTCGGCGGGGAAAAGAATAAAAAAAAAAGTTTCCTAGTCAAAATTATGGATAAAGCGAAGCAGAGGAAGGATAACATTCTGAAACAGTTCACAAGGTAGCACTATGATAAAAGAAGGACAATACTAGCACGGTTGTTCTGACATGTGCACTGTTTTTGGAGTGTTCATTTCAAGTCAACTGGCCCAATTTTGTATGCATGGTGAATTAACAGGTAAACAAATCGGAAAGCACAGTTCATTTCATGCCAGGATATTGGCTACACCTGCTCATTGTTATGTGTTTGAGTGACAGTTGCCGCTGCCAGTGACATACTTCTTTTTTTACTATGCTGTCAGGATAATATTAGACTTGTGCTGGCTCACAATTCATTTCAATTACTTTTTTGGATTCTAGCATGTTGTTTTGGTTTGCATGCTGAACATTTTCTGTGAAGAACTCACCTCAACATTTGAGGCAGATTCCACCAACGTGTCCACCATTTGCTTTCCAATGGTTCCATTCATCACATTGCCTGTATATACAGCAGAAGTCCTTGATTGTCACATTCACCTATGACTCTATCACAAGGGCAAACAACTTCAAAGGAACTAGAGCATTAACAACACATATGCCTGACGTCACCTAAAAAAATTTAGACCAAACAGAGTGACATGGCTTTTCATGTGAGGCCTAACACTTCAGGAATTTTCATATTATGATACTTCATTTTTATTTCATTACCACAGGTGTTAAATGCATGATAATGAGAGCAATTAGGTGCGCTGAGAACTAAGCTTGAACGCTACACACCGAGTTGCCTTTGAATTCATAACGAAAAGATAAGGCCACAACTATACCAAACAAATGTTAAATTTATAAATATTACTTTTAAGGAGCCGTTAAGAGTGTTATTCAATCTGTTATGCATATGTTAACAATTGGTTCAGATGGTTATGATAACCAGTGCTGCACTATACAACACTGAATGAACAGAAAGGAATTTGCGTGCAGAAGCATGAATTCTTGAAACACATATGGAAATATTGTGCGTTCACAAGAAAACTACAGTGAAAATGCAGGAAGAAAAAAAATTTCAAAAGATATATTTTATGACCATCCAAAGGGAAATCTCTATTCTGGTGCATAATTAGGGTTTCGATAAACGCAGCAATATTTTTCACCTGAAATAATGATGTAGGTATTTTAAACAGGGAACTGAGCCGCTACCATAACTGGAAAGCACAATAACAATTCTGGCAGTTTTCTACCATAGTACACATTCATGAAGAAAATAAAATGAAGCCAAATAAAGCAATTCCGCTCAGTTTTTTTTTTTTTTTTACCGCACGTTCAACCCACCTTCAAGCATACTCAGCATCATGATGACCATCTCTTGCTGCAGCTGCAACAGCTCATTGAGGAGATCTAGCTGACTTGAGTTCTAGATGGAAAAAAAGTGAAAAAGTACTGCATTTAGTGCATGCAATGTATGTAACCACAGAAATCCACGCTACTATAACCGAAAGCCTTCGGCAAAAAAAATATCTTGGTGCATTTGATCTGCACTGTAGACCCAGCTGTAGTAAAGAACGATTCAAAGCATACTTGTTCTGTACTACACTGTCTTCATGCTTGGATTGTCTGGCTTTCAACTGTCTTTTGCAAAATTTTTTTTTTCATTTAGTACTATTTGTACAGGCATAGTATGCATTTCATTTTTTTTCATCCTGCAGGTTTATGTAGTTTTTCGTTGAATAATTCTGTAACGAAAATTCTACAATGGGTTATGCTTATGTTATAGCATTAATTTCTTGCATCTAACGAAAAACAGTATTGTGAAGCACCTCCTACTAAATTCTAACTGCTGGGCCTGTAATTTACCTCGGCTAAGTAAATAAATACAGATAAGTATTCACACATATCTCTCCCCTTGATGCACGCAGTTCACTTACTAACATTCTTCAAAACCATATTGCTGTGTACCTTTCATGGGACATTGTTTATACTGTTCCTGCAACACTCAGCAGAACCTTTCATGTCAACATGGTTTTGAACACAAGCTATGCAGCTGTGATTCCTTGAATAATGTCTATAAATAAAGTAGATTGTGCTAGCATGTACAGGACAGCTGAACCAAGCTTTAACAAGCAGCACCATCTTCCGAGCATATATATGCACGTGTTACCTTGGACAGCTTGTCTTGCATGTGGGCAAAAAGAAAAAGAAAGCCGCCCACTGCGTCCCAGAGACGACTGTGTGCCAACGCCTGCTGGTTCAATGAACATGGACCCTGCATGGCAAAAGTGGTTGAGCAAAATGTAATCATCACCAGCGCCCTCTTTAATGTCTACTGGAGGATGGAGGCATCTACCAGTGATCTGCAATTACCTCAGTCTTGCACCATCTGATTCCATCTCATGCCATCTCATATGTGATCACGTGGTGGGGAAAATATAACATATCAAAGGACTACCAATCTACATGCGAAACCTTCTGAGCCCTTATCTCCCGTTGCCACAACATATATTTACCCACCTTGTACTAAACAATGACGACGTATGAAACAGAATGCCAGAGCCACCTACAGTTGTGAGCAAGTTCATTATAGTGTACAACAGAGTTGGAGTACCTCAATTCCATTGCAGCAGGCTAATCCTTGCACTTGGCCAGCATTGTGGAAAAAAATCCATGACAAACAGTGCTCAAAGCACTGTCGGCAATGCCAACAACGTTTTCGTCGCTTTCTCGTGTGTGGTAATGTCAGCTTCAGTTTCTGTACAAACTTACTTCAAGGGTTATAATAACTGCCTTAAGGGTTAGACACTAGAAATTATGGAGGTATACCATGCATCACTTGTCCTAACGCAAGACACATCTTAAACCACACGCTTAGATGGCCGGGACTTCACAACGAAACTATGTACGGCTGACTGACACAGCCTCATACAAACACTACTTGCAGGATGCTACAGCACGATTGGGATTACATTGAATTTATTCAGCATTTATTTTCTTATCCTGTCAGTCTCTTTGAAAAAAAAAAACATTATTAAATCTCTGCCAAATAAGAAAAACGCGATAGCTTTCATGTGCCCCTTGTCGCTGGTGAATGTGTACCTTCTGCATCGTGGCAGATGCTGAGGATGGTGTACTGCATCTAATTAGCTTCAGTTAAGAAAGCAAGCTGCCCGCACTAAATAAAGACAAAAGGCTTTAAGGCATGACAGATAGCAGACAGTGTTGGCGCTGACAGTGGCAGACGAAGCTGTACACCTAAGACTCCACCTCCCTTCCTGTGCAGTCCAGTGCCGTAAGACTTCGAAAATAGCGGTGACGTGTTCGCAACCGTGCGACTGTGCTCCAGTGGAAACAGCTTGCTGCTCACCTGTATGAACTCAGTGAGGGTGTTGAACACCTGCTTGGCCACCGTGATAGCACGGCAGAAATTGTCCTTGCCCTGCGACAAAATTGCGTGAGCGAATCAATTGGTGACCACTATAAGCATCAGTCGACGCTGTGCGATGTGCACTCACCGGCTGATCGATGACTTCTTTGCTTGAATAATGCCAGTAGAAATCCATTATCGATTCCTAGCAAAGCAGAGAATGAAGAATTAATTTTTTCGTCTGCTGTTCACGCAGTGCTTTCAGAAGGGATACAACAGCATGAAGCCAGCAACATCCCCACCCCTCTCCATCCAGAAGTCTCCCCCAAATGTATACATGTATGCATGCATGAAGTAATGTTTTGAAAACACTAGATCCAAACACTACTTTCCTTTTTTTTTTACCGGAGGCCATTCTGTACGGCATATTACAATCAAATAACTGTAGTTCACACTGTTCTTCATGAAGAAGCTGCATAAGCAGCCATAGAACTTCTCGTCCACAATTAACTCAATTTCGTTTTTGCACCAATGAAATGGCACTGCAACTAACAAACATGTTTTGGTGGTGACATTTAAAGCAAACTTGAATTCCTAAACAATGTCGTGACATGACATCGAAAACATTTCTTGCATACTTTGTAAATTAATGGCATACCTGCAGCCTGAGCAGGTAATCCACAGTGCTGATAACGACGTTCACCGTTGTTGTGTTGCCAGCTTGCGTTCTCAAGTAGTTCTGGAATTCTGCAATGAAAGAAGGCACCCGGAAAATTAATTTTAAAGTTTGACACACAACACAGTCCTGAACTTTGTAACTGTGATGCATGATAACAAGTAAAAGCTATTTGGCCCAGAAATAATGCTGCAGAGGGAGCTCATTACCATCATGGTCCAGTCACAATGTGTATAATCGGTACACAGAACGTATGAATGAGATAAAGAAAGACGGGGGGGGGGGGTAAGTAGTGAGAACTTTACTGATTTATTTGTTCATTCATTCATTCATTTCTTTATTCATTTCTTTATTCATTTGTTAATTAATTAATTAATTCGTTGGCACATGCACTATGAATGACATTGTAATGGAGGGCTCTGGATCAGTTTTGGTTGTCATGGGTATTCTGACATACACTGATTAATAAATAAGGAATTCTGCACTTCACCTTCATGAAAGCGCAGCTGTCACCTATGAATCGAACATAAAACCTTATATTCAGCGGCAGAACGCCACAGCCACCAAGTCACCATGGCACCTTTGCTTGTATCATTCTCATCTTTTTTCTTTATGCTGGTTTTATGCTTTGCAACACAGAAAACCAGATGACACAGCAACATGCAGTAGTCGTGCTTCCTTCATCACAAAATTTGAAGTTACATAACTTTAGCAGTTTGTCAGGGCAGAGCCACTCTACAATCAATCATTCACTCTCCTTGGCATGAATAACACGCCCTCAGCTTAAAGCAGTCCTCGTGTAGTGTCATCTGGGGCATCGATCACTTTTAGTTTGTATGAATCTGTTTAATAACGGCACGATTTGACACCTGACATGTTGCTGATATACACCTGAATAACAATCAATGTAATTCCATATTTTCGTTGAAGTTTTATGCACCACTAACACCCAACATGTGATACAAAAACTGCATCTTGTTTGCATGCAAAAAGAAGTTAATGCTACCAATACGCAGGCAACAAAGCTATTTAAGAAATCACATTCTAAACATTCAGTGGTTCAATTGTATTTGGCAGCCAAATATTCGATGTTGTATGCTGAAGTATAACCATAAACTGTGTGTGAACTGACATATGTACATCTGCAGCAGTGCATATGACTAGTGTATTCATGTTTTGGAAGTCACATGCAAGCATCCTGAGACAGAAGCGTGAGCTAATATGAGAATTCAAAAGCTACTTGTTGTGCACTGCTTATGAGACATTCAACACTGCAGCAGCAAGCATTGCTTTAGCTACAAATCATTTGCCACAGTAAGTGCTACAACCAAGAGCTCTTGAATAGTTCACAAGGTACATATGCATATGAGGCATACCTTGCTGTATTGCTTCCGAGTGACCGCATCAAGCCATAGTTCTGTTGTTCTAAAATAAATACAGAAGAGCTTGGTGCTTCATCAGAATCCATTAGCTCATACTGCAAAGCTGCCAGGCTACAAAGCTGCGACTTGTGTACCTCAGCTCCCTGTGTATATATTTTTCATATGCCAAGAAAGCCAGATCTGGCAGTAGTGACACTTGTATAAGTGCTCGACTAAAAGGCGTAATTTTTGGACAACAATGCACACAGGCCCCTCCAATCCTCCACTATGTACGTTGTTCAGCTATGTGGTCCAGGCCTTGTGCCACTCCTGAGAGCTCTTTCATTCTCCAGGGCATTGTAACTTATGATACACCACAGGACTTTCTTATATAGTCTGTAGTAAGCCTGGCGGTCACACGCAATGTAGCTTGCATACTTCTGAGAAAGAGCACACCAGCGCCTTATTCCCCAGTACTGCATTAAAACACTAAGAAGTTAAGTGTTATATGAGACATTATATATGTCACATAACACATAATTTAGGTACATAGTGAGTGGATTGTAGTGTTCACTTCGTTACATGGTCTATATACTCTCTCCCCTTATTGTTTGTTCTTCTTCTTCTTCTTCTTATTATTATTATTACTGCAAAGATTCTTAAGGCAGAGGACATCACCACGCTTGGGGGCTAGCATGTTATGCCACCCTTTGAGAGCGAGTCACCAAATCCATCACAGGGTCTATACACACTGCAAAACAAAAAAATCTCGCTCAATCAAAGAATACTTAAAGAACGCAGCAGCTCCCCCTCACCTAAGTTATGGCCCTCACAGAGGAGCTGCAGGAAGCGGAACAAGGCACACGTGAAGTCAGCGTCGTGCATGTTCTTCTCGCCTGCCGTCCCCTCTGCCCCAACACCCAGGCCCTCTGCCTTTTGAGTGCGCTCGAAGGCGTCCAAGTCCAGCACGCTACAACGTGTCGTGGCAAAAGAGAAAAGGGTGAGTGGCTAAGACATTCGCACGATCCAGAGGCCATGTACTTCACTTGTACAAAGAGAAGGAAGGAAGGAAAAAGTGGAGAAGGAAGGCAGGGAGGTTAACCAGTGTAGCGTAACCGGTTTGCTACCCTACACATGGGAGCGGGATGGGGGGGATGAAAGATGGGAGGAGGAGAGAGAGAGAGAGCACATAACACAGCAAACACATCGTCAGTTACAGTCCGTCACTCTTGCGCGGTACGCGACATCACTGTCACAGCCGCTTGTCCAAGCCCGTATCCTTCATAAACCGAAGTAGTCCCTGCGTCGCCTTCAGCTGCGATGTCTTCTGTCGGCGATATGCGAAAATGGTTGCAACTGACAATGGTCTATTGTCCAGTGTACAAAGAGAAAGTGACTATAAACACGTATAACACTGGGACTAACTTCTTGAGACCTCAAAGAGACGAACAAAGCCACATTATGGTTGTTGCTACACTTGATGTCCCGTATTGCAACCATAGGAGAGGATTCGGAAGGGCAAAACTTGCGCGAACGAATTAAACTCGTAAAACAGGTGTTCAGCTATTGTTTACACTTTCAATCCATCCTCTCTGTTAAGCTTTCTAATCGCAAACAAGAAGTGCCACTTCACAAAAAAGGTTGGCCTCTTGTGGGTCGGGCAACTAGGCAGTTTGCCTCCTAAATGTATACATAACTTTGCTTGCAAAGTTTTCCTCATGCCTGGTATTTCCCCTGTTTGATAGGCTTTCTGGTCAAGCTTGGCATTACAAAAATGCATACTGCTCTGCATTCAGTAGCACAGCTGAAATAAATTACAGAAAACGAAACGCTGTTAATTATCTATACATTTGCAATGTCTTTAGTATTTCGACACGATATAAAGAGTCAAGGTGCCACAAGTTTAAAAAGAGAAGCTTTGAAAATAAATTTTACCGTTTACTATACACCTAGGGACTGAAATAGCTGAGCAACGTTTTTTTCAGTGGTATGGCCAGTCGTAAACACTTCCGAGACATCTTTCTTCACTTGAGAAGCATAGCAGTCCGGCACTAGTTGCCTCACCTGCACAAGTTCATCAACCCAGCGATGGAAGTGAAGAACCCAACGTCTTTTTTTTCCTTGAGGTGTTGCAGCATCCGCTGCGAGAAGGCACAAAAAAAAGTAAATTTTTTTTGTGTCATTCTCACGCGCAAGACAACTATACGGTAATAGGAACTGTGGCAAACATCAACCAAGTTGTATATTTATGCTAGTAATCTAGCTATGTGTTCCTTTACATAAAATCGCCTTGCTGTATTGAAAGTGTGTATTGGCAAATTTACAAAACAATGAAGGTCTTCTGTCCAAATAAAAATAATCACAACTTCAAATCTATTAAAATACATTTAACCCTCATTATAACAAAGTCGCAGCTAACACAAAGATATCTTTGGTATATACAATATTTGCTATAAGTATATATTCTTTACATGCACTGGCAATAAAGATTTGAGATGTACTTTTCCATAGCTGACAATTGGTTATATCCACATTCATTATACTGAGATACAGCTTTATCTACCGCCTACAGACAACAGCCATGGTAGTACAGCCTTCCAAGATTAAAGCCAGCTGGTTGCATCATCAAGTGGCAGATTTAAGCAGCATAATTACCTATCTCCATTTTGCAGGAAAGAACTACTGCCATAAGCACCTGGCTATTTCTATGCTGACATTGTTTTCAATCTTTTTCAATTAAACTTAACAAATGCCATCCAGAAAAGATGCTTTTTGAAGGAATCCTGGTGCTGCTTGGTACAGTACAATGCATCATCATTCTTATTAATGATACACTGATATACGGACCTTGCCACAATACTATATGCCTCTGATGGCATAATTAATCTGACTGTAAACAGGGTACATGTATGTAACAGACACAGCACTGAATTATGGTAATAATATGCAAGGGCACAATGATCATAACATGTATTAAGCTCTCAGTTGACAGCTTCATGTGCATTACCATTTGGACTTCCTGATTGCCTCCTTTCAGAAGAGAAATGCCAAGCTTCAGGGTTTCAATCACCATTGGACCATGGCAACCTGAGGAAATATTGTGTCTTTGTTAGACAGCTGAAGGTGAGATATATTAGAAAACAAGTTTTCTGTTTAGGAGTAACCACTATATTTTCGAGTGATCTCAAACAACATCTTCAATTGCAAAGTTGATGTACACTTGCTTGAGCAACCCGTGTGATCATTCATGTGGCAGCACTTTTAAGAAATCTGTGGACAAATGCCAGTCATGGTTCTTGTGCCTTTTCTTTCTGTTTTGATAATTTTGTTAATAATTAATTTTAATTAATAATTAATTAACAATGAATAGTTAATTTTGATTATAAGAGTAAGCAGAGAGAAAGAAGACTACAAATAAGGAAAGGAACACTCGGAAGAATTATGTAGTCTCAAGCCAGCACAGAGCGAGTTCCGCACCCAACTGTCATGTTACAGCAATGATGAGGCCAGGTTTATATACGTGTATGCAGCCACAGCCTGTCTGGTGTATCACAGTTTGCCTGGACTACCACAGTTTGCCTGGACTACCGCAGTTTGTCTGGACTACCGTAGTTTGTCTGGACCGAGTGACTTCGTAGAACACACAGAGAACTGTTTTTGATCCGCTGACAGGCACTTCACAGAGAGTGGAAAGAACGAAGACATCTTGCAGATGGCAAATGAGGCAGATGCTAAGTACAAAGCATATTGGAAAGACACTGGTGTATTATGTCTGAGTGCTCTTGTAACTAAGGAAATAATACACTTTTGTGTTCTTGTTACTGTTTAACTTGTCTACATGTCATCTTCTTTAATCGCTCACAACCTACAAGACCTTGAACTACAGCTATAGGTGCGGTAATATAACATCAAGGTTGTTTCTTTCTCGAAACATTTAAAATGATATGCATCATCTACACAACTTGCCATTAAGAAGAGAATGTACCTTCCTGACAGGCTTAACGAAAATCCACGAATGTTTACCTCTTTGATGCAACCTAGCAATTAGCACACACATTATTCTTGAAATTATGCATACAGACTTTTTCACTCTAATCAGCCTGTCTCTGATTTAATTTTACTGTACTGAAATTGCCGCATGGGGACCAAAGTGATAGCCAATGTATTAAGGCTTGTGCATGTTGCATCACCACTAACGCAAGCGATTTTTGCTACCTAATGTGCAAGGTGCTACAGTCATGTCATTGCATGTTTCCGTTAACGATTCTGCATTACCAGCGGTCCTCCTTAGGGTGCCTATGTTCAATTCATGTGAAATTTGTCAAGCCAAATTTATGAGCTTGGTTTAAGATGTCACTCTAGTTCCACTGGCTCAGCCACACTCCCTGTAGTCAGATTTGATTGCTACACTCCAAGCATAAAATCCCACCAAGCCTAAACCTCTCATAAACGATGAGCTAGGTGGGTTAGTTTGAGATTTCTTAGTGAAAACTAGTTCTACAAACATGGCACCAAGATGAAAACAACGCTATCTAACAGGATGATCACTCGTGTAGCATCCTTCTTTTCTTTCCCACTTATTGAGCTGACGATACCAACCTACATATGCCACAAATCTTGCTATCGTGGGCTCACAATATTATTACGATATGGTTGGCAGATACCCGAGAGACGAGCCTTCAGAAAATGCCTTCAAAGCTATCAAGAAATGAAATCTGCACTTGTCCATTTATAGACAAAGAGCTCTGCAAAGTTGTATGTTCTTTTCTTTTTTTGCAGTAACAGTCGACAAGAACACCTAGGAGTTCCAATTTATGCATTAGGCATTTGCAGTGCTTAGAAGAAGCTTGGCTAAAGCACTGATAAAGCCTGGCCATCAACAGCTCACATTCCTGACAACCTAAAAGCATTTCCCAGGTCTCTCTGTGAAGTTTCTTTCTTTTGTACCGGGCAAAGGCAATCACAGACACGTGTCTACTACATCTGGGTTTTATGCACATAGGCTTCTGTCTTCCCAATTACAGCGCCGATCCCATTCACACACTCACCCTTGCTGGCAGAAATGTAGAGAAGCGCCATTTCTGCAACACCTCGGCTGGCAAGACGTGCCTGCTGGAACAGCAATCGTTGCTTCTCCAACTCTTGCTCCTGTTGCATCACAAGGAGAGAGAGCCTAGGTTACTGATCTGTGGCCACTGCTAACCAACTTGTGTAGCTTCCATATTGAAAGCCGTTACACTGATTGCGGCCATCGTTTATCGGCTTCCCAAGCTGCAGCTTTATCCTTCACAATGATTTACAGCATGAAGCAAAGAGATACGGCAGTTCACCTTCTGACTGTGCCTCTATGGACATGCCGTGTCCAGGAAAACTCTTACGATTTCAAAGCTTGCAGTACTGCGAGGCACACAAAGCCAATGCAATGCGCAGGAGCAATGGAAAAACAAAGCTTGGGATTTTGAAACACGGAAATGTAAGGCGCAGTCGTCACTTCCACTTGAAAGCACCACACAGATAGTTCTGATACGAGGCAAAAGAGCTAAAGTGTGAGAAGATTCGCTAATACTTTTTATATCTTTGTTCCAGAAGCTTCTGTGACCAGATGCAACAAAAAAAACCTTAAGTGCATTCTTTTTTTGTGTGCGGCAATGGTGGTTGCAATTATTATTATTATTATTATTATTAGTAGTAGTAGTAGTAGTAGTAGTAGGCATTAGCACACATTAGCATTAGCATTAGCACACGCACATTTAACCATAAGAGCTGTTTGAACACAAAAACCAAGAAAAAACTTAAATACTCTCGGGGTGTAGGCTTGCATGACAGGAATTAGAGAGGCAGCGTACATCTCGCAAGAAAAAAGAGTAAATTGCATTCACTGTCTTTATTTGCTTCTTAATTGTGCTAGCTGTTATGCAGAAATCCCCATAAATAAGTGATGTGTTTGTGAACATAACCAATAGCCCACAAGCCAAAAATAAGAATAATCCCACCCCACTTCATGATTTGATTTCAGCCCACTTGACACCAGAGAAATATTATTGTAAAGCTATGCCAGCTGTTCAAAATATGTTGCATAAAGCGGCATAGCACATCTGTATTGTTTTGCCACAACATGCAGGCTGCGGTATAACGAAGCAAAGTTCAATGCTAGACTTGCTGCTTCAGCATTGAAGCATCAGGTTCATCTAAGTGTCAAATGCAAAACATATAAATCTGGAAAAATAATTCATTGCCAGAGTTGTGCTCCCTCTTTCCTCCTTACCGCAACCACCTTGTGCACTAAATGCAAAGCACATAAAATGACAAAAAAACGAATTTCGTTGGCACACTTCCCGTGCTGCCAACAACTGTCATCTACCATTCTTTTCTAGCTACTCACACTGGTCAAACTCACCCCACGTACATTGAAGACTGGTAAATAAAATTAGGTAAGAGCAAAAAGGCAAACATTCCAGCCATTAAGGCTGCAGCTATCGTAGCGAATGTACTGTATGTACATTGTGCAAGACTGGTGGTATTTCTTGAGGCTTCTACATTCCGAAGACTTTTTCAGGTACCTGTGTGTCATGGGCGCAGATAGCAGGCAGCATATATGTTAGGCTGTTTCTGCTTTGAAGTTAAAAACAAACACAAGATTAGCACGGACAAGGAAGATACAGAACAGGTGTTCCTTCACTGTCTTTCTTATTCTTGTGCTCACTTTTAATTTACAAATATATGTACAAACTTCATCGAGTAACGTGCTTTGCTGTTCCCCCCTACAGCCCCTATCTTTTACTCTTGTAAAACCTATAAAAGCCATGTTGAAGCTCTTAGAAGAATCTTTCCTAATAACTGCTTGCTTACCTTGAGTCGTCGAAATTTTTGCTATTGGGCCAGCATTGGCGGCATGCAAGAGAGAAGTGTTAGATGGCAGGTTAGTCAAAACAAGCGCAAAGCGTGCTCGGTTAGCGTGAAGCATCCAAGTAGACACGTAGGAGTACGTAACGCCTAGATTTCCTAAAAGTGACTGTCCAAATGTGTTTAATTTTTTTCTCCACTCTTGTGGGCACATGATGTGTTAAAAACAGGCTTTATGGAATGTAACACAAATGACAATCTTTCACAGCACGAGCCACACAAAGATATATATATATTGATCTTATAGAACTATCTTTTTTTATTCCTAACACAAATAAAGGTGAATTGTACTCAAGTGTTAACTACAGCATGAACTGTCAACTATTATACAAGTCTGGAAATTCAGAAAACATGATTATACAGTGCCTGACTAAGAGTGAATCATAGCTTCTATTGCAGTGAAATACTATACTGAACATTTAACAAGGGACGTATATTAGGAGTTTCTTATGGTCATAACACTTCTACAAAAGCTAGCGTTGCTCAGTATTTTAGAACTCCAGCCAACAAATCCCTTGTAAGCAATTATACATTTAAATTCACGTTAAGTTTCAAATATTGCATCTTCAAGAGCACTAAAAGCCGCTTTTTTTTTCTGGAACAGAACTTGAAACAACACAAAATAGTTACCATACAATACATGACAAACATGCAGCACCAGACACAACAAACACAACACAAAGAAATTGTTAGAAACTTACTAGAAGACCCTGACATGCATCCAGAAGCAAAGAGAGGAGAGAGAAATGTTAATAAAAATAGGCAGATTGGAGAAATACATAAAAATTAAAGAAGCAATGCGCACATACCAAAAAGACAAATGCTGTTACCAAACAAGATAACCAAAACAGGCATTATGCCTCGGGCAGTTGTAGCTTAAGCGAAGGCATATCCAAAATGCATAAACATGCAATATGATAATTCTGGAAGCAGCAAAATCCTTCCTGGGTAAGAAGGTGTCCAGGACCTCGTATAAATTAAAGTAATATGCAGTCCGTGCAAAACATAGAGCAAATTGAGTGCCTCATTCATGTAGGCCAACAGGATTTATAAAAATCATTCAGGCAAACTTGTATACAATTCTATAACAGAATCGTGGTTGCAAACCTTTTTGACATAAGCAATTATTTTCACACAAGGATGCAATTTCTTGAGGGAAAGGTGCAAGCCAGCAAGTGAAATTACAAACAGAAGCATCGAAATATACATCTAGTTTGAGATGGTGGCAATAATTATCATGTCCACAATTCTACAATTTATATATATATACATGTATATATATATAAATATATATCCTTGCAAGGATCAACACAGCTCTTCTGTTTTTGATAAAGAACTGTTTTTGTGGCAGAAAATGATTAAAAATTTAATAAAGTCACAATTACTGCATAAACATAGAAATACACATCAGACAGGGGCAATCATTGAAGTCATGATGCAATCATAACTAACACTTGAAGGAATTAGTGTTTGTTTGCCGTTCCAATGATTTTCAGTGCATGGACATTACTGTAAGCTTGTCTGAATTACATAGAGTGCATGCTAGTTTTCAACTTTATTTTCACATCGGCATCAACACAGGATCTTTTTATTTTCCCTTGGTGATAACATCTTAGTACTTTATCACAATGTGCCTTCTGTTATTCTTTTCTCTCATCAGTTTGTGTGAATTCACCACCATTTCCAACCACTATTCTCTAGAGTTAACAAACTTCTTTGCCACTTTCTTTCCTTTAAATCATCCCCAATGGCATTCTTCATTTTTTTATACCCTCAAGGTCAGTCTTCATTGCCTTGCTACCAGTGTAGCTATGTCTTATAAGTGACACAATTTTAGATAACATTTCACAGCAAATAGTGTTATGCTATCTAGGTTACAGATTGCACTATTACAGACTGTTCTGGTACACTACACAAGAAGAATGTGCCTGACAAAGCAGCAAGACATCACTTAGGAAAGACAACTGTGTAAGTTATTGGTCGGCCATCTTGTCTGCCTCTCCCTGTATACATGCTGCCAATATTTTCTTGGGTACTTGCCACCTGTTTTTCCTCATTTGCACTTCAGTTATGTCACTGTATGGAATGTTCCAGGGCAATGAAGAACAAAGTGTTAGCCAGTACTGTAATACATGTCTCATTCACAAAAGGCATGCTTCCTTTGCCACATTATTAAACAATTAAAAGCAAAATTACACCCCTACTACATTTAAAACACATAATTTCTCTAGTGCTTTTTTTGTTGTTGCAGAGACTGTCACTTTCACAGCTTTGAATCAATTCCCAATGGTCTTCACTCTCTCTGGCTCTACCCAAGGGATTCACAGCTCGACTTGAGCTCTTAGCTTCCTGAGCATTCAAACAACGCAGTATATTCGTGCGACTAATGGGTTAAAAGACACAGCTAGAGCTATTTTGCAGCAAACTTAAAAGACAAGCACGATCTCTACGCTAGCAGAGGTAGTAAGGTATGTTATGACAAAAAATAAGGTCAACTAACTATTTCAACAAAATAACCTCACATGAATCGAAGGCCCAGACTCTTCGTCGCCTTCCTCCTCCTCCTCTTCCTCTTCGGCACCGCCACAGCTCTGAGAGGAGTAACACACAGCATAAGACGAAATTTAATTGACCGAGCATCGAGCAGTTGTCTTAGTCTCCATTGGTTTCATTTCCCCAAGACAATTTATAAGAAGAACAGGTAACCAAAGAGCAAGGACCGTTAGAACAAAAATAATCTGCTACTTCACTTAGGACCTAAGGGATTTATTCCAATTTTCCCCCCATTGCAACTTTCCATCTACATAAGAAATTTAATGAAGAGGGCAAAAATGTGATAATTTTTTGGAGGATGCGACACATTAAGATAAGAACAAATGAAAACTGAGCCTTATAAAAAGTGAGACATATCAGAGCCCACAATTAACAAAGAAATTCTTTCATCACTGAAATGTAAAAATTAAAAACGAAGACAAGGTAATTGAAATGAAGGTCATATGTACCTGGCTAAAGATGAAGGCATACTGCATGTACAGAGGATCCTCGGGATTGACACCACTGAAATTACACAGGACAAAAAGAGCATATTACCAGCATGGCCAAACATTTCACGGAATGCACAAGCACCGAGAGCAAACGCATTTTGCACATGCACTTAAACAGCTCATTTGTTAGCCAGAGCCAGCGAACAGGACCGCACACTTGTTGCAACTCCACTTTTCAGTGTGGCTGGATAATGTCACAAACATTCCGAGATCCAAAACCAACTATATGCTAGCACCATCTGGTACGGATGGAATCAGTGTTACGTCGGTAACTATAGGTGCGCAATGTTATATTATGAAGACACAACATGGTGGCTTTAATATTGTTCTACCAGATGCCACAAATTCACGCAGGCCTTCCCCTTTGCCTCTTTCACAACTTCCATTTGTTTGACTTCTCCCAATATAGGTCTCCCAACAGGACTTCTCCTACGTGACCATGGCACTTCCACACAGTATTACAGAACAACTTTCATGCATTTCTTTTTGTTACGCGGTCCTGAACTCCCAAACCTGTGCTCAGTCGTGGCTTTTCTTGAGAAGGCCACAACAAGCTGCACCAAGGGATCGGGTGCCTCCTCTGTTTCTTCAGCAGGTTGCTCCTTCTCAGACTCCTCAAATGTCGTCTGCGAGAAAAGCAGGACCGATGTAAGATAAACAAGTTTATTTGATATCACTACAAGCCACAGAAAGAAAACAATGAGGGAATAGAAACATTTCGTAAATCAGTCTCGGCAATTAAACAGCTCCCCCGGTAAAACATTTAAAATGCTTAGCCAAAACCTGTCATCCTGTCCAGGGTGGCACAAAAGCAAGAAAGGCATAACACTTGAAAAGACTGACACAAAAAATATTAACTCCATCTAAATTATGACCCGCACAGTTAACTGCAAAGTCAAAAAGACAGGCTTGCTAGAAAAACGGTGTGCATAAAATAAACTTAGGCAGTGAAGTGCAGGCAGTAGCAGTGCATACCATGCTCTTACTTCGGCATGTGCGAAACCTAAAAGTTGTCACCTTACTCGCATTACTAAGGCCCCTAAGGACTACGGGCCTTCACGATAAAGTTTAAGAATGCCGCCCCCTACTGCTCTGTAGTGTATGCGGTTTGTTTGTTCTCATCTCTCTCTCTATCTCTACTTCCCCCTTCCACTCTCATTCTATTTTTATCCCCCTTAACCCTTCCCCCCGTGCAGGGTAGCCAACCGGAAATACCTCTTGCTAAGCTTCCTGGCTTTCTATGCATCCTTTCTCTCTCTCTTGTCTCTTCAGGATTACTGATGTCATCTGGTTACTTACTCCTAGGGCAAAACGTGCAACACAAAGAGTGGCAGCATTGTCTGTTCCACATGACAACGTGGCTTATTAACACAGATAATCGCAGTTGCATGTCGGGCCTCCCTCTGAATTTTAGCTGTCCGCCAGCGTGAGACGGGTGAGCAACCCTGGGATGCATGTCCTTTCACCACGGCTCCTCTCCCATTGTTTCATCTTGCGAAAACTGTCCCCCTTCTTTGTTTTCATCCTCGCAGCTGTCTTATTAAAGCGAAGCTTTCGTGTTGTACCCTGCCGGACTTCACTGACTGTTGCTGCTGCTGCTGGCTCATGCTGTTGCTCTCTTTTCACTTATTTCAACACAGGACAGCCAGGTATATCAGTCAATATATAGCCATCTACACTACCCCTACACATATGCCGGTCACCAGCTCTATTCTCTATGGCATTGCGCAATGAAACAACCGACGTTAACAAGATATCTTCAAGTGCATCATTCAATTATTAAGTGAACTGATTTTTCTGAACCATTTCTCCTGTTTTTTTCATTGGAAGAGTATGTGGCCTTAATCGTACCCATGCATTACGCCAACTAGCTATTTGAGGCCCACATACTCTTGTACGAAATCCTTGTGGTGTCCACAGATCTAGATGCTGTGGTTCCTGGCTTTGTGGCGTTTCTTCACCACCTTGGCTGGTGTTTGCAGGCGATGTTCGTGGCAGAACCCTGCCACAAATTTTTTTACCCAGATGTGCTGTTTCATCTTGCCGGCTCGTCACAGCTTTGCTTGAACCAACTACCGCGGTGCGTGGGATCTGCATGACTCTGCAAAAGTGTTTCACACATATATGTGCATATGTGCACATATATGTGCCAAGCCATTGCTCCCTTGTTCCAAAGTTACGTTTGTGACTGTACATCTGTGCCCACTATAACGTAGCGTGCCACACTCCTGTAATTTTTCAGGAGCATGCAAGCTCGCACTACCTTTTCTTCTGTTGTTGTATGTTCATGCTCCACATGCTTGTTTGTGCAACTGGTGCTGCCAGTAAGCTTAGCTCAGCATGCATTGGTGATCATCTTGTTTTGTTGACTGTGCTGTTGCAAGCCACTGTCTAGTGTTCTGTGTTTTCCTAGCCTCACTTTGTTTTAAATTAATTCAATGTCACTGTGCTCACTGTGCTCCTTGTGTTTGCGTGTGACTTCCAACTTTGAAGTATGTTCAGCTGAGGGAGCTAATTTTCGATTACAAGCAAGGTGAATCCGCTGCTCACATTTTTGTTTTCTCTTACTGAGGTTCCCTTTGTAGTAAATGTGATGCAAGTGTGATTTGGGAACAATAATCAAAATTAGGATTGACCTATATTTTACCTTAACGGCTTTTTAGAGTGTTATTTGAATTTGTCAATTCTGGAGACGTGCAATGTAAAAAAAATAAAAATCATGAGCGTCTTTGACTTGAATGACACCTTTGATGGAAAATTAATGTTTACCATGTTCCCGACAGTTTCAGTGCATTTAAAAATGCCCACTCACCGTGAGGTCGTCAATGAGCTGCTCTTGGCCAACATTTTCCTCTTCAAGCCAGAGATTAGTGTACACGTTTAAGAATATGTTGATAGCGCGATGCCTGCAAAAAGGAGAGTTAAAGTTGTAGCACAGCCTCACAGCACGAATGTAACGTGAAATCGAGATGCAGTCTGATACTAGCTAATAGAGAACAAAACCTAGATTCGCAAGACTTTGGTGTTATTCACAAAACATTATCCAATCCTACCGGCTAACAGTATCGTTCATATAAAATCTCTTTTCAAGCCTATTTATTCATACCTGCTCTTCTTGTTTCTCTAGAAATAAAGTTGTAAGAACTTAAATATGCCAACAAGGTTAAAACGTTGCACAGTACTCCCAACTATTACAAGTGTTACAGTTGTATTAGCCGCAAACAATACTCAACACATATGAAACTTCAAGTTCGTGGCTCACTTTATTCTAATTTGTCTGGCTTGTAGCACAGAATAAAAAAGAAAGATATCGGCAAAAACCTGTCTCCTGGATAGAATACACAAAGGAATGAAACTGTAATTACGTTGTGAGTGTGATCGCTTCAAATCATAGAAACCAGTTTGCTTCTTCAACAAATAAGATTATGATTGGCATAACATGCATTTACTTCCACTACAATACAGTGGCAATAACACATGAACGGCACAGTCCAAAGTTCCAAAATATCGTTCCAACTAAAGACAAAACCGCAAAGAAAACAGGAAACTCAGTGAACATCTGTAATAATGACTACACTGCTAAACATGGAGTTGCGCAGCCCGATCTACAGTACACATAATTGCATGCAGCATAGCCATGCTGCAAACTAGAAGTTTCATGCAAAAAAGAAAAGAGACAAGCTTCCAATGTGGCTGCATGCAAAGCAGTGTTCTGAGGTCTAAATAGCATATTTATTTCAAATAACATTTCGGACAAATTTTAACTTATTCGATCGAAATTAATACCGATTGCGCTTGCATTTTCTAGGCTACCAAACAGCTCTGAATGTAAAGCAATTTAAAATACACTTTGCTTGAAGGTTTCGGCCTTAGCCTAAGCTAACGCCAACTCGCCCAACAACAAATTCTCCTAAAATATATATAAGGCGTTTCAATGAAAATTGTGTGATCCTCAAAAGTAGATCTGAGATACAATGATAATTTTTGCTGGCCAAGATTTGCAGCAGTAGACATCAGAATATGTGTGCTATTTGCCAATAACACAACTAATTAATCAATATCACAAATCGGCTTCATTACATAATGACATTTATTCCAGTTATGGAAAGGAAGCCACACAATGCTTAAGAAATGTGCCCTCAGTTGGGCAGAATTCCTCTTGGAATTTCAATGCATTTCACCACACATTTGGAAACGAATATCTTGAAACAGCTGCTAGTCTTGTAATTCATACATAGCACATATGGCTTGAGCATTGACAGGCTTGAATTCCGACACAGTAATATCTGTGCTCGATATTATTTAAATGCTTTCGTAAACTAAAGTTAACTGATCATCTTATTCACAAGTATTACACAAATTCTGATGTCCTGCTTTGAATCCTGGCTAGAATAGTTATCTTGTCAAAAATCCAATTTTCAATAATCACAAGCAGCCACTACTGAAACACACCTTAGTAAAATAAAATGGCAATTGAAAAATACAAAGTAACACTTGGGCCCTATAGCTTATTTAAAATGAACCAATGCATAAAATTGATAATTTACTTACATATTCTGAATGTTTGCTCTCACTGTGGGGCTGTACTGTGAGGCTTTAATCAGTAAATGGCACTGAATGTTTTGGGCAGATTATCAGGGTAGATGAAAAACATGTAGTCGTGATAACTAATACTATTTTCACAAACTGAACAGATGCTCAAACAAATGATACCAGTTGCAGCCGAAATCTAGCAATGGAAAAGCTAATGCATGGTAAACTGAGATCCTAATGTTTGAGATCGCGCAACAATATCATTGTAAATGGCACTGAATGTTTTGGGCAGATTATCAGGGTAGATGAAAAACATGTAGTCATGGGTAACGAATGAATACTATTTTCGCAAACTGAACAGATGCTCAAACAAATCATACCAGTGGCAGCCGAAATCTAGCAATGGAAAAGCTAATGCATGGTAAACTGAGATCCTAATGTTTGAGATCACGCAACAATATCAATGTAAATGGCACTGAATATTTTGGGCAGATTATCAGGGTAGATGAAAAACATGTAGTCGTGGGTAACGAATGAATACTATTTTTGCAAACTGAACAGATGCTCAAACAAATGATACCAGTTGCAGCTGAAATCTAGCAATGGAAAAGCTAATGCATGGTAAACTGAGATCCTAATGTTTGAGATCACGCAACAGTATCATTGTAGTACCAAAGGAACACACGGTCCAGCACAGTCAGACTGAAACCAATTGGAATGCTGTCAAATGGTGATTCATGGCGTGGCACATGATTAAAGACAAGATTTTAGAGAGCATAACTTTGTCAATTGTGACAGAAAGCAAAAGTCATCACTGCCAAAACCTATATTAGTAGACCTGCTGACTCTACACAAGAAAACCTCTGCAGCTTTTAGAAGTTGAAAATTTCTATCTTTGATAGCAAGCAAGCCAACGTCCCCAATGCAAGCATTATTAGACTGGACGTACTTCTTCACTTTCATGGCCCGTACACAATAGAAAGTGCCAGTAGTCCGACAGCAGTAAACAGTACAGCTGGGCTACATAGGTGATAAGGTGCTGGGTAACTTGCCGTTGTATATAGCAGTTCTTACAAATCAACAAATGTGTAATGACATATGATGAACGTACACACTCTTACAATCTTTCATGCATTTTCTTTCTGTAGGGTTATGCGCATACTGCACTTCCTTATCACGAATAAGTGTATCTAAGCATCTTATAGCCTTTGTGATAGGAAAGAAATGGGCTCACACAATAAAAGAAAAAAAAATGCAGAAAGGTTGATGGGTATCATTGTGTGACAAAATGAGAGCCTAGAAGGTGTTTAATTTCAGTGAATGCAGAACCATAATATTTTTTGCACCTGTGAAAGTGTAAATGATACTCATTAGGGTTTTTAAAAGCTCTACTTTGAAAATGCTATCTTACGATGCACCTTCGGCACACATCAATTCTTATCTGTCTAGCATCCACTTCCCATGTTGAATATTACCTATGTGCTTAATGTTTTTTGTTAACTTTGCTTACCTACCTAGTGCACCCCTGAAATGAAATGCACTTTATATGATGAATATCACTGTGAAATAAAGTACGTGCCAAATAGAGTAAGTCATCCTAGAGTGCACATTATACACAGCAACAATGAAGCCACTATGGCAACTCCACAAAAACAACAAAGCAAGCATATGTACGCAGAAGGTAATGGAGTAACAGGCAACAGTGCTGAGCTGAAGCAGGCATTGTGTGTCTTATCCATGGCTGTAAATGGATGCCAGAGTTTAAAAATGCTACCAAGGCTGTAAAATGGCTACCACGTCACTTCTGCCTACAGATATGATCAACACAGTCTCATTCCAAACAGATAAATTGTGACAATCGCTTCACAGTTTGCAGTGCAGAAGGTCATATGTACAAGAGATGCAATTTCAGACAAAAAGCTAGGAGTTTCAACAAAGCTTGAGCAATTCCATGATCTCTGCATGGTACTGTTCTGCTTAATGCCACGCCAATCTTTTAATAACTACAAGATTTTGCAAATGGTTGCTTCCCACAATCTAAAAAAGGTGAACTTAATGCTAATTCAGCCAGACATTCTATTATATCAAGCCACAGTGTAATCTATAATGAAATCATGTTGGAATGCAACATGGGGCATATAGTTCCAACTCTGTTTCTAGCCTAAAAGTAATAACTGTTCCACGAGCTTCAAAGCCTGAATTCAGCTCAGCAACTATGCCGTACAACTGAAAATGATAACTGAGAAAATGACAATACAACGTCTCTTAAAGAAACTAAAAATTGAACACAGCAAAAGAGAATCGCAACGCAATGACAAGCTGCCAAATTGATGCATGCAGCTGACGTAGGACGTAGACCCAGATGGAAATACATAACTATCCAGCTGAACAGAATCATCAGCCTATTTCCAACTAGCAGAAGTTGATTCTCAATAGCTTCTTAAGTTCTTGGCTGTTTAATAGTGGGAATGGGCTGATAAGTCAGATCAGTAGGTCTCATTTAAATATTTTTATCGAACATCACATCTTGATACATACATTGTCACGATGCTTATTCAAGCTGTGCCACACTGCATACTGCCATATACTGAACACTGCATAGAAAAGGGAGCCACATATAAGTGGCCTTTACACCTTATCTGCTGTCGAATATGTGCTTAAATTTTGTATTAGGGTTGCATTTAGGAATGTATTTTGTTTATTACCAAATTTTGATGTAGTATGGGCCTTCTCGTTCTTTTTTTTAGAGAATTGATCACAGTTGTGCGGTGTCTATGAGTGTGCAGGACCAAAGAGTAGTTGTTTCAGTGAAAGGAATGGTGGCACTATCTACTACTGTGAAACAGCACATCGCAATTTGCTGCAACAGCAACTGAGGATGCTGCCTTTTGCATTACTGCAAAAATCCACACTTTTCATTTAGCATCACAATGCAAAATTCTGTGATTGTTATTCATTCTGGATGAAACAAGAAAAGTCAAACCTCAGTATAATAAAAATGAAATTAATTAATTATTGGATATAACAGAAACAAGGCAACATTATGTGGTTCATTTTAACTGTTGATGAAACAAGCAAATATTCGCATCTCATTATAAAAAAATATGTAAAAATTATTGGATATAAGGAATTATTAGATACGTATAACGAATCAAACATAAAATTCGTGAATGTTTCCTCTTGATATGAGTGTGTATACTTATAACGAATTGAATACAGTTAAGCTGTTTCCGTGTCAGATGAAATTTTGTTATAGTGAGGTTCAACTTAGTTTATCTGGAATTGGTACCCAACAATATGCAGCATGTAATACCACCTGTGCGTAAAATTTGACACAAATCGAACAACTGGACAGGCCATTTATATCTGGCTTCCTTGCTCGTACATACGACATCGCAGCAGCTCTGCTGACAACAGGGGCATTCAGCAGGCGTCATAGACATGCCACAAGCAAAGACAAAATGCGAGCAACGACGAAGAGGCAGGGCAGAAGGGTTTGTGCAGGCACGCACGGACGCAGGTGTTCATGTTACCTCTCGACGTTATAGAGTGGCACACTACGCAGGCATGCGATGGCCGCCCGCTTCTTGGAGCTGGAGAGCAGACGGCGCCACGCGTTCGACGAGGGCGGGGGTTTGTGCGCCTGAGGACGTTAGTTGGATCAGGGTGGTGGTGGGTTTATAATAGAGACAGAGGAAGGAACAAATGCAGACATGTCAAGAAGTCAAAGGAACCCCAAGAGTTGTGAAGGGAGGAGTATGGCAGATGGATTAAGGGGGGCCAAGAACCTGTCCACAGTATCCTACTTTGTTCTTTGCTCATTTGGAAACAATACATTATAGTATTTTCTGTTATGTTAGTACTTTCTTATTATTCATATTAGTATTCTCACTATACGAGGTTATGCAATGTGTTACAATATCTTTCACAAGTCTGTGTGCTCCCACAAGCATGGTGTCTGCAAGCAGACAAGTCAAATACATTTCTATAGGTGTGCAATAAATAACACTAGCTCAGCCTCAATTTCAGACATTACAATACTTATGCAAATCAGCGCCTAACTCTTGAAGCTAACAAAAAGTTTGCTTGTGGTCAAGTCTTGTGCTAATTGTTAACTTACAGTTTCTAGTACTCTGTTTTTTCAATGTCCCTTTCAATCATGAAATGTAATTACACCCTAACCTTTATGTAACGAATTCATAATTGGATCAAGTACTGTTAATTAAATTCACTATTCACTATAAACAAGCACACAAAATTCAGCTCTGATGATTTTTCTTCCCCAAAGCAATGTGAAGCAGCATCTGTTTTGTCAGGACTGTTTCATGCCATAAATGGCCACACCTTTGCTTAATATGTCTTCTTTGCTATTTGTACATGGCATAAGTGTTCAAAGCATACATTTTTTGAGCCCCCATGTGACTGAAATGTGCAAGAGTGAATGAGCTATGAGTAACTTTTTCAAATTTGCTGACTTTGCTGCTGCTTATACTGTAACTGATACAGCAATGAGTCCTGAATTTTCAGTTTTGATATAAATAGTAAAATACTCAGCAAAAGAAGTTGTTCCCAACAACATTTTACATTGACTTTGCTGTTTCTGATACTTTGTAATGTCAGTGTTTGCCATTTGGATGTTTGACCACAGTAGTAATAAAGAGACTACAAGTTGAACATTTGCAGCTTCCAAGTTGAGACTAAAATGTAAGTATCATGTGCTGGCCCCATCACAAGCACCTAGAATATCTAACCCATATGTAACAAATCTATCAGTCTACATGTCCACTCTGTATTGCAAACACTGTATCTTCACAGAAAATATAGCAAGTGAAAAGGTTATTGCTGATTGCAGTTGTAACTGATATAAAAAACACAATTATGCCCACGAATTCTATGGCCTATTGATGACATACCGATGGGACATGGCCTAGAGGAATTGTAACTTAAAAATAAACCTTACGTAGAGAATGTGTTAAAACAGTATCCTAAGCAGGGTACATACATACCACAGTTATACAAATAAAATTGTCAAATTTAACTTTTTCATGCGTCACTCCTTGCTGTTACATTGTGAATACACTGCAAAAGTTAGCACCCACACAGCGCAAGGCGGCCGTGCCAAGTTACTCCTTGAAACAGTAAACTTCATGTTCCGTTTCTCCTGTGAGACACTTGGGGAGCTCAGACATGAATGCATAACGGATGGCTCCATATAATGCGGATGAATAATTAACTTTTGGACTGTGCAGCACAAGTCATAAGTATGAAAAGATAACTTGTGATTATATAAAGAGCCTTTCTTGATGCACGTTGGCTGAGAGCATAACGCCAGTTATAGTATAGCAGTCGGGAGCAGGCTACAGATAACATCTCACGGAGACGCAAATGAGAAGTACAGACAGAAATATCACTGTGCTTGACATAGCTTGCGCCACAATGCACCATTTTTGTACAGCTGGCGATAAAGTTCCCTTTAGGAACACAGTATCAATTAAGGTTGCCAAACAAGAAATAACTTAAACTTACTCAAAGTTAGTTACTGCCCGTAACAAACAATGCAATCAAGCTAGTTGGTAGGGAGTGTGCAGAAGAGTAATGAATGAAGTGTGGCATTCAACATTTTCATGGCACATGGAGGTGTAATGTCTCTCTATGCTTTCCTTTGTTTTCTTATACACATAAAACACTTTTCACATTAAGAGCTGTAGAAGCTTAGTGCCTGTGATTCTTTCCTCCATGTCAATGTAAAACTCTCGTTGCCTGCAACCTTAGTGTCTGTAAATTGGGTTATGCTGCCATAAAGCACAGTAACTTAAATAACGGAACTGCATATCACAATTTTTGTGCGTTAAAGTATGCATTTCTTTGATCTCACAAGCTTACCAATAACGTTTGAAGCTAATATATATATATATGTATATAAGACTGAAGCTAGAGCTTCTTTCTGCTGTCGAAATATAAAAATTATGTAGCACTGTAATGCTCATTGATGAGATGTCAGTGCCAAGCAGCTTTCAATATGAAACACACAGTTGCCCAATTCCACCCATGGCAGATGAGACTTCTGCAGTCGCCAACAAACAATTGCCATAGTACAGAAAATTGATGTAGCAGCTGACCAATGGCAATTATACAGCAGAAGCTAACCAATATGCTCTACCAGAACAAATAATCAAATAACACAATAAAAACCACATTGTCTAGAGAGACATGACAGAATCATATGAGCTGACCGAGCTACCTGTCATTGTGAAAATATAAATAGGAAAATTTTAAACAAGGGATACATCGGCAAGATTTTATCGTACTAATCAGTGAAGTCATGTGAATAAAAAGAAGTAAAATATCTCTATCTTTACTTTCAGTGGCACAAATTGCCCTTATATAGTGGTTCCAAGGGAACTCTTCTCCTTGGGGTTCCCTTACAACTTTCAGAGCTTTACCGTACCACAGTGGTCGGGCGCTAGTATTTGCTCTTCAGTGTCTGTAGCTTCAATCTGCTTAAGGGGCGATGATGAAGACTGGATATAAGAATCCACTCTGCTAATGACATGCCTAGGAAATTAAGTTCAAGAACCTAAATGTGCTGGAAATGTCAGTGTTACAGTAAAACCTCGTTAAACTGCACCCGCTTAAACAGTAGTTTCGTTTTAAAAGTAGTAAAAAATCCCCGACTCAGTGGCCATTGAAAATAATGTGTTTTGTATCCGCATAAACTGTACCAGCTTGCTGCGTATGTATCGGTTAACACGTACTGTTTCCACTTTTCATTGTGCAAACATGGCGGTGCGTTGTCCCCATCGGGCGGCCCAGCAGAACAACAAGCCTCAGAGATCAAACAACAGCCTCCAGTACCCTAGCTGTGTGTTTGCACGTGAAGCCACATCAACATCAACATCATTTCAACGCCGTACCAGAGAGCGCTGTGGCGTCGTGCAAGCAAGGACTCGCGTATGCCAAAGTTCGGTTAAAAAGACGCCGGGGGCTCAACATAGAAGAAAAATTAGACATCGTTCGTGCCATGTTTGTACTATCGAACACGTCACAAAGAATTCGGCACTGGCACGCAACAGGGATCTTCTGTTGACTACGGTGTGTGGTATCTGGAATGCAAAGAAGGTGCTCGGCAGCACTGCTGCGACCGCGAAGAGATGTCAGCTACGAGGTTTGACTTTTCGCCATCGCTGCCTCTGTCGTTGCCGAAGTGTCGACTAGTGACAGTGACGAGGACGACACAGAAAGCGACAGCACGGGCGATTCAGGCCCGACAGTGGCAGAAGCTGCGCGTTACGTCAGTCTCACGAATGCAATTGTCGCAACGAGAACAGTATACCCCGCAATGAAAACTGCGCCCCGCGACGTCTGCAGCGCTACTGCACGCGTGCACATAGAATACGTTACACCAACGAGGAATCTGCCATGCGAGTGTTTGCCGAGAAGAGGGGGCTGGCTGAAAAGCTGGCCCACAGCTTCAGTAAGTTTGAGGCCGCTGTCGTCGGTGCTAGGCTGCCGCGGCATCAAACAAAAATAACACTTTTGTCGCGCGAAGTAAATAAATACTGCATGTTTCTTCCCCTTTCATCACACTCTCTCTCGAGTTCCTCTTTGACAGGTAAGTGGGCGATCTCATGCTATTTCGATTAAGCGATTATGCTATTTCGTTTAGTACGTACCTTTTCCGAATTCCGGTCAGCTACGGTTTAACGAGGTTTCACTGTACATACAAATGAGTCAAGTGATTGTGAAGCTTTGTTAATATGTCGCTGTATCATCAAAAAGAGCTCCCACGATGAAAAGAACAGATTGTAAGCAATAAATGTTTGCCCAAAAACCGGAAAATCAGCAGTGTTAAATATAGGACAATAGCAAGAACATCAGTAGAATGAAATGCTGGCTAATCACCATGGCTAACTGTAGATGAATAATAAAAATCAATGCCACACCATGCTCTCCAACCTCACTCCAAGTTACAAAACCAGAAAATGAAAGCCCACTTTCATACTTTGCGTTAGAATGTGAGCACCACAGCACACAATGTTAAAAGGAACTCTTCAAACCCACGCTACTGTTGGGGAGGGACAAGTGTTCGGAGGGCCGAGAAAACTAAAGCAAAAAGACGGGGGGGAAAGGCCAGAAGATTAAAGAAGGTGATGACAGGCTATGAGTAGCGGGATGGGAGGCCAACCTCCAGGCAAGCGTGTGTGTGGTGCTTGTATGCGTGCATGCCTCATCATGGCTGCAGGAAGGCAGAGGTTGCCCGACTGCCTGCGTGAGTCACCCGTCCCGTTACCTGGGAAGACTGTGCAGCGAGGTCATTCGGAAGCAGGCAATGACGGCCCGCTTGCGCTGTGTGGACACTACACTGCGATAGGCACCCTTCTGCGAGCCCTGAGCATGGTCGATCTGAGGAGTGCGGGCAACGGAAGCAAACGCAACGAAGATGTAGCATCAGGCTGCTCGTGAGTGGTCAAAGAGAAAGGTTGGTACAGGTTGAAAGAGCCACAGTCATTCTTAGTAACAGTTCCTTGTCCCAACGAAAGTGCCGTGTAAACATCTTTTTGGCACAACCGTAATGAGCCAACTTAGTAGTGTCTACAGGCCTTATCAACACATCATCTATCACAGCATGTTGGTTAAACCAATATAACACACAATGAGCCAAGTACTCGTAAGTTGCAGTATTTCATTTTTTTTTTCTTTGTGCTTCAAGAATTAATGTAACTGCACTAAAACCTGGGAACCAGCTCTAAGACACCAGGAGTCCAGGACCACTCCTGCTCCATCAACCTCTGGTGACATTATTCAAGAGGGAAAAGAGATTGTGAAAATAAATGCGTTTGAACAACTTACAATTAATATATCACAAAGTCAATCAGACCTGCTGCTTACGTTTGCAACCTATCTTTGCAGCATGAAACATTATACGCCAGTGTCACTATAGAAAAACCACTGTACTGCGATGCTGAGCAAAATGGTGCTTTGAGATTTCTTAGAAAATGAAGGCTATTTTCTGCTTCTTCAGGTATATTAATCAATAGACTCATGTTCAACAACACTATTATAAAAGAACAATGTGATCTCTAACACAATTAAGTCCATCATCTTCTCTTGGATGGCACTCCAACTTTCTCCATTAAGCAATATACCTAAAGGGTGAACGCTGGTAAAATAACAATATTACATTCAGTCAAGTCTACTATGCAGTAATCGCAGACAACTTGCTGTGGCAATGAAGGGAAAGCTACGGGAGTGGAGCTTCTGCATTTAAGCTACTGCGCCAAGTAGTGCAGTCATAGCTTAAGAGCACTTTTGGTTTCTAGGAATAGATACTGCAAATCAGCATAGTTTCCGCGTGTGATGATTTGATGTTTGCCCAAACACGGATGAGAATAGCCGAAAAATAAGTCGTACTTAACACTCACTGGTGTACTTTGTCGTATTTTGCTGGTGCTAATGAAATGTTTCTTTCTCTTCCACAGCTTAAGCTAATGCTAATGAGAATGTAAGACTGGTTTCGGGGGCGCTCTGACTTGTGTGTACTTTGCTCCCATAGCTTTGGCTTCATTGCTACGGAAAGTTGTCTGCGAGTATAACCAGGTTCACAAGAAAGCACCATTCGTGCCTGATGCCTGATGAGGCAATCTGAAGTTGTGTATAGCTGTAAAGTACTGCAGAGAGACTGTTCATATTCACAGCGTAATATCCAAGGAGACACACACACACTGACAGAGAAATGAAATATAAGGGACAATCACTGGTGTTCGTGTCTTCTTGAATTTTGTGCTGTGAATATGAATGCAAGCGCTAGCAATCAACTGGCCCTCCTTAATGCCTTGACAGCTACTGCAGAGAACTACACCAAGGGCAAAGAATGGTCCTTAGCGTTCACAAGAGCATGGATGTGGCATATAGATCCACAGATGTCATCAGCGCACTGTAAGTTCTATCGTAATGTCGAACATCAATATATGGAAGATGGATGCGCCAGACCTCGATATAACGAACCTCAATTTAATTAAATTCACGATGTGATGAACTATATTTATTTTCCAATATTAGTTTTATTGAAAATCGAGTATATTTTTTCGATTTAACAAAGTAATTTTGTGACACAGTGTTGATTTAACGAAGTTTTTGGCCATTTCAAGCTTATACCTGGAGCTTGTATGGCCAGGAAATCTGCCGCAAAAAAAGAAAACTATACGAATGCTGGCGATGCAAAAGTTATTTTATGCGTCCTTCTGCGTAAAGAGTTTGAGAGGCTAAAATGCTGTCAAAGCGCGAGCGCCGAGACGCAGTAGGCAGCAAACGCCGCTGCGGCATTTGCTGTGTTGGTATACAACATGCGACTTGTGGAGGCAGTGAACGCGGTAGCTTGCAGGGCTCGGAGAAACACGAGAGCTGGCTATTCCTCTCGCGCAAAGGAGTTGCGGAGGCATTGAACATGGGGTAACGTGATGAAGTGCTAGGGAGAGTGGGCGTGGGTGGGGGGCCAACATACGCCTATCTGTCTTCTCCTCCTAGCGTGTGCGGGGCTTCCTCGTGCACGACCTCATGCGCGGGCCAGGTGGCGTGCCTTTGAGGTAATCTTCCCCTAGCAAGTGTAAAGGTCGAGCCGAGACGGTTGGTGCCTTGGTGCGTGCTAGGTTCTCGCAGGTTTAGTGTTG
This sequence comes from Dermacentor variabilis, assembly GCF_050947875.1. Classification (NCBI taxonomy): domain Eukaryota; kingdom Metazoa; phylum Arthropoda; class Arachnida; order Ixodida; family Ixodidae; genus Dermacentor; species Dermacentor variabilis. The sequence goes on from NC_134578.1 coordinate 68,621,670, forward strand.
ACAGTCACATAATCCCAAGTTTCCGAGACAAGGTGTGAAGCATTCGCTCGCGTTGCGAAAGCTAGTTTATGGTCATTGAGTGAGATATCTGTTAATGTTTGCCTGAGCACGCGTGACACCGATAAAACAACAAACCTTGCTATGTGTAGTTGTCTCTCTGCTATCGCCATCCATGCTCTGCCTTTCTGTGGTGAAGCTGACTTTTCATTTTTTTTGCCCAAGATGAATATCTAATATCCTTCTATTTTTTTTTATTTGTGGGCGCCGGCAGTGGGCATTAAGCACGGTCAGCCATGGCGTCCAATACTTACGGCGCATCACGACACAACACTGGCAAATGTCGGACGGTGTGCGCTGCGGCAATGCATTGCTCTCGGCACAATCTGCACCGCACACACTGGCGCTCGTAACCGCACTTTTATGTCCCGACTTTCTTGCGATTTGTTTATAAGTGCTTAGTGACAAGATACTATCCACCAGAAATGCTCTGAGAATTTGTGAAGTTGTTTTACTGCTGAAACTTTAAAACTTCGAATTATTTAAATTTGTGATTAACGAAAATTTTCGCTGCAAGTGCAACTTCGTCATATCGAGGTTTAACTGTATAACAAACTAATGGATATAACAATTTACTGGATATAACAAAGTAAATCTAAAAATGTTGTCTCGATGTCATCACGTAACGAAGATGGGCTTATAAGAATATCAGATATAATGAAAGTATTTTTGTGTTGGATGCCACTTAATTATATAGAGGTTTGACTGTATTCATATTGATTCGTTTGGCTTAATGTATTGTCAAGGCCCACTTTGTCCCCACATGAAAAAAAAAACAAAGCCTATGGGTTCAGATGCCCTATTTGCTTGTGCAGACTCGTGTACAATGAAATAAACCAATAGCACCAACAACATAAAGGTTTAGTTCCATTTAAGACAAAAATTGCTACAGATCGTATTATTCTTGTATTTCTTCTGTTAGTGAAAACGAGAATTAGGTAGTTTTATGAAATAACATGTTAACGAACTTGATTCACAGCAAGGTGTGAAAAGCCCTTTCTCTTCAGTCTAAAAAAATCGTGATTTCAGTCCGACATCTCAGACTGCGGAAATGAAGAAGCACTTGGAAAAAAGAAAATAGCCCCAGATCACACTTACCACATGTAGTCCATAGAGCACCTTGGCCATGTCCATGATGCGCTCAACGAGCCTGTCCTGGGATACAACAGGCACCACCGCGTTGGGCTCCACAGGTGTTGACCGTTGGCTGCCCAACTTGCTGTACAGGTAGTGCTGCCAGCTCATTGCATCTGTCGGGTCAATCTTTGCAAGTTGGGAAGGAGGAGGGGCAGCAGTAGAGAGAAAGATCAAGAGCTTGCTAGACCTTTGGAAAAACCGATGGCCAACTGTGATGTGCGCTCAAGAGAGACGACGCAGAAAACCTGCCAGACAACAGACTGATATTTTAGATGTACGGTAGAGGACTGCCTTTTTAAAAAAAAGGTGCGCTCTCTTAAGACGAATGCTTCAGTAAGCCACAGAGTTTGGGATCGTTTGTTTTGTTTCTAGTTTTTTTTTTAATCAATCAATCAATTTATTATTATTAGACATTACAATTACAAAGAAAATGTAATATAGAAGGAGGTCCCAAAGTAAAAACTGTCAGAGGGACCTCCTGTTACAACATGTATAAAATATATAATATAGGGTTAGCAATGAGGGTAAGAACAGCATGAAAATGCAATCAACATATTAGAAGTAATTAATGAAACATCTGGTAGTTGAAGATTGCACAAAAATTTGCAAGAATAATTCTATCTTGAAATACACATGAAGTTACGATCATCAGAGTAATTGAATAGGAGTATAATGATTATGAACAACAGTGCGCAATCCAACAATGCAACAAAACTAATTTACAAACGGCTGAAATGAAAAGTTTCAGTGAACTTGTGACTTCATGTGTGACTTCAGTGACTTTCTTTAAATTATTTCCGGTGTCCCTCAATAGATAGGTGAATGCAACTTGATTCATAATAGCTGTTTTGTAAATCCTGCTTACACGTTCCTGCTGCTGTGAGTAATAGCACACAGCAACTAGATCGGTGAAGTTCCATTCTCTCATAAAAAAAGTGCCTCCACAGAATAAGGTACCCCTAATGGCCTACACAATACCTGAAAGCCATGACGCCAACGAAAAGAAAGACGGACAGTGGCAGGTCAAACAGCTGGTCTCATTCAGAATTTTGTGTTTTTCCATCGATTTCCTTCTAAAATAAGTACTGATTCCTAGAGCTACACTTTTGAAGCACTACCTATGCAAGCATCTACAGGCTGACATAGCACGGCTAACAGCGCAAAAATGGGACAAAATATGACAGGAACAGACGGCACGGGTGCTGACTTCCAACTAAAGTAGTTCACTGCATACAGGCGAGACATTATGCAGAAAAAAAAAACTTGTAAAGGCATCTTTCAGCTTGATCATACACTGTTTGCCACATTATGTTGCGATACCAACAATCCTGGCTAACTCTTTTGGAATCTACCAGATGGCCCATACTTCAGTTCTACACCAGGTGCTCTAACCAGGCGGGCATAAATGCCCAATTCGGCTCTATGAATAACGCAGATGATGAGATAAAGTAGCAGGAGTGCCTGTGCTCAGATCCATGAGCCCAACAAAGCATTCGAAGAACTTTGCATGTAAAACGTAACCATGTCTGAAACTGGTGTGTATAAGGGTGCAAGTGCCTGAATACATCCATCTCGCTACCATAGAGAAGCCTACTATGTTCTTACAATAAAACATTTTGCCTCTTGAGAGCAAGCCCTTCCTTACAAAATGCAGCATATTGCAGCTTGATTTCGGCGTAGAGATGCTAAAAATTCAAACGTAACCAATCACACGAAAATTCTTAGTTTGTCATACCAACAATGCGCTTAAAATAAACAAAAGCTAAGACATCAGTCACAGATTTTGTTTCTGCGTAAGAAAGAAGCCTTAAAGGCATTCTGTGTGTCAGGCTGTGTATGCATGAACAATGATCAACACAAATGAATGGCAGCATTCACATGTCCAGTTGTTGAGCATGAGTTTTCTGAATAACAAGGAACTGTGTATCCTCATTGATGATACAAAGTACATGGGCATTCTTCAACCTGTGTGATTGCCTGTTTATTCAAATGGTTACTCCTGGTAACTGCTGTGTGCTACCATGTGTGATTGCCGTAAAAATTGACAGGCCTTTAACTTTCACAAAGCACGAACATGGCATACTTTCCTGAAGTTGTCAAGTGTGTGATGACTTGACATTTCTTAGAAGACACCAGCCTTACAACTCACCTTATCAGGAAGAGTTAGCTGGAGCTTGACGTAATCAAAGATGTCCGAGTCTTGGCATTTCTGTAAAAATGATTCCACATCAAATATGCGTCAACATTGTACAGGAGATGGGCATTTGAGAAGGAGGTTCCAAGGACATACAAGGAGTCAATCTTATTATTTATCATGCGTGTATTGCTGCGCTTTTTGACGGCGACCATTTTTCACCTGATCATCACACATGTCAATTAGTTCCTCAACACAAGGTCCGCTCTACAGCACCAAAAAATTATAAAATGCTGTTGGGGATTCTTTAGCAAAGGGTCTGTCTCCCGCAAGTGGAATGCTTTTTTCAAGAACGTAAGCAAGCCTGAGCGATTATCCTGGAATGTGCTGGGATTCAAGTATACAAATAACGGATGCACTTGACCACCTGTGAGATTGCATTTTCAATGACCGACGACTGCGCTCCCTGCTGTCATTGTGCTGCAAGTTTTGCTCGACTTTCTTTGCACCAGACTGCTCGATAAAGAGTGAAGACGTTTCACTCGCCATTTGACCTTGCTTGGTTTCGTCGGCATCACTGTACCATGTGACAACACACAGCAACCGTTGTGGCAAATTTATTGCAACAGGCTGTCACAGGGATAAACGAGGACGTTCTGTATGGTCCGGGGCATTTCAGAGTGAAAAACTGGTCAGCCGCGACGTCCACTCACAGTGAGGAACTTCTCCTTGGCGTGCTGGACGAGCTCCTGCTCCCGGCCGGCGAACAGGTTGAGGCCGACGGGCAGGAGGCGTTTGAGGCAGGCCACCACCAGGCTGGCCGCCAGCTCCTTGTCCTTGTCCCGCTTGCCATCACGTTTCTTTTTCTTCTCCTGCATGCGCACACGGGCATCGCAGAGAAACAAAAGCCTGCCTTCTGGCCAGATCACGACATCAACAACATGTCCTACAGCACGTCATCTCATAATAGCCTTAAACCTGGCGTTCTTGATCCGTGTTACCAGTGCACCATTAAATGGGACGCAAAGAGAAGACAAGGACGCATCAAATTCCAATGTCACAAAGATTTTGAAGACATTACAGGGCAGACATTGCATACATCTTATAGGCATGGCATCTGTGACGTCTATGTCTGGTCTTGGTGTACAGCTTAATCTTGCGCTGGTGACACGAATTGGAATCAGAACAACCGTAGCCCATGTATAACAGCATTACCTAAACTGGCAAAAGTGTATCGTTTAAAATATTAAAAAGTAATACACAAGCTATGTAGGAAAAGACGTTTTATAAACAAGCATAGTGGCATCTCTAGAGCGTCATTTTTGTTAGTTTCTTTTCTCACTGCAGCAACAGGTAGATGGTAACAATGGCTGTGGCACTTGTTGCCTATGCCTGCCCCCATTCAGAATCTATCAACAGAAAATACAGAAACATTAGTGGTGGCCATTCCTGCTTCTTTAGGCTGCCTTTCTGTCTTTCTTAATGCAAAATAATGAGTTGCAGAACAAAAATAAAACAGCACTGGTGTTTGTCACTTCCAGTATTCTGTACCTTGACTTTCTCTGTCTTTGTACAGAAGGGGATGAGAGGACTTAAAAAAGTGTTACTGTTCATCGTTGGTATCTCTTTCTACCCTCTGCACTGTTTTTTCCAGAAAGCAACAAACCAAATCGCCTATATATATATATGCTAGTAATTATTAAGTTTGGTATTTCAAGTTTTTCCAAGCAGTCTTCAGATCTCTTCGTAACAGTCTAGGGAGACACAGCGAACAAGACATCTCTTAAAAGTTGTGCACAGGTCTTGCACAAAATGGCACCCACCTTCTTCTGGCTCTGGCCAGCGTCTACGGTCTGCACGCTGGCTCGTCCACGTCCCGAGGAGGGCATGATGAGCGCCATGTTGTCGATCTCGTGCTGGGAGATGAAGTTGGCTTCCTCTCGCCGAAAGTACTGCACATATAGAAGGAAAATTTGTATATGTGCATTGCATATTCGCTAAACATATAAGCGACAATCTACAGAATGTAACCATTTCACATAACGTCCTATTTTACAAGTTACTTCGTTCAGTGCTGCTATACATAAATTTTGCATTCTTGCATATGTATCGTATGCTTGTATCACCTCTATATCACGTAAGAAAGGCAGTTAATTGAAACCTTTCGACATACTGTTCCCTTCAGTACCAAATTCCAAGTCATCAGCGCATGCAAAAACGAGAGACAACAAATTAATAAGCATGAATTTGAATGCTTTTTAACAAAAATATTAGTGACACTCACCTGAGACTTGTTCCAAGTGTTGAACACATGCGCAACGCAAGTGTATACTTGTTCAGCTTCTTTCACATTGTTCTTGAGCCAGTGATTTCTGCCGAAAAATAGGTGTGATAGAAGAGGACAGTCTGACAATGTTCGAAAGCTACAATGACCTTTTGAACAATACTGTTAGTGATAAAATGCTTTACAACAGTAAATTAGTACATGTGTACAGAGAAATGCATCAAAAAATATAAGGTGTCCAATACCTTAGCCTAGAGCATGCTACTTATTCTCTTGTTAACGGCTGTGAAACAGTGCAGTCAGTTTTATTTATCACAGGTACACTAGAGCTTTTTAAGTTTTCCCTGAGCAGCTTTGGATAGTCATGGTTTTTTGACCTTCGACTTGTGTTAGTATTCAAATTCAGTTATGCTAAAACTAGTGAGCCATTCCTGTCATGAATGTTCTCACTCATTGATGTGTCTTCAGGCAATCTGGAAAAGCATGCTAAACAGTATTGTCATCCCTAAACAGAAATGCAATGACTTAAGCTCCAAGTAGAGAGGCAGAATATATTGGTTCATTCCTGCAGAACTTATCACTCTCTTGAAGAGGTACAGAGACCCATGGAAACATTTCCTTCATAAAAACATATTTTGATAGAAATGAATTAGGGCTTTGGAAAACACACTCTGTTTAGTCTTCCACTTGTATTTCATTTTTTTTTTGCTGATGCCTTGGCACTTTCTTGGGTTTGACTTGAAACGGTTATCTGCTTAGATTTGTTGCTAGAGTATCAGGCCATTATGACCAATAAATCTGCACGCATCTGGCACATCTATCTTCCTAAAGCTGTCAAAGTATCTCCTCTTAACACTCACCTCTGAAGGTCCACATACTTGATGAGCAGAGGGAAGAAGGCATATATATCCCGAACGAGGAGTGAGAACTCCTGAAAAGCAAGAAGTAAAAGAATAAATGAACATACAAGCGGTTCAGATGCCCATATTCCAGCTACTACAATCAGCTGAAGCAATATACTACTGAAGCTTTCAGTATGTTCAGCAGCCATGTTAATCTACCATTTAGCCATGACCAGAAGCATCACAATAGACATTCGCAGAAAGAAGTATCGATTTTATGTCACAGTAGGGCATACAATAGAGCAGACCTCCCTTAACGAAACTCAGCTAATATGATTTCTATGACAATTAATCTGAACAGTTAGCTGAACACTGTCTAGTTGTTAATATGTTCAGTACTATTCTATTACGCTGAAATGTGGAAAAACTGTTAAGACAAAGGAGATTACCACGGTTACTTTTAATTTGCTTTTAAGGCAGTTGTAAAGAGAAAGATAGACATAAGTACTAATGCATAAGCAACAAAAGCCATATAATGGACCACATAATTATTTACAACAAGCTTTTTAAAACTATATTGTTACAGGACAGCCAAAGCCAACTCCAGATAAGTGTTGGCAGTAAAATTCTTTGCGATGCTATTCTGCATACGAGTGCAAATAGGATAAAGATTTCACCAGGAGATTGCAGCTGTAAGACTGAACTGTATCAAAGTCACGTGTTATAAATGTCTCTAATGGCCTAAATCTAGCTCAGGGAAGATATTAGACTTCTCCCTTAGACCAGCATTGATTTTCGCCAGAACACAATCCTATATTAATTAAGGCAGTTGATGATTGTTTTTTTTTATGCTACCTTTCACTTTCTTAAGAATGTCGACTTAATACTGTCAAACAATGTGTTATTTCGTGATGCCTTTACATGCATCAAGTATCGCTTTTGTATTTCCCACTCCTGCTTACAGCCTTGCACAAAGCTAGCAGTAGCATGCACAAACACGCAAGCGAGAAGTTGTATAAATGGAGCGTTCTGAGTGATCGACGCACTTCTTGGAGCTGGCTCTCAGCCTGGGAGGTGTCGTCAGTGCTGGACTTGAGGTAGCTCCGCATGCACTCTTCCTTGTGGAATACTGAGTCCGCACACTGTCGGACTTTCTCCATCAGTGGCAAGATGGGGTCCCGTAGCAGTTCCTCTGATGAGTTTATCACAATCTGGCCTGCGTGCCCTGAGTTGCATAAGGAAAAAAAAAGATAACAGAAAGACACAGGGTCAAGACAAAAGTCATCAATACAAAAACAATAATGCAAGGCTTCAGATCAACTGATCACTTAGTTATTCTGTCGACTGCTTAAATCGCTCAAATATCTCGGGACTAACTGATTAAGGATTAGGAGAAATCTCATTAAACTTTACAAAAATATATGCTAGTGGATAATGTATACAATTGTCTGAGCATGCCATCTCGACCTACCTAGTTGGAGTGATTAGCTTTCTGTGCATAAATGAAAAGCTGTTTTCTAAAAAAACATTCGCATGTCCTATAAGGTTCAGAATAATACATACCCTAAGTGCAATGTATTTGCGCTATCCTACTTTCACCTTCCAGGCACACTGATCAGACATTACCTACAGCTTTCGAAACTCTACCTTGGTGCATCTCTAAAACACAACTCCTTTATGTTGCCTGCTGAGCTAACCGGGTGAATTCCACCGTGCATGCCACCATGCAAAACACAACAGAGGTTGCCCCCGGGCCACTGTGTCTTTCATGTTCGAAGATGTGCAGGGCGTTTGTCATTCTTTGTACCCTCCTCTCTTATGTAATAAGTCAAACCTTGTTATGATAAAGCTGCATCTGACAAGAAAATAACTTTACTATAGCTATATTCATTACAAGCATATAGTATTTGCTACACGCTGATAACGACGAGAAAGATTCCAGGCTTCCTTTGTTATATCCTATAGTTCTTTTATGCATGTTCATAATATTGAAGTTTGACTGTACCATCATTTGACGGCACTCAAAAGGTGATAAAATGAAATGAAATTAATTAAATTTGAGAGTAGCATCAGTTAAACAACTGATGCAGTAATCAGCAGTTGAAGAATTGACACAGTAATAAGCATTGAGGTCATGGTCCTGGACAGGTCAACGCACCTGCGATGGTTATCATCCAAGGAGAACCCTCAATGTTGACAGTTTTGCGCAGAAGGTTCAAGACGTTTTTCAAAAGGCCAGTCAGGTGGTCACTGGTAACCATGGTCACGTGGTTTCTGTCAAAAAATAAGTGAAGAGCACCTCAAGCAAAAGCAAAACGAATGCAGATGCAGTAAAATAAACTAGCTTCTCTGTGTTTGTAAATAAATTGCGCCTGCATTCTTAGTTATTTAAACTAGTCAAACGCCTATTTTGTGCTTGCGCTTCAGTACTTTGTGCAGAATTTATGTCATGAAGCCACTTTGTCTGCACAAGAAGTTGCAGCATCATTAGTCACCATGGAAGTGCTTCTAATGAAAGCTTAATATGTAATTACCTAAACCCTATGAAATGTAGATAGCTGCTTGTGATTTGCAAATGAATCCCACACCAGTAAATTTTACAATCTCATCACACCACTTAACCTTCCACTGTTTTTAACTGTGTTTCCCATACCTGGGCATCCATACTGTTACTTTAACAACCCAACTGATTCTATCTGCTTTATGCACACTCAACCCTACTTCTTCCTCTTATTGTCAATTAGAAAATCAGCCACCACCATTTGCTTTCCAATCCAAACCACTGCATCTCTGTCTCTTAGCGTTATAGCTAATATTCTTCATTCCATTACTTGTAGTGCAGTTTTTAGCTTTGTAGCCTTTTGTTCTCCTTCAAGTTTGAAGCCCATGGATCAGTGCTGGTACACGGCATTGATTGCACACATTTCTTTTCAAGAATAATGGTAAGCTGCTGGTCCAACCACATTTAAGTCTAGCTAACGTAGCAACACATCATGACTGGTGCAAATACTCACTCTTAAAAAAATTTACACCCTTCAGGGCTTATCTTGTCCCACAAGAATAATCGTCATCTGTCTTGCCCATAATTTCATTCTTTAACACTGCGAGCCCGGTACTTCCAAGTCATGAATGGCTTGCGTGTTATCAGCGTGACACGGCATTCTCGACAGGAAAATAGTGAGTGCTAAGTTTTGAAGAAAGGAAACGCAAGCAAGGCAGACGACTATTGCTGTGGGACAAATGTACACCCCAAAGGGTGCAAGTGTTCTAAGAGTGCTTAATTCTAGAGATTATCAAAAAACTAGTTCAGAATTCCCTGCTACACTGAAATACGACTAACCTTGAACATTTTAAGAAAGCATTCACAGATTCGGTCTACACATTTTAAAAGCAGTAAAAATGAGCAATTTTCCATGACAACTCAGACGGTAAACACACGGTAAAGTCACATAAACCTTTGTACTTTCATCCGAATTCGAACCTATAAAAACCACCCTAGTTGATGCTGCTGCTTCGTACTAATGTACATCAACTTAACATGACACAGCAAATTCTGAAGCTCTGCTAATTCAATATGACGTGAAGAAAGAAAGAGACAGCCCAACCCTTGCACCAGGTCTCAAGCTTTACAGTGCAATCTACCTTAGCAATAGAGTTTTTCTAAAGTTATACCCACCAGGTTATCACCATTTAATCACACTGTAAAAAGTTGAATGGGGACTACAAAACATATAGAAGTTAGTAATGAATCTGAACGACTGCAAGCAAAAATAAAGAAAGCGAAAGAGCATACAGCGGTTCCATCAGCACAATGCACGTCAATAATGCCAAGTGCTGCTTCCCTTAGTAACTGTACAACAAAAGATCCAAAGAGACTGCTGGAGCTACAACAAACATGTCACAAAAATGCCAAGAATGATTCCCTCACTGAAGAAACTGCTAATAACTGTGACATGAAGTTATTCCTCAGTCACTTGAAACTGTCCAACTGGGACCATGAGGCATTGTGTTTCCTTTACCCTGATGTAGGGTTGACATTGTCTGGACCTTGACTCCACCAAAAGGGAAGGTAGCTGAAAAAGTAAAGAAAAAAGAAAAGAATGAATGTACAAATTCGAGAAGCATGAAGTGGCCAGTATGCACCCTCCTGTTAAAATGAATGCTATTTTGCAGCTTCACTCTTATTATAGTACGTTATACCTCAGTCAAGTGTGTTCTAGCAGTTACCATTGTCATCTTCCATGACAACAAATATGCTTTGAGAGCTGCTAAGTGACACATTTCTGTTAAAAAGTCTTACTTTTTCTTTTTAAGCTGTAAAAGCTAAGCACAGCAACATACACCAATGCGCTTCAGCGACACATTTCTGTTAAAAAGTGTTGCTTTTGCTTTTTAAGCTGCAAAAGCATAAGCACAGCCACATTCACCAATGCGCTTCAGTGACACATTTCTGTTAAAAAGTCTTACTTTTGCTTTTTAAGCTGCAAAAGCTAAGCACAGCCACATTCACCAATGCGCTACAGTGACACACTTTTGTTAAAAAGTCTTGCTTTTGCTTTTAAGCTGCAAAAGCGTAAGCACAGCCACATTCACCAATGTGCTTCAGCGACACATTTCTGTTAAAAAGTGTTGCTTTTGCTTTTTAAGCTGCAAAAGCGTAAGCACAGCCACATTCACCAATGCGCTTCAGCGACACATTTCTGTTAAAAAGTCTTGCTTTTGCTTTTAAGCTGCAAAAGCGTAAGCACAGCCACATTCACCAATGTGCTTCAGCGACACATTTCTGTTAAAAAGTCTTGCTTTTGCTTTTTAAGCTGCAAAAGCGTAAGCACAGCCACATTCACCAATGTGCTTCAGCAACAGATTTCTCTTAAAAAGTCTTGCTTTTGCTTTTTAAGCTGCAAAACCGTAAGCACAACCACATTCACCAATGCGCTTCAGCGACACATTTCTGTTAAAAAGTCTTGCTTTTGCTTTTTAAGCTGCAAAAGTGTAAGAACAGCCACATTCACCAATGCGCTTCAGCGACACATTTCTGTTAAAAAGTCTTGCTTTTGCTTTTTAAGCTGCAAAAGCGTAAGCACAGCCACATTCACCAATGCGCTTAAGCAACAGATTTCTCTTAAAAAGTCTTGCTTTTGCTTTTTAAGCTGCAAAACCGTAAGCACAACCACATTCACCAATGCACTTCAGCGACACATTTCTGTTAAAAAGTCTTGCTTTTGCTTTTTAAGCTGCAAAAGCGTAAGCACAGCCACATTCACCAATGTGCTTCAGCAACAGATTTCTCTTAAAAAGTCTTGCTTTTGCTTTTTAAGCTGCAAAACCGTAAGCACAACCACATTCACCAATGCGCTTCAGCGACACATTTCTGTTAAAAAGTCTTGCTTTTGCTTTTTAAGCTGCAAAAGTGTAAGAACAGCCACATTCACCAATGCGCTTCAGCTGTTAAGCGATGATCATACTGTGAGACCACCTTAATCAAGTAGCCTAGTAGGGTTACTAATTACAGCAGAGTTCCCAGTAATAAAGCCACCACATTAAAAGTCATCTTGCAGCTGAAGTAAATGTTCTAAACCTAGAAAACATTCCACAGAAATAATTCATAAAAACACAGGATGTTGTCAGAGACTAAGGGAATAAATATAGGCTTGCAAAAGCATGATCCGCCAAATCTTACCTGCAAAGCATAGGCATCATCACATCAATGATGAAGGGCTGCTCCGCATACTTCCCGTTGCCCGTCACAAACTTCTCGACCTGCCCCATGAGGTCCTCTAATGTTGGCATGCTTGACTCTAGGGTGGCCATCACAGCTGAAAAAAAGAAACCCCATTGAAAGATGCATATTTGAAAGTGCTAAACAAAGAAGTTCATTATAGGGCAGCCTCAAGAAGGTGCCAGAGTTAACTCGAAAGTGTAGTGTTCACTTTGAGCTTTGAAGTGCTGATGTGACCACAAGTTTCTTGCCTCTGCTGTTTCTTCCGTCACCTTCACTGGCTTGATTTCAAAGCAAAAAAGTATCAAGGTCTCAAAAGACCAGGATGACAATACAGACTTGCCTACTCCTGGCAGTACCCACCTCATTTAAATAGCTTTGAACCTCTTTGCTACCAGTTTCCACATTTGTGGACACTTTTCCTAAAGCTGTGTTCTCCTGAGCAAAAAGTTGCGAGACATCAAAATTGCATGCTTTTTATAGCCTTAAATATGGTTTACTAAACTTAAGAATGAGGTGGCCATACCTTGGCTGAGGCAACAAGATGGCTACAAGCACTTACGGATACCTTCCTGTCTTCTACTGGTGTCCACATACATGGACACTTTTCCTGAAGCCAAGTATGCCTCAGCAAAAAGTTCTGTGACATTAAAATCATGCGAGATTGTCACCCAGCATTACAGTTCACCCTGCTTTCAATGAAAGCCCCATATTTCGCTTGGGAAGGCATTAAAAAAAATTAAAGTGGCTTCGAACAGCCGACCAGATCTTTTCACAACTTGTGTCTGCACTTGTGGACACAGTTTTTTTAGCTTTGAAATGCTGTTCATGTCACCAACACTTCTTTCTTGTGAGCTCCTCAAATACTGTAATAGTACAATGTTTAAAAACAGTCATTCATTTTCTTGCTTGTATTTTTTTCCGGCAGTGAAAAGATTAAACAAGCATTTAGCAACCTGCTTAACTTTCTGTTCAGCTTTGAAGACTTGAATACTAAGATAGTAGAGAAGGTTCAGCAAGCTCTGGCTTTGTTCGTTCTAACTGCAAGATATTTGGCCTGGGAACTTGTGTGTGGAAAGTACATTGGCATCACGGTACTGTCATTACAAGAAAACAAACTAACCCTGTGCTTCGAGTGAATGCTCTTGAGCTTTGCCATGGATGCAGTACGGGTTGTGCTTGTTGTGCGAGGGCTCCAGAAATGCGACAGGAAAGGTGGCCGCAAAGGCACCCAGACAGTTGCCATAAGCTGGTCGATGCCTACGGGAAAAGAAGCATGGAGCAGGAATGCAATGTGATGTGCCATTCATCCAGAAAATTAAACGTCAGCGAACCTGGGAGAAGTGTTTATATGGCATCTGTAGTGTAAAGCCCCCACAGATTCACAGGGTGGATTTAATTTCCTTATTGCACTCAATAAGCTAAAAGGCAAGCATTAGATGCATGTTCTAAATTGAGAAGAGTAAACATTTTTTAGATAAGGACCTTCAGTAATGTGCATTGCATATAAATGGTAAAACAGAAAACCCGTTTTTAACATTTCTTTTTATTTTAAAGGGTGTGGGTGGGAGGGAGGGGATTACGAACCTAGCTTTTCGTGACTCAATAGATGGCCACATGAACATTTCCAGAAGGCACACTCTTTTATCTCATAGAACAACAAATTCAGGTAAGTGCAGGCAAGAAATTTCTTCGACCAATGAAATGGCTAAAGGATTAAGAGCTAGCAAACTTTTGATAGAATTTTCTATTTCTATAGAAATTTTCTATTAAATTCAAGACAAGGCACATGCTTATCAGCAAAAGTAGAATACAAAGTAGTTTCTGCCAAAGCTTTGGTTGCCAAGAAGACTTTGAACATAGTTTGAATTTAAGTTTTGTGTTTGTTGTAGAACAGTAACTTAAAACACCTGTTTATCAGCTCCTTGTCTATTTACACACAACAATAGCTTGCCTACATGAAAATACTTATAAACTGGAAGCCTACGATGCAGAGTTGAACTAGAAAAAAATGCGCTCACTCACCGCTCTAGCTCAGCCTTGATAAAGGACCTGCATGAAAAGAGCAAATAATATCACCACAGAGAAATAAAACCTCCGAAGAAGCAGCAAAAAGAAGCATCCTTTTTTTTTAAAAAGGTATTCACTGCAAGTAGCCATTATTAAGTATGCCTAACTAAGGGACTGACTGTCATCTTGATAACGAATTACAAACTCACATTGGTTTCTTTGTCACTCAGTAACCAACTTTTCATGATGTATGATAGCCATCAAAGCTGAAATGAACATGCGTGCAATGGAATATAACAGCGCGGACAAAATTGCAAAGAAAACGACAAAAGACAATACAGCGTTTAATTTCGTCTTGTCCTTCCTTCCTTTCTGTCTGCATGGTTATATTCGTACATCTTACCAACATGCCCATTAATATACAGTCAACTTCTGCTAATTCGAACCTGTTGATACTGATGAAATTGATAAAATTATCCGGCAGGTCGAATTAAACAAGACGCAGAAAAAACTCCAAAACACACCACTGATTCATTTGACAGTATTTGCCCAATTCTAACCTGCCCCCGTATCAAATGCATGCCCAAGTTGTATGTGTCCAAAGCAGTAAACAAACATAAGAATGACATTAAAGCTCCTAGACAAAATAGAAATCTAACGTGCAACCGATTCTTCAGCAAGAAAATTTGTTGCACGATGACGGCAGGTTTCCTAAAGTCAGCTTCGCCACAGTGTTTTAAGTTTTGCTCCGCCACTGTACAGTCTTGCTATGCGGCAAAACATACAAACATTGCGAAGGGAGTTTTGGTTTTGTGTCCTACTGCGCTGAGCAGGCAATTTTCTTTAAAAAACAATGGTGCACTTAATTAATCGGGTAAACATAATTAGACATTGTGATAAACAGTTACTGCTTGAAAACCTTCCTAGGGTGGGTCGAAAATAAGTGTCTCGACGAGAGATTAAGTGTGCTCAACGCATTCGCTATCGCTCAAAGCTCTGCCGACACAGACTCTGCGACTAAAGGGTTCACAATTGGGGTCACCACATGGGTCAGGAACGTGCGTCCAGACTGACGACGTTTCAATTATCCAGTGAAGGCCAGTTTTACGATGGAAATAACGAAAGTTCGGGCCCATAGAAATGCATGGGCGCTGGCTGGGACCTTCGTACAGGATCGAATCGACCGAAATATCATATTAACCGGAGCGGAATTGACGGAAGTTTACTATACTATACTGTCTTGCTTCCAACACTTCAAGAGCTAGAGCTTGTTTTAACCAAACCGTTACAACCTTAGTCTACTAACGCTCCTTTCTGAAACTCATTCTGTGCTCCTGCTTCAAGAGAGACACGATGTGGCAATATGGTGCAATAGATTTACCGAGCTCAATGTTTTTTTTTTTCTGTTTTCACTAAGGCAACACATAATATGTCTATATTTCAGTTCTTTACACTTAACATAATTGTTTAAGCAGTGGGCGACATTTGAAAAGAGGGAACGTAGTAAACTTTTTTACAGATAGTACAAGAACAGGAAAATGAGCAAACTGAGAACAAGATGAAAGCAGGAGCCAACGTTTCAACAAGTGGACTTATGTTCTTCAAGGCGACATGTGCTTTCCTTGCCACAGTATATATGGGAAGGGTTCTCTCCAATTAATGCTACATGTGACAAGGAAAGCAGAGGGCCCTCCAGAACAGGAAAGCGAGCTAAAGAAGGCACCCAGTTTTTCCTTGGGCCTGGTGCTGGAAATGTTGGCGTCTGCTGATTGAATGACGAGGTTGAGTCACATAGTGCAGAGAGAAATGATGAAAAAGAACAGCGATTTCACAGTTCTATCAATGACAGTGACGTTAGTGAGTACTGTCAGTAATACTCCTGTGGCTCCATGGTAAATACATAAGAAGGGTTCCAGAGTACTCCTATTCCTTGGTAGAGCAGTGGACTAAAGCATTCTGCCTTACACTAGGTCTCAGTGCTTCGTTGCAGAAGGGCCAAGGCTACAACATGCAGTTGCTTGCACAGGCAGCAAAGCTTGCGATGACAACAAAGTGCAGATGGATGGATACTTTTAAATCCGTTTGCCCTCCTCATTGGTTGAGGTGCTGATAGTTTCCACAATGCTGCAGAGAACTACTAAGACTGAGTATAAGTTTGTACTTTCTCTGAAAAATAAAAAAACTTGCTCTCCTGACAAAAATGTGAAATGGCACACCAACCTCCCATTATGAAGTTCCAGGTTGGTGCCTAATGTGTACAGGCTGTTGAGGATCTTGTAGCAGGCCACCTGGATGTCACTCACTGAAATTAAGATGCAAGAGGCACCACCCTGTCAAATAAGGCTCATCTCCATTTTAACCTTGTAGAGCCACTGTAGATAAAGCTTGAATGCAGAGAGAACAGTCCTGCTTGTTATGAGCACATTTGGGCTCTTTCTCACTTTTGCCGAGTCACTTGTGGAATTCTCTAGCCTCTCATCACAGTTTTTTTTAACTTGTTCTTAACAATTTCTCGTGGACAAAAGATTGTAATTCAATCTACACAGTTGGATTATCTTATAGTGAAGTCGCACCTGACATTGGAAAAAGGTTTGTTATATCTGATATATGTCATAGGCACATAGTCATTACACATTCACGGTCACAAGAAATATTTTAGATTAACTTCATCCTATCTGATAATGTGTATATCCATGCTCATTACAAGAAGGTTCAATTGTATTCTATTCACATCTTCACAAGTCTCTTCACATTGTCACTTTTCATACTAACCTCCACAGATGCATTGAAGTATTTAGGTAACTTTTGTCAGGAACAATGAATACACTCTAAAAACTATCAACCTTGATTGCTTGATACAAAGGAACATCATAATATATTTGATGCTGACCAGTTATTGCAGTTTTCCACTGATCCTCCTCCAGTTTTAAAAAATCCAGCCACCTCTCCAAGCATGTATTGAGACGGAATACAGGAAGCTGAGGGGAAGCACGCCGTCTTCCGTCGCATGCACCGATCTGGAGGGAGGGTAGGCCCCGGCAGCCCCGCGCGTGTTCCCGGGCCACTGTATTTTGAAAGCTACTTGCGATGGGGACAGAGTCCGGCCACGCACTGTGTTGTCGCGGCTTAGTTCGTATTGATGCGAGACGCAGCACTAAGGTCAATTCGCTCGCTACTGCTGCCGCGCTTCCTCACTCCAGCATTTTGATGAGTTTCCATGGTCATAGAGTGAGATGTGTTCATGTTTGTTCGTGCATGCGGGACATCGTGCTTGTTAATTTACCTAATATGCCTTCGTTTACAAGTTTACACGGCAGATTAAACTACTAACCTTACTTTGTATAGCTAGCTGTCCACTAGTTTGCTATCGGAATCGATGCTTTGCCTTTAGAGTGAAACTGCGACTTTTTAATAAAGTACTATTCTGTTTAAATTCTGGGCTTGTTTCATGAGGGCTATCAGCTTGTTTGCCCGATTTCAATTGGTCACCAGCTCAAATATCTTTGCGAAAAGTCCATCTCTTATGTAGCTGACAAATCTAGGTGGCATAAGGCCAAATTATGCATTGTCATACTATGACGTCTCATGCCATGAAACCTATCCCTCGTGCACATGTTTGATGTCAACAGAACAGGCGGTTTGACTCATACAAAAAGCATAACTGAATTGCACAAATCAGGTGCCCAATGTGTTTTGAGTTAGCAGTTCCTACAATACTGAAAATACTGAATGCAATGAAATACTGAAATAAAATGAAATTACAATGAAATGAAATACTGAATGAAATACTGAAAGGTTTGCACACTTAAAGTAAGCCACCACTTTTGTATGCAGACAATGTACTACAGCTCACTGGTGACCGATTTCTACATCTAAAATCTACGCATGGCCTATAGATGGATCATGTCTCTAGACTCTAGACTGACAACCTGTGTTTTTAGAATGAGCAATGGCGTGCTCAACCTCCATCAGAACATGGCCACAATGGGTATGAGCGAGCCTGCATACTTTCAGCCAGCAGGTTATAAGAGCTGCTGAGTCGTCACGGTAGGTGGCAGTAAACCTCACCTCAGTACAAACCCGTCATGAGCAAACTTTACTACTGGCAAGGTGAGCTTAATTCCAACTAGAAGGTGCATCTGACAGACTCACGCAACAGGTCACTGCCGAACTCATTGGCGGCCAGGTGATCAAACAATGCTGTGAGCACAGGTAGCAACACGAGTTGGACATAGTTGAGCGACGATGAAGTCTTCATCGTCGTGCCACGCAAGTGGCTGTAGCGGCCTTGCTCCAGGTTCACCAGTGTCTGGGCCAGGTCGTCAGCCACATTGTTGAAGTAAGTCAACATCGAGGTCTTTACAAAGTCAGGACAGTTCTTCACTATGGCCCTGTACGACAGACAACAGCATTGGAGGAAATGGGCGCACTCAGTGGAGCAAAATGCACTTAATGTACAATGCAGTCAAATATGACGAGGAATACTCGAGTCATACTCAGCAGCTGAAACTGCCTTTGCTTTTGCACCGAAGCTCAGCAAGTGCCTAGAGGCTGAACCTTTGACACGTAGCTTCGTGCAGGTAGTTTTGTTGTTTGCTATAGCACTAGACAATGAAAGCTACGAGTTATACATTAGCCTAATTAGTCTTTTGGCATTAATCAGCTATTCCCTATCATACTTTGCTGAACTGTGCATTTCACATTTCAGTGTTTTACACTAATAGGTTTCAGATGCAGCTACGCTGCATATAGGCAGGTGCTTGGCGTCAGAGACTATTAACGATAGAATACTCCGCGATCAAGCAATAACAGAAAAACGCCGATTTTGATAGTCGTTACCAACTGCCAAATTAAATATTTGTTTGATAATTGTATTTGAAAGTATAGGAGTGCTGCATGTTCATTCCGGCTCCATCTGCCTACAGCTTCAATTGATGAAATAACATGATGTTCCATGCCTGCACAAAGTGTATATTTTTCTTCAATGGACGTTTCTGTCGAAACGTCTCTGTATAGCAGGTACTGCCAGACTGATAGTGATGATATCTTGCATGCGGATGTCTCATGTGCAGACTACTTTCTGAAGCCTACCTAAACTGGCACCTCCCAGAACTCAGGCCTAGCGTCTCAATGAGCAATCAAAGACAGTTTCCAGGAGGAGTAAGCAAAGATAGCTTTCAACTTGCCAGTGCCACATATACTGTAAGCTGAATATTAGAACAAAGTTCTGCTGATGAAAACCATGTGGTCTGCAGGCCATAGATGAAGTATGACTTAGTGATGCCATAGTCTGTCACTATAACAGCAAATTATCAGAGAGGGGCAAAGGCGGTCAAATCAGGCTATGTTTATGCGGGCAATGTTGAATCCCCAACAACACGGCACTACATTGCAATTTCATTTAAGTTTGATAAACACAGGCTCAGCCGAACATTTGTCCGCACACAGTGTAAAGCTCACAGTTCTTCCTTTAGTTGCAATGTGAGAATACAAGAAAGGCTCCTCCTAGAAAAACATGCTGTGCTAGCTCTCCTCTCCAGGGCGCTCCAAGAAAAATGGCTGACTAATGGTTTGCATAGAATCGAGTGAGATGTGCTGCGGTGATTAATCAGTATAAGTAATGAACACACTGCAATTTCACATGCACATAAATATATGGGTGTGTTTGTGAGTCCACTCATTAGAACATTCTCTTCAAGCACATCAATGTGCAGCTAGAAGAATGCCATCTGAAAATCCAGAAAGAAAAGGAGTCATTTTTCAAACTTTGCAGTGCATATTCATGTGGCCGCATTCAATTCTTCGAAGACACAATGGTACTAATTGCAAAGCAGACCGAGGATCATACATGGATGATAAAAGCTACAGTTACCACTAGAAAAGGGTCTGCCAGCAAGCCTCCCACAGCACTTTTTAATGAAGAGCTGTCTATATAGAAAGCACAGGAATTTGTTCACCTCACGTTCATATATTATTTCATCTTCAATTATTTTTTGCAGCCTAGAATGACATAATATTCATTGGTAAATAGTAGCAAAATGATCATGTATCCATATACGTATGTTATATGCCATTTGAAATATATGTACAAGTCAAAAATTGGTGTTCATATGCGTCCCTCTTCATTTATTGTTCTTTTCACTGTGAATTCCTGAATTGAGAGAGAGAATCCGACTTAGCAACACCTTATTAGCTTCTGTGCTGCTCTTGTATTCATGGTCCTTTTCTGAAGCCATTTAACCAACACACTACAGCATCTTTTGAAGAAAATCAGTTTCCCTAGCATGTCTCCGTAAGACCTTTCACACATGAATACACTTTCCACAAACAAATTTTTGCCAGAAAGACAATGTCCCCAACTTTGACTAATTAACAAGCCAGTGCTACAACCGTCACTTACTTTGCATCTGTTGCACGAATGAGCACCTGTAGGCAGGAGACAGCGAGCTTGCACTCATTGCCAAAAATGCTGAATTTAGCTCTCAGCAGACCACCCAGCTTGCAGAACAGGCTGCGCGAAAAGAAAAGCAAGGCAGTGAGAAAATTTAAGACACAGGTGTGAGCCCCAGACTTGCAGTGTTTCAAACTTAACACAATATGGAGCACCTACACCAAGCATAAGACGCATGCTACACACCTTTTATGACCACCTATAAGATTTACATGTAAAAGTGGAGGTTGTGTCGTCCCCACCAGAGCAGCTTTGAGCTACAGCGAAAACTCGTATCGGTTTCTCAAAAGCTGGAGGAAAGCTTGTGATCTGAAGGAAAATTTGCCCCCGTCCGGGAATCAAACCTCGGACCAATGCCTTTCCGGCACAGTTGCTCTACAGTTTGAGCTAACCAGGAGGCCAGCAGATTGCAGCACAACGGCAAATTATTCAACGACTTGAAGCACAGGGACACAGGATATGGCTGGCTGTAAACAGAGTCAGGGTGGCTAAGCCACAACTCTTGCTACTTAACCTGATGCAGCTAATTTAATTACTTCTTAAGTAACTTATCTTCTTCCATTTGTGGCCAGGTATAGCACGATAAAATGTGAAAGGCAATGCGTGATTGAGGGGCTCCACAATTTAGGAGAACTCTTGATATACAGGTGCTGCTGGAAGTAGTGCTATTGCATTGTGACCGATGCACAGAAAAGTACCACTGACAGTTGCTACCACTAGTTGTTTTACAAAACCAGCTTGAAGACATGTTACAAAATAAAATATACATGTGCCTTGTGCTTGAGATATAATCGTGAATGTCACTGTCTGCCATACATACTGTTTGTCTGGAACAGGAACCTCACCTAACAGGATGAGACGTCAAATCATTGAGGGTACACAGGGCAAGGAAATCATATTTTTCCACCACAATGTGAAGGGTGCAGTCCCGTTGAAAACTGACCCAGGAAATGCATTTAGTCTAATGTTTGATGAAAGCTTGCCAGCCTGAAGTGCAGGATAAAAATAAAATGAATACTTGCCTAAGGTTTGTTTCCTTTAGTCTTATGCAAGTGCACGTTTTATTTTGATCAAGAAGCGCATTTTTGCTGAACACCTATCACATGGTGCTGAGATGGCGGACAAGACCAGTTTTCAAATTATCTGGCATTAATTATACTGAATTTTAATTCAATTGCTTATGAACAGGTAAACATGGCCATTGTAATTCATTGTTTTCACTTCATTTGATCAGTTTGCACTCTGATATTACGCACTGTCTCCGACGTGAAAAGAAAGGCTTGTGTCGGAGACACAAGGCTCTCGACCCTTTCTTACTTAAGCATCTACCACGGAGCGCCACCACAAATCGATAATGCCAAAACAGAAGCGTAAGAAATTACAGCAGGCATGTACATAAAAGAGACAAACACACGATAACGCAAAGTAGTATTTTCACACAAGTGGGTAATACTCTCACATTTATTATTTGCTCTAACTTCTTGTAGCCCTGCCAAAGCTGTACCAACAACAGTAAAATATTTACCATTATCCATTTAGGAGTATGTCGAATTGAGCCAGTTGGTACGGGTTAATCTCCTTGACAAAGCATGAGCAAAACCAGTATCCAGGGCCGCTATCTTGTACACATTCGAAAAGCCGACGTTCGGTTTGACCTCACGCAATCGTCCAGGTCGTGCCGGTATCGCGGCCTAGGTCAATCTAGGCCAATTGCACAAGGTGAAACCAAACCTCGGCCTTTCGAACACGTACAGGAAAGCAGCCCAGAGCAGCATTATGATCACCAAGGAGCTCTGGTGCATTCAACACCCACCACGACCTCAACATCAACCCACCTTGCGACCATCTCCTTCTCACGTATGGTGGCCGTGCCAACTGTGGAAGTGGCGGTCGGTGACATCAGGAAGAATGCCCGGTGAGCCACAAACACCTTCTCCATCAATGGCAACACCACCTGGATGAAGAGGAAACAAAGTGTGACAGAATTTCTCAGGAAAAACTGATAAACACAGAAACACGCATGCGCAAGAAACCACTTTCAAGCTGTGCTGTGCTCTTTATCCCCTGTCTTGCGTTACATGGCTTTCGTCAAAATCTGGGCAGCTTGCCAGTTTTTCCAAATGAAAGTGTAACATGCAGATTGTTTACTAATAACACCACGGCACAGACTGCTGGGCTGGAATTAATGAGCCAGAGTGCCGACTTTCCATTATGACTACCATGGCATATCATTTGGACAGCAGTTCAATAGAAGCCTTTGCAAGCAGAATTGAGCCCCCTCCCCAATTCTGCTTTGCTGTATTGTGCACCTTTCAGTGAAGTTGACACTTTCAAACAAAACAATGTAGTAGAGATAGGAAGCTTCGCTCTTCCTTTCTCCCGAAAAAGCATTTAGACAACATGGGCAGGGAGCTTCAACGTCTGTGCATTCTAAACGACAGTATGCAACCAGCACCACGTTTTGTGGCAATTCAGTACACCTAATCCTGCAGAGGTCAGGTGGAACTTTCAGTTTAGCTGACCTTTCTACGCTATGTTGTGAGCATAACAGGGCATCCACATTCAAAAGGACACACCCATCCACTTCAATCCACTTTCAATCCACTCCACATCCACTTTCAATGGAATGCACAGAACTCCCCCAGCAGGTATAGTGCTACCAATGGGTCATGTGTCTATTAGTGCAATGATATGAGGTCACTAACAACCACAAATGAAATATGTAACTTCCTTAGAAATGTTTAGGAGAAAATTAAAACATTTTTAACCATGACTATTCCCATCTGCCTGTGAACATTTTCTTGTGTCAGCTTATTAAACTTTTGTACTTTGACACGGTTACATATGTATTTATTCTGGCCTTTCTTTGGTTTGCGCTGTTTTATTATAGGCATTTCTCTCATTGTACTTGCAAAGGAGGTATCACATAAGGTGGTTAAACCCTGGGACCTGCTCCTATATACGCACAACACGTTCGACTTTCGTTAACTCGACCTTCGTGGGACCAACAAAATTCATTGAATTATCTGGTGGGTCAAATTGAACAAGATGTAGAAAAAATGCCAGAACACATTGCCAATTCATCTGGCAGTATTTGCCCTATCCTAACACGCCCCCGAATCAAACATGTGCTCACTTTATAGGTGCTAAAAGCAGAAAACTAACGTAGAACTGACATTAAAGCTTCTAAACAAAGTAGAAATCATGTAATTTTTAGGGAAAAAAAACAAAAAATACTGGCAAGGGTTTATGTGTTGCACGATTTCCTGAAGTCAGGCTCGCCACTTGATTATTTAAGAGTAGCTTTGCCGCAATACATCAATGTTATGCGGAAATGCATAGGAGCAACTCAAAGGTGGTATTGGTTGCACCGATTGCACTGCTCACACAATTTCCAGCCCAATTTTCTTAGGGAAAAGAAAGGCTCGCATTATAATCAGATAAATACCGCCCCCATACATTGTTAGCTGTAGTTATTGCTTGAATTCTCCTAGCGTAGGCCGAAAATAGGCATTTTAAAGAAAAGACAATGTGTGTTCAATGCGGTCACTGTCCCCTAAGCTCCGCCGATACAGATGCTGCCACTAAAAGCATCACTATTGGGGACACCACGAGGCCCAATCATGTGTGTGCTGAGTTGTGAAGTTCGAATTATTCACTGAGGCTAAATTTAGGATCGAAATAACGAAAGTTCAAGCCCAATATATGCATGGGCACCGGCCGGGCCCTTCGGTTGGGATCAAGTTAAAGTGGTTGAAATAACGGAAGTCTAGTGCATTTCTATTATGTGCGATTGGACACACAGACAACGAAAATGTGGAGTAAAGGGCTTCGAGTACGAAGAATGGAAAACGGAGTAAGCCTCTCTCCTTCTGCCCACCTTGCTGAAGAACTTGACGTCCCGGCTGGAGGTCTTGAAGCTTGTCCGGCGGCTGAAGGGCACGCTGGGCCTCAGAACCTTGAGGTTTATCGCGGCCATGTCCAGGTACTGCAGCAGCTTCTCCAGCAGGGAGCTGGCAAAGCGGCGTTCCTGTCCTGGGGCCTGGCCTTGCCCGGGGGCTTGTGGCTCCTCGCTTGGGGCCCCTCCCCGTTCACGGCGACGCAGGGCCTTGCTGCACAAGACAAAGTAGCAATTCCCACAGATGTGCGAATAAATTTGACCAAGCTCAACGAGGACTGAAAGGTTATAAGTCAAAACTCAGCATCAGTTGCAAGGTTTCTTTAACCACCAGCGAATGCCTTGCACGTTCCCTACACTTTGAAAGCTATGGAAGGAGCGTTATTAGATAGTTTTAACTTGTCAATAAACATGTTTTTTTGTGGAATAACCGGTAAGCAGATACGTGCATGGCAGTAGCAATGCTGGTAGCGGTGCCTTGTGATACTTTGTTCAGCTACAACATGTTGGAAGCACTTTTGTGTTACTTGAGTGTTTTTGTAAAAGGAAAATAATGAAGGACGCCATATTAGCGGACACGTTGCTGCTGCACTTTACGCCAGCAGTTAAGTACAATATGCTATGCCACTGTAATAAAGCTGTGTTTTCTCTGCAGCAAAAGATGGGCACTACCAAATCGGCTGTTCATACACATCCCTCTGATAGCCCGGTACTGCATAAACTACAACACCTCCCCCCCCATTTACGGACAGCCTAAAACTTTCCAATGGCTGTAGGAAGGTCAATGGTGCCCTGTGCTTGCACATCGTCCACGACTTGCCTTGAAACACGGTAGCCCTCATACTGAAGAAACTTGAGGAACTCTTGCGCACGGTCTCGGTTTTTGTGCTTTTCCCGGTCAGTGAGCAGGTCGTATGGCACCAGCTGTGCATGTATGCCACCACCTGTAGACGCAGCAATAACAGAGGATCAGTTCACAGCCTACATTTTACAGAACATAAATCTCAATAAAAACCTTTAAATATCTATAAAAAAACATCAAGAAATGCGACACAAGAGAACTGTAGATTCGATACGCACCGACAGCGTCCAGCTCTTCCTTCATTTTCTTGGCCCAGATGTCGTGTGTGTTCTCGGCCAGCCGCTCAGACATTGTCTGAAAAAATTTTGAAGTATGGCAATTGACACAGATCTTAAGTTATTAAATACTATATTACACTGCACATCAAGAGGGCCCTGTAATATATCTGCAATTTAAAAAATGCACGTCTTTCCTATACTGATTGCTGTAATCCCCTCTTTTTGCCATCGAAAACGTGCTCATTCATGCCTGGTGCTGTGCATAGAGCACTACAACATTTGGATGGTCATTCACAATTAAGGGACATCTTTTCTGTGGTAAACCGTTTTTTTCTTTGGACTAAGGTTTTCTGCCGTAAATTCATGAATGTTCTGCTCTCACATGCAAACAAAATGGCCAATAATGTTTTCCACATTCAGTGAACATGACAGGCACTATGGTGCAAGAAATGTGCAATTTGAAAAATTGTGAAGGAAAGGCAACAAGACAAATAGAGAGAGAGATGAGCAATAGATGCTTCAGAAATCTGCACAGTGAAAAAAGTTTCACAAGAGGGATAAGTTCCAATTCACTTAAATGTACCAAGCTTTCGTAGCATCGCGTTGCATTTATACATAGTTGCCAACCTGGGAACACTAAAATTCAAAAAATTTCTGCAGTGACGGCTCTGGGAAGAGAAGGGACGGGAATATCATGCATATCTTGGGTACATATGCACTTCATTAATGATGCATTAATGAAGACTTTAGATGCAACTCTAAATACAGCAGGCGCACGCAGCAGCAAACTTGAAGCAGCAGAGGCTGACAAGCGACACATTGCTTTCGAATTACTTCTAGGGTTGACGATATTGCCTGGTTCAGGAAATTTCTGTACGAACTTGATCGACTCAAGTATCCCTCTGGCAGCCTTTCACCATAAGAAGACCAACAAGGTAACGTTCAGAGACCGACGAGAGAAATACATTGCAAAAACTAGTTTTTCATTTTTTGCCGACCGCGCTCTTGGACCAACTGACCGTGCTTTCAGCAGCATGCAAACTCACACAGCGGTGCTTTCAATCCGGCAGTGTGAATGTGCAATGGTTGCTGCTCCCGTCACTTGTTGCAAGTGTCATATTTCTGCACATATAAGCCGCATAAAAAATGTTTAAATTGAACAATACAGTTGAAGTACGAGTTACATGCGAATTTTGTGCTGAGGTGTGGCTTCACAGCTGAAAAAAATTTGCCTGTGGCCTCGTAGCAGCACGTGCCGCATTGCCGTGAAGGTACACTTCCGGAACTAGTCACCCGTGCTAGATCAGTGCAAATGTAAGTTATTTGTTCAACAAGCTTTTTTTTAATTCAGATTCTGTTATATTCAAAAAAATTTTCAGGTTGCTTTGAATTCTAATTATTGAGATTGAGCTTACTTCTTAACACTCAGTTGCCTTCATAGTTCCTTCCATTCACTTCTACCGGCACTCAGTCACGCTCGTACTCACGTTCAGTCCCACATCACCACGCTTACTGGCATTTCATTCAGAGGCCCATTTTGCTCACATGCCAGCAAAGCCTTAACGTTTTAGGGTTCATGATGACCTCAACTTGTCAAAAGCGATAAAAAGTGACAGAATTTGAGTTCCCACCATGCTTGCCTAAAACTGGTGCTACAACCATGCCATTAAGTCATATCACGTGAGCCATTATGGTAGTTTTTCTGAAAAAGAGATTAAGCACAACCCACCTCATTATTACTGTCGACCGTGGTAAATTAGCACTGAATCAATCCGGCCACGTGAAGTATTGCCAACATCAAAACGAGTTAGGTACGAGGCGCGCACTGCAGTGGGACTCCTCTTTCGCGCTTGCCCAAGAACGCACAAAGTACCCGCCACAGATAGCTTCAGTATGGGGCGGCCATGGCCCCGCTCAGCCATGCCACATGTAGCAGGTCAAGTGGCCAGCCTAGTTTGCCCACCTGCCTCCTTCAACTCCACCCCTACCCCCCCATCTTTCACATACAACACTGGGCGAGCAGGAAGATGGCACATATTGAGCCACCATCATCCTAAGCTCATCCTGTCACGCTTTCCCTCGCATCTAAGCATGCAATGCCACAGGGCACAACAGGATCTTATTGCACACGGGACTTCAAGCGGAACATCACGACGACGGCAGCAATTCGACTGGAGTGTCCCTATAATGGCTATTGCAATAAAAACACATATAAAACGTATAAGAGGGGAACTGTGAATAAGTGCTCCATCGCTTACCATCATATCTTTGTTGAGTGTCAGCGTTGACATGTCCACAGGTGTTGGCATGTAGGCCATTGGTGACTGGGCTTGCTGCATGAGCAAAAGAGAGACGCAAAAAGTGGTGAAAATGAATAAGTGCATACACCACGATGACCATTACGAACTTATCAACAAAATTTACCTTTCTAAAGGGAAGGATTCTGTATGGTTATCACAAATTTTGAACAAACGTTGGGTCACATATCAGGAGACCAGTCAAACTATGATCCCCGTACAACATAGGAGTGTGCCAAAGAACGGTTGGCATACAAAGAACTTGACTCTTTTCCTGGAGCTTTGTGGTGTTGAGTCTAAAGTGGTCATTCTGTTATGCAGCCATGCTAATGGCTACAATGGCGTCTACAAAGATATTTAATGGGTGAAATCGTGAATGATGCCGACTGCTGTAGAAAACTCAGCTTATTTATTTTATGCGAATTGGCACAGTGCAATCAGACTAAATCCATGAACATAAGTTTGGTAAGCTTGGCACCTCAACTCACAAACCTATGCTAAATACAAAAACGCCCCGAACAACTTGCTGAATTCATGACACTAGCAACCACCAAGTTTAGGATAAGTGCCTCAAACTAAAACCTAATTGTTATTAGCTTTCATACTCTACGGAATCTCATCTATAGAGTAACCACTCTCTTTCTTCATTGACTTCATTGACGTTTCTTCATCCTTAAATTTGAGCAATCGTAACTAGAAAAAGCAGCTTGTTTTCTAAGTTGATTAACTGACTTAGCATTTATTACTGTATATTGCTGCATATATTATTATTGCAAGCTGCCATTATTGCAGAAATTATGTACCAAGTAACTACAAAAGAAAACTGCTGAGCAGCTAACCAAAATCAGTCTCAAAGGAAATCACGCTTACAGCTGCAATGGGTGCGTTTGAGCGCTGCGATGAGTCACTCAGCTCCAACTTCCAACCGAATGCCAGGAGAGCCTTGAGGAGCTCTCGAATGGGATCCCGGTAGCGTTCCTTTTCCTGTGTAGGCCATAAAAACAAAGATCGTTGGGCCAAACACACATGCGTCAGCAGCATTGAATCACAGTTATAACTAAATAAAATGAGAAATTAACAACATAACATTATATTCTTAAATATTACAAATAATTAATTCAGGTTGTTTTCGCTTATCTCTTAATTGTGATTTTTTTTGTTGTTTTCGTGGCAGGTTTGGATCATTTGAAGTCATCCCTGCATTCCTGTATGTGAGCAATTTCAGTAAAGACATTTGTTCATTTTGTAGCTGCTTAAAAATTGTAGCATACTGCAGTTCGTACTATTTCTACTATCTTTCTATGTTTGACATATGGACATAGTACTGCTCCTACAGTGCCGCTTTACTGCTTTGTGTGCCTTGGTTTGCTTTAATGTATTGATGTGTACTTTGACTTTGGATTTTGTAATCCCTCCTGCTTCAGCTGCCATAAAGGCTTGTGACAGTTCTAAATAAATAAATAAACTTAAATAAAACTAATGTCATATTCTTGGGATTTGAGACTGCATTATACTGGCCGATCTGAATGCAATGACAAGTTCTTAATCTGTAAGCTAAATTGTAAGTTTACTGCCTATGGCAGCATGAATAGTTTAACACAGAGCTAAGTCAGCTGTATATTTCTCAGACCACACATCAACAAATGTTCTAAAGGACAGAGAAAGCATGAAGCACAGTGAGTGTTTCTTACATAGTCAGTCAGCAGATTGTATGGCTTCAACCTTGGATGGGTCTTGGCTTCATCATTCCAGCGTTCTCCGTACTGCCACCCTCGCTCGAGCTGGAAATAAGATGACCATGTCAACAACAGATAATGACAAATGCTGCCTTTCACTTTTCACTAGGAACACATGGCTCTAGTACTGCCAGGTCAGAAGGCACATAAGTGAATGTGAATGTGCAAGTGCGCATGAAGCCAGCCATGAATTCACTGAAGTATCAGTATTTCAGACTAAAGAAACCAAAAAGTAAAAAAAGAACATGCACAGCTTGCACTAGTGGTGCAAGGCTGGAGTCAACAGCAGAGCTTGTGATCACCTAGCTGTACATGGCTTGCCTAGGTTGTTTGTGGGCTTTGCGAGGTTATGCTAGGTTTTGATAAGTTGTTGGTGGGCTTGGCTAAATCGTTTCTAGGTTTTATGAGGTTATGGTAGGCTTGGCTAAGTTGTTTCTAGGTTTTGTGAGGTTATGCTAGGTTTCGCTAAGTTGTCTCGGCAGGCTTGATACTGGAAGTTCTCGAGCAGTTGCAGGCCGGGATCGCTTTCTTGGCGACGTCGAGCATTCAGGTGCTGACTCTCGCATTCCCTGGACTGAAACTCGGGATCCTCGACTCGGCGTCGCCTCTTCTCAGCCGCAGCTTCGGCATGGTGTTCCGGATCGGCTCGGCGGCAACGCATCACTTCTCGCTTGGCAGTATGGTGCTCTTCCTGGTAAATCGCTTCTTCTTCGGGCATAGGGACTTCCTTCAGTCTTACCATGGCAGCAGCAAGTATGCATGGAGTAGAGGAGACGAGAGGTGTGCTGCCACGTTGGCTGTTTCGAGCTTTTACTCGCCTGTGAAGTCATGACTCCGCCCTATTTGTGTGGAGTGCGAGGAGGTTACGTGGCTCGGTGCTCTCGCAGGTGGTTTCTAGGCAACGCGAGGCGGCGCATAGCTGAGCTGAGTTTTCTGGTAACACTCCATGGTGGAACTAAAAGCTTGAACAGCTCCGCTGTTAAAAGTGTTCTATGATACCACCGTGCAACACACCTTCCAGTTAGGAACTGAAAGATAAGCTCAAGGACGAGAAGACACTGTCTTCAGCATGTGATAGGTAACTCATTACTGAGGTGCCACTAGAGTTTAGGAACAAAAAAGATTAGAAAGAAGCATAACGCAAGAATGGTGCAAAATGGGTGTCGACTTAAAGCAAAAAGGCAGCATCCATACAAGCCTTCCTGCCAACCTGGCGTAGTAAGTATAAAGGATTTGAGAAGGGCAGTATAAAATATACAAAATAAGAAACGATCACATGGAAATTTTGTCCTGTGGTTGGTTAGATACCTAGGAATTAAAACTGATATTTAGTATAGTCACGAACCAAAAGAATGCATATATCACCTTTCGCATTGCCCAGGCATCATGGAAGTGCTCTGAGAAGCGTTGCACAATGCTGTTCAGGTCCTGGTTCAGCTGAACTCTGGAGACAAAGCAGGAATAAAAACACAGAAAAAATCAGATGAAGAATTTGGGATGCAAGCGCTGTCATCTTTACTATTCTGTGACCCAGAGTCCATAATACTACGAGTGTCTTTTTATTATGAACTTATGCTACCTGATACAAGAATAAAATATCTCAAACTTTCAAATATATTCACTTCTGGCCAAATGCATAAAGGATGACAACGGTTCTTAAAGCCTACAAGATGAAATAACTGTGTAAGTGTGATTAAAATGTCTGGTAATTCAACTCAGCTGGCATTATCCAATGTGGAAATTGGTCTCAAAGACCGAGCTTCGGCAGGCACTGCTGTGCAGAGGCATTGGCTTGATAACACACAGATTAATAAACAATTTTTGCACATTAATCCGTGATATATCTTCCTTATGCTGCTTGAATGACTACAGTCATGTCAACAGTTTCGTTTCTGAGTCGTGTTTATTTAAACAACTCCAGTCACACTCTTGCCATGCCTATGTTTCAAGTGAACAATAATCTAAAAAATGCAGCTTCCTGGAAAGAATTCAATATTCACTTTCAATTCAGCGTTCTGCTTCTTACTCCAATATATATCTGTATGATTCAAATTTGAGTTGACTTGCAACATTACTATATTTGCACTCAATGAGGTTGAATTATTTGTAACAACTTTCAAGTTCTAGTATGCTATACGAGAGTTAGTGTACAGTCCTGTCTATATCCAGCTTAGAGTCAGTGGCTTGGAAAGCTTGCACCCCTGTCACATGCATGCTTTCATAAATAATTGGAAACGAAGACCACTGAAACTCACAAGTCCAACTAGCTCAGTTCCATGAGACTGCGCAAAGAAGCCTATAAGGTTTGCAGCTTTTATTATAATTTCTTTCATTCAAAGTACTACTACTAAAGGCCATCAACATGATGGTATTACATAGGTCAGAGTCACATAATGCCGGTATGGAGCAATTCAGCTTGCATAGAAACAAGGAAAAAGGACAAGTGAAATTGTAATGCCAAAGTAATGGCAAAGTGAAGAAAAATTAATTATGCATCACAAACATTAACACAGTATGAATATAAAACAAAATAGTGCAAGCAATACAAAAGAGGGTTTACAAGAGTCCTGTCAAAAGAAATGAATATATATATATATATATATTGTGAAATTTAGATATATCTGATTTGATGGCGATGTTTGATGGAGGGCCATTCCAGTAATTAGTAGTGGATGGCATAAATGACATTGTATAAAAGGATGTGTGACATATTGGATGTGTTATATTGTTTGGATAGTGCCGAAAGACCACTGCTGATCGAACGAAGATGTCATCATGAAGCAATGCATTATGATAAAGCTTGTGAAAGAGCAATAAACGTGAAATTTTGCAATACAGTGATAAATCTTTGATGTCTGCATTTGTTTTTAAAGCTGTAATGCTTGTGTTGCACTAATCATCTGAAAAAATATGGGAAAAGGAAACGATTGGTCTGGTGGTTTCTGTGGTCTTCAAAAGTGCAACTGTGACAGAGGAGTCACCTGTGACAGAAGTGTACAGGTGACAGAAGTGCACCGGTGATAGAAGTGCACCTGTGACAGAAGTGCACCGGTGACAGAAGTGCACTGGTGACAGAAGTGCACCAGTGACAGAGGTGCACCGGTGGCAGAGGTGCACCGGTGGCAGAGGTGCACTGGTGACAGAAGTGCACTGGTGACAGAAGTGCACCGGTGACAGAAGTGCACCAGTGACAGAAGTGCACCAGTGACAGAAGTGCACCTCTGACATAAGTGCACCTGTGACAGAAGTGCAGCGGTGACAGAAGTGCACCGGTGACAAAAGTGCACCTGTGACAGAAGTGCACTGGTGACAGACGTGCACCTGTGACAGAGGTGCACTGGTGACAGAAGTGCACCTGTGACAGAAGTGCACCGGTCACAGAAGTGCACCTGTGACAGAGGATTCACCTGTGAGAGATGCATATGTGACAGTAACATGCCCTCCTGATCAGCTACACATACAATACACAACACACCCCGCAGTGTTCACTGGTTCAGGCACATAGGGACCGGATGCTGTGTTCTGCTTGGACCAGTCCTCCTCGTGGCCCTCAGTCAGAGAGTAGTCAGGCGGCAGAGAACAAGCTATGGCCGTCAGGCACGGCAGTGCCTTGCTGAACAGCTCTGGGTCATACTCCTGTGGGAATGGTGACAGAGGGGCAACCATAATGAGTCATTCCTCGTTGACACTGATCATGTTCAACAAGAGATTTTTTTTGAAGCTGCAGAGGTAGAACAGCCATGTATCTACCTAAATTTCACCCGAGCACTATTTGAAATGGGTCCAAAGGCTCCATCTCAAAAGCTTTGTAGAAAGGAAACACATCCCCCCCCCTTTGTCTTCACCTCTTCTAGGTAGCTGTGATTTTGTGACATGCAGGTTTTAAATTCCCAAATCAGGACAGGATACCGAAACAAGAGAAAGCTGAATTATGATGTGCTATAATTGGAGTTGTGGCCTCTGCAACACTAACTTCTCTAAAGGCTGCCATATATGCAAGACAGTTTGCCCTGAAAGAATGTGCAGTCAAAGGATGTACAGTCACAAAACGTACGAATATGACGCACACTTTTGCTCTAGGAGCCATTTTCAGTTTTCCACATCCAGACTACAAGTACTAGGCTTGTGTGAATATTCAATATTTTTGAGTATTCAATCGAATATTATGCTATTTGATATTCACTTTGGCTTGAATTTGAGTATTCAAAGTTTTCAAAGCATTCGAAACAAACAAGTATACATATCTTTCTGCATGCAAGCCGCACCCGCAATTACGACACCTCAGAAAGAAAAGATCTGCATAAATTACCCACAGGAATAAGTACATATAATGCCTAAATCTTTGTAACGACAGTCTCCATTTACAGATGCATGAATCGTCCACAACGTATATTTGGTCAGCGGTTCAGTTCCCCATCTCTGTGGTGACACTGATGAAGTTGAATTTTGCCCTAAATGTAGTTTCATGACAGCATGAGCGACGCTGCCATGAAACCACAACTCGAGGGCAAAATTCCCATTTCCATGGAGCCTTCCAGAGAGCTGCACCACTTCTGTGAATAAATTTGCATCTATGCAGCACTAAGGCGTAACTTCGGTGGCCAACACCCAGAGAAACCGTGCTGGCTGATCCCAACATCCGAGGCAGGTGCGGTGGTGGACAGCAAACCATCATGGGAACTTTGCTGCTCATTAGCTCATTAGTGATTGTACTGCAGATCATGCGCACTGGCTAGACTGAGGACCGCAAAAGCAGCGAGCATGCCTATCAAGTTTGTCTGTGCACTTACAGAATGAACTGCGTGAGCTCGCATGTAGATAGAAAGCAACAAGCTGAATTTGCGCAACACAGCATAAACAGCTCGCATCACGCAGCCACGACCCCACTTCACAGCACCGCAGCGATGCATAACAGGCAAACGTGAAATGCTCCCACGGCCTTGGACACCACAAAATGTTATGAATATCAAAGCACAACCACTACCTTCTACACTTGCGAGCCCTCCTTAGCATGCATGTCTAGGAGCATCAAAGTGGTAAGTGCTTACATATAATAGATGACACCTAGACATCACCACGGAAAATTACACTATCCTTGTAGCCATATCCAAGAGACAGCAAGCTGTGTGTACCTTTTGCCCCTTAAGGGCTCCGTTCTGGAAAGTTAACGTTGTAGAGCATTGCTATTGACCTAAAGAAAACAAACTCACTCCTCTCAAGATAGCCAAAAATAGATGGCCCGTGTCTGTCTTTTGTCAATGGCCCATCTTATAATTACCAACTAAATAAAGGCCTCTTTGAGACACTAGTCAAAAAGAGGGAAAAGGGTTGCAGCAACTGACCATCTTGGACAGAGAATCAAAAATGTTGGTGAAGAGTAGCATGGTGAGTCGGCGCTCTTCTCCCGATGCTGTCCCGTAAGCTCCCTGGCCACCGCTGGCGCTGTAGTAGCTCTTGCATCGCTCGTAGTGCAGGGTCAGAAGCTGAAAATTAAAAAATACACATGAACATTAGAAGCGCGGCATATTGAGCTACATGGTTCTCTATTGTCATCGCAAAGACGTACAGCAAAAGTAGCGGGGAGTGCAACAACATCATTCATGTCTCTCTGTTGTGTACAGCGTGAAACAGCTGAGATGACACCTGCAACACTGAGAACATGCGCCTTGCCTTTAAAAATGTGTGCATATAAACTAAAAGCGTAAATCTTCACTTAACATCCGCATGTGAAAAACTACTCAGCCTTTCAGTCCACACGTAATGCCACTTTCTTACACATACAATAAATTGCTATATGTTTCGCGTAATTCTTTTAATGAATCACTTCTACTTACAGCCATTGAATATACTGTCAGCAAGCTACGAGCATTATCTCCCAACAAGTGCAGCGACTTAACATTCAAGCAGCTGCTAGCAATACGGTTACAGGAGCTATGTGGCTATCATGAAGCTAGAATGCTTCAGAACAGATCAGTGAAAATTCGAAGTACAAAACTGTAAAAAGACAGAGAATGTATGTAAACCAGGCAAACACCCTCTTGTACATTCCATGTTCTGTTTTCATTGTCGTCATCATACTTTTCCTAAATATGTGGCATAAACATGGGATAGGTATTAATAGCCAATTCCAGAAATTAGTTTCAAAGAAAAGTAAATCTCTGAAAATGCTGTTAACAATATTGCAGGCGAAAATATCTGTTAAAAGCTAATTTACGAAATTATTGAAAAAAAAACTAAACCACTTTTAAAACGCCACCCCAAAACTCGAGTAAAAGCAGCATGTGCATGTTGATTTTATTAGCCGTAGTAGTCTCAATGAACTTGTATACAGTTGATGTCCCTTCATTCAATTCTGACAGGGCCGACGAAACTAGTTCAATTATCTGACTGGTCTAACTAAACAAAGCGCAGAAAAAAATGATGAAATGCACTGTTGATTCACTTGGTTGTATCTGCCTTTAAATTTAGCTTTGCCGCAGTACAATTTTGTTATGTGGTAAGCATATCAAGCGGGGAAAGGTGCCGCTGAATTATGGGACACAGCACGAGTTCATTAACTTACATGTGTGGGTGCGCCATCTCTGGTCACAGTACGAGCACCGAGACGCCTAATAAGTTTACTGCCAGACTTTCAGAGTTTTAGATAGACCCCTACACTTTTGTGGCTTGAAACATTCTCTCGACTTTTGGAGATTTTTCACCTTACCACCTTCCTTTAAACTAGATTTCGCAAAACACAGATGGTTTTTCCACAATTCTCGGTGCATGATGCATGTGCGCGCCTATAATTAAGGGACACATACTACACCCCATTAACGGTCTCATATATGAGACACGCATGGTGGGCAAAATGGGGATTCAAATAGCCACAGAAACATTGGAAACATCTCTGAATAGCTGCTAGTATGCTGATTACGCATTTAGGTGCTCGAAGTGTGGCCGGAGATGGTTCGTACGCATCTGTATAATTAAAGAACATGTGCTATGTTTCATCACAGTAGCCCCGTTCAATTCTTGGTATGTTTCACCTCATCGCACAGCTGTATTGCTGCGAAGTCGCTTTGTCAAGTTCAAATACGAGGGCGAATCAGAGTCCTTGCCCACTTTGCAGTGCGCTTTCTTGGAACCGCCACAGGCAGTCTCCTTGTGCGTGGCCAGCAGGTGGGTGTGAATAGAGACACAAGTTGAGGTTCCCCTAAAGGGCGACTAATGACATTGTTGCATGTGACTTCCGCAGCGGTGCTCTGGCAGGTGACCTTGGAGTATGCGTGATTCGGGGAGATTGCGCGACGCCAAACAGGATACAGGACCACCGTTATTGTTTTGTGTGCGTGTGTCATTAACATGCCTATTTTCTCAAGATACGTTGAGCCTCTGTAATAAACTTAACTGAATATGTAGAAAGATATAAGCAGTTTCTCTAGCCTTGGATAACTACAAACAACCCATTATATTAAAATATACATAACCATAGCCTGAAGTTTTTTAATGCATCATAAATTACAATCCTGCGCAATGCATATATCTCACAGTCCGTGACGATGGAATGTTAGGACAATTTGGTGGAACCAATCTGCTGGGAACTTATGAATACCTCGCATTGCCTTTCATTTATACTCACCCTGAGGGCAACGGCGGTGTACTCCGTGATGACTGAGACATCCACCGTGAGTTTCCTCAAAAGGCGCAGAAGCATGCTTGGCTGCATTTCCCTGTACACATCAAGATGTGTCATTAGTTTAAATAGTGAGTTGCAATAGTCTTGGCACTTTTGTTTCTTGGTATCCCTCCATCACCACCTTCTTTAGGTACACATCAGGGCAAAGGCTTCTATTTCCATGAAATATTCACCAGGAACGTAGTGGCCAATTACAGCTCCAGAGTGGCCACACTTCCTGTTGTGTGATGGCAATGTCCTTTTGAAGCTCACCAGGCCTTCATAGTTTCGTTGACCCTCAACTAACATTGCCCCATTTGCCCTTTGGCATGTTTTAAACTAGAATCAGGCAACACTTTAAGCCAGATAGATGTAGTGATAGCTCAGATGGACATTACAAATTGAAGCCATTGGGAACATCAGCCTGTGCAGGAACCAGTTGCTGATGTCCATTAGGTCTATTGTTGTTTCCCGTAATTAACAATTATGTTTTGATTGTTTTATTCAGCCACTGTCATACTTACACAAGCAATAACGCCAGAAAGGTCCTCTTATAAAGGAAAAAAAAGAAACAACATAAGTGTTAATGATTGGTTAATACAAACTAACAACTTGGAATGCATCCGAATCTGCGCAATAGAAGTGGAAAATTTTAGCATGAAACGACCTACAGTTATCTACAACAATGTATGCCTGTGCAGGACTATCTGAACGTTTGTCAGCCATCACAGAGACAAACCGCACTCAATGTTATATTAATAACAGAAAAGTCATGCACTATATGCCAAGTCACAACATTTGCTTGCAGAGACGATACCTCATGGGTTCACAGTGCAGTAGAGTATCGTGCGTTAGGGTACGTGGTAGAACTGCTTTTTGCCCCCTCCCCCCTCCTCTTAGTTTAACTCTCACTCATCATAGACCTTGATCTCACCTGTATTTTCTCCCTAGGACATTGGGGGGTCAGCATTACAGAAAAACATCTCGTGTTATCCATATTAGGAACAAGGTTCCAGATGTTGTGTGACATGCATTCTTAAGCTGACGATCGCACAAGAAGTGAAAAGAAGCTCACGCAACGTATTCCTGCCAACACGGTACGGTGAGCAATGCAGAGGGCAGTAATGCCCCCTGTAATTGAGACTATTGTCACAATAAGTGAGCAATTTGTGGCGATATATTGAAGCTGCACCAGTTGATACCATGAGCATTGTGCCTGCACTGCCTGACACACTCCTACATTGTTAAGGCGTGCCGCTACAGATGGGTCAACATGTCCAGTGTATCGAATAGCCAATCACCAATCTCTGTTGCTGTAACCGATGAACAACGAAGCAGACTTGCCCTAGCCACTGAAGTTCTTGGTCACTGTATTTTGCTTCTGCTATGTAACTCAGCTATCATTCATTAGACTGTATCATTCATTACCAAGCCAAACTTCTGGCCTAACAGAAAGCCTTACTTTATGGGACTGAAGAGAAACAAATGCTTTGCACTTTCCTATAAGCCCTTAACCTACCAAAATTTATTTAATGCACGTGCATTAAAGGGACCCTGAAACGCTTTTGACGATTTTCTACAAACGTATTGAGTCGTTAGAGTAGGTCCTTCTGATCAATAATTGACACATCTAAGTGCTCCGCGTAAAGCGTGTAATTTATTATAAGGTTTTAAATATGCACATCGCTGCCGATCGCAGCGCACTGCTCGGCGGAATTTTAAGCCGCCCCTACCCATATGACCGAAATCACCCATACGACGTCAGTGGGGCGAGCTATCCGATTGGCTGACAAGGGCGCGTGATCGATAATTTTTCCAACTTTACGGTAAACAAATTATCTTCGTAATAGTTGGAATGTTAGTTAATTTGTTTTTATGAAAAGAAAGTAACATAAAGAGAATGCACAAGAACAATTTTTCAGTACACTTAAGCACTTCCGGCACACAGCGTGTGTCGTCTGCTTGTGTTACAACGTACTCCATTTTGAAGAGAGCTCCGCGGTCAGAGTCGGTCTCAGTCTTTTCGCGAGCACTATGATTGGACTTTGTTGCCTTGTGGACTGCAAACGTAGCGACTGGCAATATGTCAAGCTGCGACATCGTGTCCCTCTGCAAGGCAGCGTACGAGCGAACTGCCTGCTGCGCATCAGACTGCCGCTATCCGATCGGCGCCAGGATTTGCGCGTTTGTGGCCGTCATTTTACACCGGAAGATTACTAGCGCAATAGCATTTCGCGAGTCCGGTATTAGGGCAGACGCAAGCGCAAGGGGACAGAGTCTGGCCGCTTAACTGTGCCGTAACGGGATAAGCCATGAGATGAGCAGAAGGGCAAATATGAATGGTCTGCATGGTGCAGCCACCTGGTGGCACAAAGCTCAACCATACACAGTAGCAGCAACGAAGTGTATTCTTCTTTGCTGCTGGTGTGTATTTTTCGCAGGAGTGTAATCATCAACACTTGTTTTTATAAATGTTCAAATTGTTTTACACTTGGTTAGAGCAATATTAGCGCTTTGTTTGGCTGGTTAAGCGCTGCGCCAACAAGTGTATGGACCGTGCAGACCGATCAGGCCGCTCACGTACGTCTATGCTAATGTTCCTTCATCAGCTTGAGTTTATGCCTCCAGTCATTTGCCGAAATGACCAGCTTGCCTGTGGTTACCGGAATACAAAACACGTTCGGCACTACGACAGAATGCTTGCAACGCACGCTGCTTCGATAGCTCTCGCTTGGGGTCGACGGCCAAGCGGCTAGCGGAGAGGTCTCGCGCGGGCGGGCTCCAAAACAACCGGAAGTGGACGATGTGATGTCGCATCGTGACGCTGAACCAGTGAAGGCGGAGCTTAGCCCCGCTCGCTCGGCGAACGAGTTGAGGACGAAAAGCATGGCTAGGGAGGAGGGTAACTTCTAATCGCTTGTAGCTCCATTAATACGTAACGCTTCACTTAAATTGTGGTGCGAATGTTCTACTTAAGCTGTACCCTACGCGTCTACAAAATTTGTCCGAACCGTTTCAGGGGCCCTTTAAAAGAACAATCAGCGAATGAGTGTCACAGTTGTAGAGGTCGCCACATTTCAGCCCCATTTGTTAGGCTGCCACCAGAGTGTGGCGCCCCCTGTGATCTGTGTGTGTCTATATATGTTCGGGCCCAATAAAGAAGGGGCATTCCCTTTTCGTCCAAGCAAGGGGTCGCACGTTTCAGTCCGTCCCTGCGTGCTCGTGCCCCGCGCGGCACCAACCACGCGACATGGTGTCAGAAGCGGCCAGATAACGCCCCCCTGCCTTAGCCGCCACCTCATAGGAAGGCACCAAGATGTCCCTCGAGACCGGCAAGCCGCCAAAACTGTACGGCGTCAACTTCCAGCCGCCGGCACCGTTCGACTTCGCGAACCCGCCAACGTGGGCGACATGGCTCAGCCGCTACGAAGACTACGCAGTGGTTTCAGGACTGACGAAAGCGTCGGAAGACATGCAGGTACGCTCGCTACTGTACTGCATGGGCCCGGAGGCCCGCCCGCTTCTCGAGACTTTCTCGCTCGGCGCCCAGTCGCTCGCTTCATACCAAGCCGTTGCCACCCGCTTCACTGAGCACTTCGTGCACCCGGCAAACGAGCTTTACGAATCGTCACGGTTCCACAGACGCGTTCAGCTGCCCAACGAAAGCGTCGACGCGTACTACGCAGAACTGCGCAGGATGGTCAAGCGCTGTAACTATCCGTCTGCTGCTGTCGAGGAAAGGCTCGTACGCGACCGGTTCGTCGTCGGCCTCCGCGACTCCCGTCTCTCGGACCAGCTGTGCCGGAACGCGAAGTTGACACTACAGGACGCCTGGACACAAGCCCGTCAATCCGAAGACGCCGACAGGGAAAAGGCATTGCCCCAGAACCGCACCGAGCACTCCCGCGAGCTCAACCTCGACGCCGCAAAAGCTAGCAAGTTCCCCTCTCGCCGCCGCTCCGCCGCTAAGCCTCGTTCGCCGCAGTCGCTAGCAGAGCGCTCACGCGAGCCGTCCACATGTGAATTCTGCGGCCGCGCGCCTCATCGACGTTCAGACTGCCCGGCCCGTCGCTCCACCTGCAACTTCTGCAAAAAGAAAGGCCACTTTGCCGAAGTATGCCGCTCGCGGAAGTTCAAGCAGTACAAGCTCAGCTCCGTTCACCTGCACGCCGTCGCGACGCCCGCCTCGGCAAAGTTCGTCGACGTCACCGTTGACGACTACACAGCGCAGTTCAAGGTCGACTCCGGAGCCGAAGTATCTGCTGTTCCCAGCGACTTTCCTACCTTGCCTGCCACACTCGACCAAGTCGACACTCTGCTCACTGGCCCAGGAGGACAGCCACTGCGCGTGCTGGGCTCGTATATGGCACGACTTCAGTGGCAAGGGAAAACAAGCTGTCAGCGCCTCTACGTGATCCAGTCTCTCACTGTGCCTCTTCTGGGACTGCCAGCGCTCCAAGCTCTCCAAGTAGTTCGGTTTCTTGATCAACTCAAAACTTCAAAAGCGACGCTGCACGCCGAGCTCTTCAATGGATTGGGAACCCTCAAGGACGAATACAACATCCGGTTGAAACCCGATGCCGTACCTTTCTCGCTAAGCGTACCTCGCAGGATCCCCATTCCGCTGCTCGAGATTGTCCGCCGCGAGCTGGACAAATTGGAAAGCGCAGGCGTGATCCGTAGGGTCGACAAGCCAACACCATGGTGCTCGGGTCTCGTCGTCGTCCGGAAAGGCGATGGTTCCTACCGCCTCTGCGTCGACTTAACACAACTCAACAAGGTCGTCCTTCGTGAAAGACATATTCTGCCAACTGTCGAGCAAGTCCTTGGCCTCCTCGGCGATGCAACAGTTTTTTCGAAGCTGGACGCGACCGCAAGCTTCCACCAGGTGAAGCTCGCTGAAGACTCCCAAGAGCTTACGACATTTATCACCCCATATGGCCGATACTGCTTCTGCCGGCTCCCCTTTGGCATCACCTCCGCACCCGAGTACTTCCAAAAGCAGATGGCAAGAATCCTGGAGGGCCAAGAAGGAGTCGCCAATATGATAGACGATATTTTGGTTTTTGGACGCACCCGCCAGGAACATGACGCCAGACTGAGCCAGGTGCTATTTCGCCTTGCAAAAGCAGGTATCACATTGAACCAGGACAAGTGTCGTTTCGGGGTACCCGAGGTCTCCTTCCTCGGAGTTGTCGTCTCGGCACAGGGCATCAGGCCAGATCCGGGCAAGGTCGAAGCAGTCAAAGCCATGGAAGCCCCAACGGACGTCGCTGGCGTTAGAAGACTGCTCGGAATGGTGAACCATCTTGGCAGGTTCTTGCCACACATCTCGGACGTCACGGCTCCCATCAGAGCCTTACTGAACAAGTCTGCGAGTTGGGTGTGGGAGCACGAGCAAAAGGCAGCGTTCGATAAAATCAAGGAACTCTTGACGTCAGACAGGTGCATGGCCAAGTACCACCCGTTGTACGCCACTACGGTGTCTCCAGACGCAAGCTCATTCGGACTCGGCGCAGTTTTCCTACAGACGCAACCCTCAGGAGAGTGCCGCCCAGTCGCATTAGCTTCGAGGTCAATGACCGATACCGAGCAGCGTTACAGCCAGACTGAAAAAGAAGCTTTGGTAACGACGTGGGCTATCCAAAGGTTCGACGAGTTCGTCCGTGGCATCCCCTTC
This sequence comes from Dermacentor variabilis, assembly GCF_050947875.1. Classification (NCBI taxonomy): domain Eukaryota; kingdom Metazoa; phylum Arthropoda; class Arachnida; order Ixodida; family Ixodidae; genus Dermacentor; species Dermacentor variabilis. The sequence continues at coordinate 68,664,652 of NC_134578.1, forward strand.
GACGTCGAGACTGACCACCTGCCACTCGTTTCGCTTCTGGGCAAGATGGAACTGGACGTGTTGCCGCCTCGTATTCAGAGACTACGGCTGAAGACTATGCAATACCAGTTCCGTATGCTGCACGTGCCAGGAAAGCTGCTAGCCACAGCTATACGTTGTCGCGCATCACCTACAAGCCACCCACTCCTCTAGACACCATCGAACTTTTTGCAGCACAGGTAGTCGGCTGCACGTCGGAAGTCTTGCCACTCAGCCCTAAAGACGTGCGACAGGCACAAGAGTCCGATGGCGAGTGCAAAGCCCTCGCTTCCTACTGCCAGAATGGTTGGCCTAAAAAGACCACGATACCACTGCACCTTACAAAGTACGCCTCGGTGGCAGACGAGCTCTCTGTCTGCGACGGTGTTCTGTTGAAGGGCGCCCGGTTAGTCATCCCATCGTCCCTTCGGCCAGCGGTCTTGACGCTGTTGCATGAAGGTCATCAGGGCATCAACAGGACCAAAGCCCTAGCTCGGGAGTCAGTTTGGTGGCCCGGTATCTCGACAGACATCACCTCTCTCGTTGCCAACTGTGAACAGTGCGCTTCCTCCCGCATGAACTTTGCCGAGCCCCTGCTCTCCACAGCCCTACCTGGACATCCCTGGGAATTCCTTGGAATAGACTTGTTCCACCTCAACGGCCAGACGTTCATCCTGGTCGTGAACTATTACTCAAGGTTCCCTGAGGTGGTGACCCTGAGGAGCACGACAGCTCAGGCAGTCATTGACGCTCTCAAATCCATCTTTGCCCGCCATGGAATCCCGCAAGAAGTCAGGTCCGACAAAAGCCCACCGTTCTCGTCGCAAGAGTTCGCGGCGTTTGCAGCGTCATACGGCTTTAACCACAGGACCGGCAGTCCACACTACGCTCAATCGAACGGAGAGGCGGAGAGGAGGGTGCGGACTATCAAGGACCTGTTTCGCAAGTCAAAGGATCCTTATCTGGCTCTGCTCAGTTATAGGGACACTCCAGGAGTCAACGGCTTTAGTCCAGCCCAGCTGTTGATGGGACATCAACTGAGAACCAGAGTCCCAAAGCAAGGCTCCCAGCTATGTCCCAACTGGCCCCCAATGAAAGAAGTCGTCGCCAAGGATGCGTCTTACAAGCAGAAGCAGGCCGACAATTACAACAGGCATCATGGAGCTCGAGACTTGCCGCCACTCCAAACAGGTCAGCGCGTCTGGGTGCGACCCGATCAAGTGCAGGCTATGGTCCTCAGTCCGGGGCAAAGACCAAGAAGCTACGTGGTCGAAACGGAGCAAGGTGGCTCCCTACAGCGCAACCGGCGTCACCTAGTGCCTTTTGGGACTACTGCCTCCGGAGAGAAACCACCACCACTGCAGCAAGTTCGCTGTCAGGAGCCTTGGCCTGCCAACATCGTGGAATCAACGGTCCCCCTCGGACAGTCCGTGCAACAGTCCCCTGCAGCCAGGGACCGCAGTGACGGTGTGACTCGAACACGTTACGGCCGGCCTATCGTTCCGCCACGCCGTTTGAACTTGTGAAACTTTTGAGGTGTCTGGCTTCCTGAATCTCTCCCGTCTAACCTCCAATGCTTCAAGGGGGGAAATGTAGAGGTCGCCACATTTCAGCCCCATTTGTTAGGCTGCCACCAGAGTGTGGCGCCCCCTGTGATCTGTGTGTGTCTATATATGTTCGGGCCCAATAAAGAAGGGGCATTCCCTTTTCGTCCAAGCAAGGGGTCGCACGTTTCGGTCCGTCCCTGCGTGCTCGTGCCCCGCGCGGCACCAACCACGCGACAACAGTGAAGCATACCTGCCTTGCAAGTACGGCAGACAATGTTAGGTGGCAGTATGGTGTAGAGGTGCAGTGTCGAGATATGGGCCATCAAACTTGCGATAAAAAAGCACTGCTGATCCAGTTAGGCTTCACCAAAGCACAGTGTTATGCACTGGAGCACAAAAAATAACTAGAATGCCAATGCATCCATTTCACACTTTGGGAATGAACGTCTTGAAACTGGTGTCGTCTTGAGCATTTGTTCCAAGTAGATGTGCTTAGCGAACTCATCAGCCACAATTAGTAAATTTGCTAAAGCACAGTCGAACCTCGACATAACAAACATGGATACAGCGAGTTATCGAATAGAATGAAGTACATGAAACCATTATCTCACCGCAACTACAGTGTAACAGATACATTTATAATGAACAGTGGATATAACGAAGCTATTTTTGTGTCAGATGCACATTCATAAGAAGGTTTGACTTACTGCAAATTAATTAGTTAAGAACTTGGTGGTTTCGTGCTTATTAGTCAATTGTGCATTTTGATATCTCATGTACGTAATATGCTCTTCAAGCAATCCAGCTCATGAACTAGAATTGCGCTACCTGTCACAGGCGATATTAAAAAAACTCTGCATATTCAAAAAACATGCACAGCATTTTAAAAGAAGAGAAATTGTAAATTGATTAACTTGCTCGCTTTCACTTGCATGCAATTACAAATGCTTATGCAGCTAAAAAAATCTTCAGTGTTGGCTGATGAATAGTAGTATATTTGGCTGGTTGTGTTTGAGTGCTCCAGAGCAGCAGGCTGAAATCAAATTCCCGTTACAAATTTGGATAGTTCTTTCAGAGTGCTGCAGTTCAGCTCAGGGTGCACAGAGGATCTCTTCTTAGGCCCAGGAGCATGACCGAAATCTGGAAGAATTCTGGTCCCGTGGCTCATGCCGCTACCATTGTTGTCATGGTATCCGCCGTGGCCGGCGTGCATTGTTGATTCATTAGGTTTGTTTACAACAGAAGGAGCTTCCAACCTCCAATTGCTCCGGTGAGTAGCTGCATGGTAGGTTTGGGCACGCTTGCTCTGGCTCCAATTTCGAGAGAGAGCCACATTCTTGCAATGCAAGTTGGAGCACGGTAGGAACCAGCCAAATGTACCATAGTAATTGTGATGAATATTTCCACGAAATCAGTGACCTCAGAACCACAAAAATATAACAGCCAGAAAAGCCCATTGACACTAGTTGTTTCCTGTCCTGCACAACAGCAATTTTCCGCAGCCCAAACTGACCTGGTAAGCGCGACGAGGAAGTCGGAGACCTTCTCACGCTGCCCCTTGGTGAGAATCTTGACCTTGGAGAGTCGGTAGACAGTGTGCAATGTTGCATCCAGCAAACTGGCATAGTTCTCTGCGTCGGTGAAGTAGTGGTGGTACTGGATGAGCATGGGCAGCACCGAGTTGCCAATGTAACGGTTCAGGGCCAGCGCCATGTCACTCTCCGTGTTGTCCATCTGCAGTCAGAAGAAGAGAGTCGTGCGAAAGTGAGAAAAGACCATGCGAGGAATGGTGGCTTACTCTGCCTTGCTGCTAGGTACGTAGCGCTCTCCAATGACAGCAGAAAGTCCTTAAATTTCTCTGGCACTGGGCAGAATCGAACCCATGTAATGAATGCTAAGACTTTGTGGTACTGCTGCTAGATGGTGCAGTATGTCCAGAGGGAAGACAGAGGGAAGCACAAGAGAGGAGTCCGGCTGCAGTACACGTTTCATGCATGACACATTTCGGTAGTGCCGGCACAGTGTCGCTACATTGCTTCAATGCTTATTGCATTAATGTCAACAGTCATTCTGAGATTGTCTCTGCCAGATGTTTCCCATTTCCTACCGGTAGCTTTTCAACAATAAAGTGTCACACCATACGGTACCAATAGCAGAATTTTTATGGACCTATAGGAGCCACATGGGGATGCTTTTCTCTCTTGTGTCCCCTTAAACCCGACTTCTCCGTACAACTTTCACATTTGATGTTCGGCTTTCTCGCATGACACGCGTGCAATCATGGGAGTGGGTGTTGCAGCTAGGCAGATCTAATGAGAGATGGCGCAAGTGTAGCAATTCAAGTGCCACTCGGACTGTGTAGATGACACGGGCATGAGAGGAACTTGCTTCCTCCTCTTTAACCGAGACATCAGCACGCGTTGTCTAATTGTGCTTTCATTGAAGCACAATGCGATACTGCCCCGCAAAAGGCTTCCCACTTGGCTTCACAGCACGGCACCAGCATGGCCAAACACAATCGCTCATACATGTTTATTTGCAAGGCTGCACTCATGAATTATTTGGGTATTGCTCATGAATGATTTGGGTGTTGGTGCTCATATAGGCAACCACTCACTCAGTATCCATCCTTGTGTGGTGAATAAAAACATCTCTGATTTTTCTGCGTGTCTCCATCTAGGAACTGTGGTATGCCATGTACTTCTGCTAGTTGGCATTACTGTATAAAAATAGCATTAAATGCGCATCTTATGTTTGCGCTAAGCTGGTGTCATTTTCTTTGTTGCCTAGAGCATTTGAGATCCCACTAGACTGTCTACATGTAAGAGCCATAAAATAAATGTGATGTTACTTGAAGAACAGAACAACACAAGCAGTGCACAAAGCGCTTACTTTTGCATTTTCTGTGCAAGTATTCAGTCTGTGGTGAAGCCATTTGCAACTTTTCAACAACCAGCCCCATCATTAATGTTATTAGGATAAATGCCCACATGTCTATGGCCCTTATAGCTCCCTTTTGAAGAAACATTAGCATGCTGCGCTTTCGAAAGTGAGAACTTGCTGGTCCTCACCCGGTCAAGCATGGTGGCTGCTCTGAGGTCAGGCAAAAAGCCATCCTCAAGAAGGCGGAAGAAAGTCTCCTGTGTCTCCAGTCCATAGACTCGTTCCAGGAACATCACGATGGACTGCTTGTGGTTGGGCTGCAGTCCGGCAGGCAGATCAGTCTTTGGTGCTGCACAAAATTGAATGTATTTTGTCAGAAATAAAAGAGGACCTCTTTTACTTTTGTAAGCAGTTGTTTTAAACTCACAAGAGCAGAAAGGATTCAACAATAACTCAATAAATGAGAGCATGAGGATACCTCATCATAAGTTTTCATTTAATTAACAGAGAATGTACTATTGTCGTGGCTTAGTGGTTGCTAGTTAGCCATACGTTGATGACCCTATGTTGGCCAATGTAAAGCTAGTTTTGGTCTTCAAACTTGGGAATCTCACAGCAACTGACTTCTAGTCGATATCTGCAACGTCGGCCAGGAACACTGGGAAGAGCATTCTTCTTCCATTGAAAATTAGTGCACTATTGATGACAACACGAAAAGGGGGAAAAACTACTCTACACGTGGGTTACATTCTTTCTTACCTTTTTTTCTTGTCTTACCACTTCATTCTTGGCCAGTCCCTTGTGGTGGGTAACAAGACAATGATGGCCCTCTCTTATCTCTAAAGACTCGTATTCTTCAAGCCCAGAAGGTTCGGAAACCCATACTTGACCTGACTCTCAGGTCCAATTCTAACAAAGAACAGCTTTTCAGGCAATAAATGAATATTGCTACGGTGCTCCCGAGTCATTTGTAAGGCTCACTATTGGGTACCGCACTAGATGTGTGCATGTACTCACTGGTGTCGCCCTTGCGGGGTATCTGAAGCGTGAAATGGAGACTGAGTGCCCCTAGTAGGTCATCCAGGGGCACGAGAGAGCGTAGGATGGCACGTGCCCGGATGCTCTCGTTCTTTCCCTGGGCGATGGTGGCTGCCTCGGGGGCGCACCGACCGAGCAGGTCCACAAGGGTGCAGTAAAAGTTGAGGATGGCCGCACCCATGTCGATGTCGTCTTCGCCAGGCTCCTCCAGCTGCATACCCTGCCAAGTCGAAGGGGAAAATGATGAAAACTAGATGGAGCTGTAGATTCCCTCAGCTATAGGTGACCCTGTTTTTAAGGCCTCACTAACCAAATTGGAGAACCCAGCCATGAGCATCACCTTGAACAGAGCTTGCTAGAAACCCACTTGCAGTCACAACATGGCTAAAATCTCAGCATGCAACTTTGGTTGTATCTGCGTGCAGCCTATCAATGATGCCAGTGTAAAATCTCGCTACAGCCCAACTGCAAAAATTCACATTTACATGAGTAATACTAAATTAATCCAACTCTTTCTTAAACAGGTACCTTAACAGTGTTGTAACACAATATGTTACAACACAAAGCCCTAAGCAAATAGGCAGTGCCACGGAAACAGCCAGCAAAAGGTCACAAATATTGGTAGGTTATGTTTAATTACAGCAGTGCAAGAATGGTTTTAAATGCATGCTGTGAATGAAATATACAAGTTATTCCTATGTTTAGCATCCATGAACTGCAAAAGGCTGATTATTAGAGGTGTCATAGCAATATACATATAGTGTGTGGTGAAAGCACTAGAGAACATACCTAGCAAGTAATGACATCTTTTAGTCCCACTGTGGTTAAGAAGGGGCGACCATGTTTGTTTGGCAACCCCAAAACACTGCTTGCTTACCATACCACTCAATATTAAGTCACAAACAGGGTAGGTTTGCCTGAACTTATGCTCTATTTGGTGGTGGTTATACCATTAAAAATGTTGCAGGCTCATGACCGAGTCGAATACTATACCAAGTGACTATTTTGGTGTGGCATTTCGAACACAGATTACGTCTGCATCAACTCTATCTCTCCCCTAGTCGCTACTTAGTCCCTCAATTATAAACATCTACTCAAAATGTATCTCTGTACACTTTCCTCACCTCATTGCTTCCAGAATCATACTGAACGCACTTCTCAGACAAGTCTTGATGACGTGCGAGTACTGTGCACTGCTTTCTAATATGCTCTCACCTGTTCCCTCACAACAGCCTGGCAATGTGCTTTGCCTCCCTCAGCAATAGTAAACCAATGTGAAAAAGTTTATCACCTTTAACAGGCTCCACCCACTTCCAGCTCTTACAGAGAAGCAACACTGCTGGACAGCTACTGTTTAAGCGGGAGAGCGCTAGTTGGACACAGATGTGAGTGGATAATGGCCAATTCAGCATCTATGCTAAAGCCACCACATGCGAACAGCACCCAGAGTAATATACTCACCAATGCACAAGAATGTCTGTGTCATGCTTGATAACTGCTTGTTGCAATGAAGAGACTAAACCAAGCCTTGTCAGAAGTAAAAAGAAGTTTCCCTATGAGCTCTTGAATTTAGCAATATCCAATATATGAGACACATGTAGCTCTAACCTTCTTGGTATAACAAGGATATCAGCCTCACTTGCTTCAGTTCTCAACAAAACACAGTGACATACTCCTAAATGCACTTGCGACTCTCTCTTTTTTGCTGCTGGGTCTCACAGGCCAGTACTTGTAATGTCTGAACAAGATCCCCACCTGGCAAAGCAGTTCACAATATCCAATTGACTCGAAAGCAACGAAAGCAATGTAGAATCCTGATTGGTCACATACGCTCACCTGTTGCTGTTGCTGCAGACGTTCGGTGGCGATGCGTTCAGACATGCGAACAGCCTCACGGATAGCATCTAACAGCCCTGGACCTTCACCCCGGAGTGCTGGACCCAGACACTCTGGCCGTCGAATGAGGAGGCGAATCACCAAGTTGGCATTCTCTTCCACTGTCTCACCTATAATGATGAGGTTTGGAATGTATAGCTGCAACATTTATTTCAAGATAACACAAATGAGCTGCTTCCCTATGCAATGCAACAGTTTGTCGTGCTAAATGGTGAGACAAGCAATGAACATAGGCTGTAAGAAAATTGGTGCACTACAATGCAATTTTCTGGGTACGTAAGAGGTTGCAAAGAATTGCAGTTTTTCATGATGCATACATGCATCAACTTCAAAAATCTTCATGCACAAATACAAAAGAACATGTTTTTTGCAACCTTAGCATTCACAAATGGGCCTCAACTCAATGCTCTTCCTCAATTACACCAAGCACAGTGACACCATGCAGTTGAACAGAGAACTGCTTTCAATATCCCTCTTCAGTGATTACGAAATTACGGGTTGCTTACGATTACGGGTTGCTTACGAAACACCTTTCCACTCCTATGTTTTCGAGTACATATGCTGAAGTGCGTGGTTACAAATATTACACCCACAAATCATCCTAGAGTGGCAGTGAAGCATTGTGACCACTACGGTAGGAGAGGGGAGCAGTGCTGTTATGCACATTCTTGAGTCGAAGTGGAGTGTCAAGTGGAGAAGCGTGCTGGAATACCGGGTAAGACATCACCAATTAAAGATTTCAATTTAGTTGGTTTCAATTGAGCAATGCCGAGCACGAGCATCGCAGCAAGACAGAAGCTGTGAAGCAGACGAGAAAAAGAATGCCTGCTCCTGAATGCTCCCCTAAAAACTCTATGTGCACTAAAGGTGATCTGGAACACCTCTTTCCTTCAGAAATGTTGCCCTTCTGTACACCACTACATGATGAACTAAAAGGCTGTCTTTACTGGATTTATTCACAAACAGTGAAAAGCTTTGATGCATATTCACTTTGCAAGGAAAGCTACTAGGAGCCGGCGCTACATATGTCATGCATGTTTCTTCCTGTCCTATTGCACTGTTCATAAGTGCTACAAAGAACAGAACACTCCAAACACATACCACCTTTGCTAGTACAAACAACATGCTATGTGTTTATGATTTAGTACCGCCTGATTACTGTAGAAGCAAACATACCATTGACCCAGACACAGAAGCGCAGGAAGTCCAGGTAGCGCTCTCCCTCTACAGGGTCCCATCCAACGTCAGGGTATCCACGGTCCACAAGCTCTAAATTAGACTGTAGGCCGCATCGAGACATGTAGGCAGCTATCTTCTCCAAGTTGTGCTCCCTCAGGGCAAGGGCCAGCTCCGAGTTCTCCATCAGGGAGCTGTATGCCACATCCAACGGGGTTGAACCACGCAGTGACGGGCGTGCTGCAACCAGGTAAGGTGCCCATCATGAGCAACAACTTGTCTGCTATTGAGCTCACATGTAACGCGTCACCGCATATTCTTCTGTGTGCAGTGGTCTGAGAACACGCAACGAGCATTGTGGTAAGAGACCAATTCAATTGTTAGCAGATCCAGTAGTGGAAAAGGCCACCCTATAACTTAACTTCGGCATCTCACTGACCCCACTGATGCAGCATCAGTGACATGATTCATTGTACGCAGGAACATGACACATACACACAGAGAATACACCTACTCTGTGTGCAGGAAATTTGACTAAACTGAAAACATATCACCACAGTGGATCGGCTGCGAGGAAGAATGAAAAGTGCAAGTCGTGTGACATTTATCTCCACATGCTTCCTCAACTTACAGAGCAGAATGTTGCTGTTCTCAAGAAGGAAGTCGAGATGGTCGAACATGGCCTTCTGGTTCTGGCGACTTGTGCGGCAGAAGTAGCACAGGAAACGGCAGCAAGACACCACCATCTCGTGAGATGTGTCCTGGAAAATGCAAATACATCGAAGTTATGGAACAGAAGTTTCTTAACGCCCCCTAGCACTATAACACAGCTCTGAAATGTCCCATTCCACACCATTATAAGGTGCAGCAACAGGTTGTGTCTTCAATATGCAAGCTAGCTCATCAAGCAGAACATCAGAACTGGATGTTATATTTAAGGGCACGCATGAAAGAGCAAGCACTAAGTTGTAATATGGTCTTAAGTTGCAGGCCACTTGTATCTGCAGCACTTTAGCCCTTTATCTTCAATGGAACTTGCTGCCCCTGATCTATTCTCAGCAGGAACAAACATGATGGATTTTTTTTTAAATTGTGGGGGTTTGATGCCCTGAAGCCACGCAGTGGGTTATGAAGGACGCCATGGTGTAAGACCCTAGATTAATTTCATGATGAATTTTTGTAAAACAGGTATTTTCATCGCAACACACCACCTCTTCAAACTGCCTCTTACCTTGTCGGCCGGTGTGGCTTCGGGTGCAGATGGTGAGGCCGGCGAAGACGCAGCTGCAGGAGCCTGGCCTGAGGACTGTGTCTGGGCCCGCTTTCCTAGAGTGTTGATCATGACGTCCATGACATTTTCATTCACACGCAGCACACGGATAAGGTCCGGATGTTGGAAGAAGATCCGGTTGTTCACCAGAGCCCTGTACACACAAAGAGTTGCTGATTTAGAGTCATAAAGATTTGCAAAAGAAACGAAGCTCTTCCTCTGTAATAAGTTTATACTCAAGATGACTACGAACAATCTGCCATTGTGATCATATGCCTAAAATGTACTACTACTTTTTTTCTAACTTGGTTCAAGTAACGAAAAGATCTTGTAGAACAATTTACTGATGACAGCCTTCAAGTGACTGATGGGGGCAGTGCAAATATGTTTAGAGTGAGCAGAGGTCATAGTTTATAGAAGTTCTTTTACAAGGAGCCCTGTGGAAGGCCTTTTAGGTCCAAGGGCCAGTGTTGAAGCATGCATAATCCTCTCTTTTATTTTATTTACAATTCTTAGCCTTCTCAGGCTGTAACAAGTTTACGATGATTGCCACTTGTTATCAGCTCAGTTACGCTCACTGCAGCACAAAAGCTCTTGTTAGTGCTCAATGAAACAAACAATGCCTACCACGTACAACATCGTGGGCAACATGGGCATGACAGCATGTTGCCATACTGGGTAGGAGTGTTAATAAAACTGTTAGTTAACTCTTGCAGGCATGCTACATTAAAAAGCAAGGTACCACGTTTGTGACTGATACCTCAGTAACATTGTATGCTACTCAGGCACAGATGTAACGGCACAGGTAATCTCTCAATGTTGTGTTGTGTATGCACAGGAATTGCACCAGGCCCCATCTTCCATTTCAATAAATAAGTTGGTAGTTGGTGCTCTGTGTGTCTGTGTTATTCCATGTCTTATTGGCGCCATAAAATCATGTTTTCCATGTACAAGCAGCTAATCCACATCTGACCTTGTGCTGTATCCAATTACGTTCAATGACTGAATATTCAGTCAGAATCGATTAGCCAAGTACATTGTGATGCAAATGATCAGTTTGCTAAATATTGCTACTAGGCAAGAACAGACTGCCAATTACACATTAAAAGCTTGCAGCAATTATGTGTGCGTAACTTGAGTAATATGGGAATTATGTAATACTATGTTTGTTGAAGTGATGCCCAATTATGTGCTGCATAAAGCACATCAACAAGTCTTATCCGTCACATGCATAGCTTTGCTGGCGCTTGAGATCAGAGTTGAGAAAATGGCACCACTGGCAATACTCAAGCAGTTATTTGAAATTACTCCACATTATGTTTGTACCAAGTGAGTGAAGCACACTGCTTGCTGCATCGTTAGCAAGTGGATCTATGGCTGAGAACCAAAACTTCAAGCATATTTTTGGTTCTCACCCACGGATTAAATACAGCCCTCTACAACAGTCGAATTGCACTTGTAGTATTCCTCGACAACAAAGAATCCCCCCAGTGGTAACACTTTGTCCATAGAACATCCAATCATGTCTCAACATCCAAGCAACATTTCAGATACAAATAGGACATTCGCTGGAAGTCCAGTTTTTGATATCCTATTACGGATGTCCGAAGGATATCGCACATGGACCTGTTTCGAATATCCTACTGCAGATGTCCCAAAATTATCCTATATGAACTTTTTGCAGCATACATGTGAATATTTGTCCTCCAAAGGAGGCTTTTTCTTTGAGTTTACACGTGACAAAATTACGTTTTGTAGCATGTTTGAATTACAATCCAAAGCTATCGTGTCTGCAGCTCGCATGTACATCGTACTTTACGAATTTTCTCACACAATTTACTTTGAAAACTTCAGTTAGTTTGATAAGTCACTTGCACTTGACAGAAGGCCGAGAAGAATGAGGAGTGAATATATTGCACTTACACAAACATGCATGCATGTGTAACATGTGTACAAAAATAATCTGTTCTAGAGGCTCCTTTAAATGAAAAGTTAGTTAATGTTCAAAAAAGGTTTAACATAAAGTAGTTTAACAGTAATAAGCTCACCACTAATAAAACCAGAACAAAATAGGCCATCTTTTATTCTAAGAAAAAGTTGCAGATTATGACTATTTCTGGCTAAGTCTGGAAAATACCCCATTGGATTAAGTAATCTGCTAAAAGTATCTAGAAGTTACATTTATATCTAATATGAATTGAGGTACTCCCATCAGTAATATGTGCAATAAAGCAGCATATGGGGGTGCTGTATTTTGTTAAGAACACATGAATTCTTTCCTATATTTATTTTGCACTCAGGCTATTTGGATTTGTTCTTTTCTAGCTATTTGAACTGTTCAGCCAAACACAAAAACATGCAGTAAGTTATAACATCCTCTGCATTGACAGATGACAGTGCACCTCTCTTTATATCGCTTTGGACATTGGCACTCGGCAGTGTACACAAACGCAAGGTCACCCACAAAATCTTAGTTAAGAACAAACCATTTTTATTAAGCGTATTTACATTACCTACACAAAACACGTGACCCCACATCAACGACTTCAACTTGCCTGCCTGCAAAAATGCTTGTGGTAAGAGATTATGCAAATTTATTGGAATCCTAATTTGTAATTCTATTCTGAATAATGTTAAAACTAATTTATTTTAATGGCATAAAGAAGCGCTGCTATTACATATGTGAACAACTATATGTCTGACTCGCAAAATTCTTGTGTATCTTTTCTAACTTTTTGTGGAAAAATTGTGTGCGCCATATGTTACGTTGCTAGAAAAGAAAAATGTGCACTTCGTTCCATGGACCTGGCTCTGGGGTCCAACAAAGTTTTGTGCACATATATACAGTAGAACCTCGGCGATAAATTCCCATTACGTACGTTTTCCCGCCGCCAACATTCGCAATCGAGAACACAAAAAAACGACACAACAGACTTACGCTCATTTTTTACCTGTTCATACGTTCCCGGAAAATACGATTTTTCGGCACCAATATTAAGTACTTCGCCAAACTGCGATCGTATGATACGTTTTCCGGCTGCTAGATGCCATGTAAACAAAAAATGCGCGAGGCGCGTACGATCGAGAACAGTATTGGGGGCTAGGACTTACGGAGTCGCCATCTGTCGGAAGCGCCACCCTTGCGTAGTACGAGAGATAACGCGGCGCGCTCCTCATAGGTTTGGCTTACGGCGCCCAATAAAAACACCACGCGGAAGTCCTCCTGAAGATGTCTGTAAGAACTCTCAAAACGAGGGAAGTTTTTGACTGTAGACATAATAATCTTGGGCAAACTGGAAGCACAAAATCGTTTACAGACGCCATCGTTTTAGCGAATGTGTAAGTGAGCGCCACTGCGCGCGGTCGCCGCGACGGAGTGTCCCGAACCGGCTTCTTGCGCGAAAGGTAGGCAAACGCTAATGTGAAATATGTTCTTATAGTGGGCTGTCTGTATAACCAAATGGAGCATAACAGAATGAAGCCTCAATGCAGTGATCGAACGGGTTCGCAGCGACCGACTGCGCGTCTGCATGCATGTCCGCGCACAATATTTTGCTTTCTCTGCAAGCGCGTTTTCGCGCTCGCAGAGCTTTAGGCCGTGAGCTTCAGGCCAACGTTACTTCAGGCCGCATTTGAGCGTTTGACAGTACACAAGTAACCATTGTTGCATGGACGATATCAGAGCTGTTTAAAAATAATTTCGTGATGTGCCGTCGCGGCGATTCAGTCTTTCCTTTCTTCTAAATTCTTATATGTTTCAGTATCATTATTTCTCATGTTGCGCCGCACTGTATGTATATCCGTCTTCTCAGCGTGCGATTTCGCGCGCTGCTTCTTTTTCGAAATCCAGTACATTAATTCATAACACAAACATGACCATGTACCATGCCTTTTTCTAAATGTGCTTCTTATCGCTCCCTTTCCATTCCACTGAACTTGCCGGTGTCTAGCATCAACAAGTTCACAAACCAAATAAGGCGTCATGTCACCAGCCGTGCAGCGGGCGCGGGCGAGCGTCTAAGTACGCGTTTTCTGCTACTCACCGAACATCGCAGTCCCGACGCCGTATCAGAAATCTTGCTCGCGTCTGTGCTCGCTGCATGCCCGAGTTGTAGCCGATGGCTGTTTGCCGGTTATAAGATTCGCGAGTCAATCTTCAATCAGCTTCTTGTCATGCGACTACGTGTGGATAAGACACCAGCTCCGTTGCGTACGTACGTCCGGCACTGCGGCACCGAGCAGTAGCCTGCCATGCTGCACGCCTCCAAAAGCAGCCACTACCTATTGTAGTGCTTTCAAATGCGGTCCAACATGTACCCAAGGCGGGAGAACATCGCCACTTGATCAGAGCCGCGGCGCAGGTGGGACTTTTAACTTTCGTTTTCAGTTCGCTTCGGCGGTTCCGAAGCAGCCGCTTGTATCGATGGATGGATGGATGAATGAGGCTCAACCCTTTGAATCGGGCGGCGGCGGCGCGCCACCTAGCCTTAAATGGTACTATATGCATGCATACCTATGTATTTACTCATTTATTTTTGCGTTGATATTATCCACCAATCAGATAGCCTCCGTTTAGTTATTTCTACCTGTTCAATGTCTATTTTACTTTCACTGTGTTTAAAACCCAAGGCTTTGAATAATTCCCCGTTACATTCAACTGCAGGGTGAAGTTGCTTGCAAGCATCAGTTGTTAAGCCGTTTCCTCCCTCTCTCCACACGCCCCGCACAAGTCTACCTCCTGGTATCTGGCTCGGTACGCTTTAGTCGGCAGTACGCCTGTCCTGGCCTCAAACAACAATGAGCTTCCCTTAGAGTTATCGTAAATATTTTCTTTGGCTATTTCTTGCTTAAATGTCCTCTATTTCTCTAACGCTGATTTGGTTTGCATCTCTGTTTTCCACATACCCCTTTCTGTCTCCTTCACTTTTTTCTTGACGGATGATTGTTTACCTGTCCTCCCACTGCTGCCCAAGTATTCGCCTGACACATTTGCCGTCACATGCTTGTAACAAGCATGTGACGCCCCCTCAGGCATAATCTTCGTTGGCCCGCCAGGCTCGGTGGCCTGCCAGGCTCAGTAGGCAACATTGGTCACCGCACCGTAGTAAACACCGACGAGCACAGCTGCTCGGTCAGTCAGTCGTCGTTCATCACCACCACGCTGCGAGCGGCTATCTAACGGAGGATGCCTCGAGCCCTCCCTCGTTCACGAACACGGGCGGATCGTGACACCCATGGTGACACCGCTGTGTCCACGTGATCCCTCATGGCACGTCACGCCGACGGTGGCGCCAGCTTTTCCAGTGGTGGAGCTCGCCCCCAATATAGCTGGCCGCGGCGGCAGCTTCACTGCAATACCCACCCGCCCGTCTGACGTGAAAACGCCGGCGCGCACTGTTTCTCATTTCGGTACCAGCAAATCTTCCCCGGGGTCGTCGCAAGCGGCATTCACAGCCATCACCGAGAATCCTGTTGCGATAAGCATCTTCGCCTATCGATTTTACAGCGGTTGGGGCCGTCGGAAGCGTAGCGCACGCTTTTAATAGGCGATAATCGAAACGCGCCGCCATTCCCTGCTGCAGACTGCGATTGTATAAGTTTTCCGGTCGCTAGATCCCATGTGAACAAAAAGGCACGAGGCGAGAGCGATCGTGAATAGTATACAGGGTGTCCCACGTAACTTGAGCCAATAATTTAAAATTGAAAAGCGCGTCGGGAGCAAATTGAACCGAACGCATATTATTCGCACTGCCCAATAGTAACTCGGGCATTTTTTATTGCTATAGCAATTATATGGACACTCCAGGCGCATTTCTGCCGTCGCCGTGAGGTTCCGTATGAGTGAAAGCGTGTGAGGTTAAGCCGGCGAACGCGGTCCGCGGACGGTCGGCTCCCGTCGGATGACGGTGCAAATGCACGCTGATGTGATAAAGAACGCCGTGCCGCTTCCCCGTCGCCAATCGCGATGCGGCCGACCTTGGTTACCGAACGCACGCTTGAGAGCAGCACTATACCAATGCGCAAGCGCTTCGTCACGTGGATTTTTTCTTTCATATTTCGCGGGCTTTCTCTGCAACCCGGAAAAAGACTGCGAGACGTATCGTACAAAAACCAACCCGATCGGCAGTTTCTGAAGGTGCTCTACAAATCTGCATATCATGCTTGGGGTTCTCAGTCAATAATGAAAAACTCGGGTAATTAAATTTTATTAATGAGTGAGTTATGGGGAAAACGAGAAATTGCCTGAATTACTTCAGACGCGCCTTTCATTTTTAAAATCTTGGCTCAAGTTACGTGGGACTACCTGTATACTATTCTCGATCGCGCGCGCCTCGCGCCTTTTTTTTTTTTTTTTTTGTTCACATGGGATCTAGCGGCCGCAGTCTACAGCAGGAAACGGCGGCGCGTTTCGGTTATCTCCCATTAAAAGCGTGTGCTACGCTTCCGCTGGCACCACGCGCTGTGAAACAGATATGCGAAGATGCTTATCGCAGCAAAATTGGCGATGATAGCTGTGAATGCTGCATGCGACGACCCCGGTGAAGATTTGCTTCCGATGCGCCTTTTATTTTTAAAATCTTGGGCCAAGTTACCTGGGGACATCCTCTATAGCCGCTCGTCTCACGTGCAAACGACGGCGCGCACAGTTTCTTATTCTGGTGCCAGAAAATCTCCGCACCGGTCGTCGCACGCCTCCTTCACAGTTATCGCTGTCAAGCCTTTCGTGATAAGCATCTTCACCTATACCCGTTGTACAGCGTGTGGTGCGTAGTCCCACCGGTGGCGTACTGCGCGCTTTTAGTAGGCGATAATCCAAAGGCGCCGCCGTTCCCTGCTGCAGGCGGCACGATGTGGCCGTCACGGTTCGCTTCGGCGGCATCCGGCGTCGCCCACCAGCTCGATTTCTCTTCGATTTCCCGTCGCCCCCTTGAAACACCACGCAATAAGAAAACAACAAAACGCGCCTCGGGCCGCCAGAGCACCACCAGCTCGGCGCGCGTCGGCCTCTCGTGCCGCAACGATCCGCACGACGCTTCACATTATACGCAGATGTCAACAATAGTTAAGTTCGTTGAATTTTTTAGTTATTCGGATCGTACGTATTCCCGTTTAATACGTTTTTCTCGCGTTTTTCAAATATATAAGCGAGGTTCTACTGTATTTATCTTTTTTTGGCAGAAATACAAGAAGTTGACTGAATGAAATAAAAATATGAACACGAAAACAAAATGTCAAGACATACCAGAGGCTCTTGCGCATGACTTCCTCTTCGAGGGGCGACATCTGGACAGGCAGTAAGGCACGCACCCGTCCCAGGTGGCTGAGCACGCTGATGATGTCAGCCTGACTGCGGTGGCTGATGACGTACGTGTTCTCCAGGGCGTTCATCAACTCCCCGACTGAGCTGTATATGCGCAGTAGCAGGCGGAACATCTGGCGCACCACCTCGCGGTCCTCGATCTCTGACTGCTTTGCCCATTTGACCACCACATGGACTACCTTGCGGGTGAAAATCTCTGCACACAAAGTGTAAACATCAACATCATTCGCAGTAGTGAGACTGTTTAAGCGCACTGTATGAAAAAGACCTCTACAGGTGATTTACAGTTACCTGTAGCTCTATTCTGCTTCAGCCATTTTCATCCTATGCATGCAAATTTCCTAATCGTATCACTTATGGTTAACCTTATCGTCTGCAACCATCCACTGGGTTTCCTTCCCTTAACCACTTTTGGAGCAGAAAATCTCGGAATGCGCACTCATCCAGTCTCGTCACAGCACAAGGCCATGAAGACACTACTGGAGTTTCTTGGAGTTCAAGTGATCTGCAGCTTAACGACTCTAACGCTCTCCTATCTGTTTTCTTTTTGTTTGTGCGTGTGTGTTCGTGTTACTTTCAATGTCTAGCTCTCTTTTTGTGCCTGCACTTTACTCTGCATTCCTTTACATCTTTGAGTCTCCTCTTAACTCTGCCCCAGTGTAGGGCAGAAAATTCCATGCCTGCCTTTCATATGTACCCTCCCTGCCTTTCACATCTCACTTCCGTCTCCCTCTGTCTTAATTTTAACTAAAATAGCAGCTATGCCCATTTGCTTGAGTAATGGATATTGTTGTCTTCCTATCCTTTTATCATCTTGCTTCATTCTTTAGTTTTCTTTCATGTTTCTGTGTTATCCTCTAGCTTTAAAGCCCATCAAGCAACACTGGCAGGATGCATTGATACATACTATTCTTAGGAAGCACATCGGTAACCTTTTATTAATCTAGAGCGCTGATTAGATGGACTACAAATCATTTTTATCCATTTACAGGCTTTCTGTTCATGCTACAATCTATGGTACATGAATTTAGTTCCAATTCGCCCCTATGTTTCAGAATTACACCCACATGCCAACCAGAACAAAATACTACAACAATGTCGCAATTAAATAAAGAATCGCTCCAATTTTTTTTTTTAACGAGCAGAAAAATCAGCACTGGTATATTGTCTTAGTGCTCTGGTAGTGCGCTTGGATAAGGGAAGGATGAAAGCCACAATGATAGACTCCTCGGAGTGGAAGACAAAAAGGTATACTTTCTCTGCAAATTTAGCCATCGCCACCACCTTGCGGTGCTCAATTTAGACGACAGTCCAACTTGAAATGTACGGCTTAGCCTTTAACATATGTGTCGTTCATGTAATCGAATAATTGTATAGGGTTGTGCGAACCTAGAATATAACCGAATCGAATCGAAGAGTCAACGTTCGAATAGTTCGATTCGCGGATCGAATGTCTGCTATTCAATTTTTCGAACACTCGATATGGTGACCCGCGCAGTGCCAGATGTCGCGTGCGTCGCAGAGCCCCTCGTTCTCGATGCCGCCCAGGCGAGCGTTTCACTTTGTTTTTTGGCGCCAATCCGAGCAACCGATCGTGGCGCGGACGGGCCGCCCCGGCTGACGCGGTAGCTTACTCCGAGCGCTCCGCGACATCGTCCCAATGCGGGATCGCGCACACAGCTCCCGGACGCGCAACAGCGCCGCGTCGGCCGCCTCTGCCGTTACACAACTCTCGTCCGGGTCGACAGGACTGGTAGAAATGATAACGCGACGCGGACCGAGGGAACGACAACCACGGCGGCGCGTATTTCGTAAACTGCGAACGCATGTGCGAACATAGAGTCGATTAACCGTCGATGAGCTCGCTGTTGAATGTGCGACGACGAACTTCACGCCGCTTCAGCAGCCGTCACCTGCACGCGCGCTCTCGGGACCGAAAGCAGCTGATATGAGCCGCCCGTACGAACATATTTAGCGACAAGCATTCCGCGACGGCTTGCGGCCTGTTACGACATCAGCCAGCTGCGAATTTTCGTCACGGCCACTCTCACCCTCGGCCATGAAGCGTATTTAGCGCTGCTTCATCGGGTGTTGGCGACTGAAGTTGCGGTTTGGTGACTAATCAACGCAGGTCTATTCGCAGCAGCCACTACGTTACATTTCAGAATATTTGACGGGCGGAAAATCATTGCGCCAAACCTGACAGTGAAACTGAGCGTACAGCGCCTGTCCTAAATTTACCGTCGGCGCCGCTAGAAGCGGGGAGCGGTAAGCTTGGTGTCGCAACCCACCGCCCCGTTCCAAAGGGGACGCTCATAACATCCATTGTTACGTTTCGCCTACGACGCGCGGTTTAGCCGGCGCGATTGCAACAAAGCGGCAGACATTTTGGCCCGTTCGGCGTCGCCGCTACGCTCCCCGCCAAGCGTTTCCAGGCGTTTCCAGGCATGTTCCGATGCCACGTGTCTTCATGTGCGTGTGTGAGTGTATGTGCCATTGTGCCCGACCAGAGGCGCTACGAGAGCAGAAGTTACCTTCTCCTCCCAGTCTTTGTGCCCGACCAGCGGCGCTACGACAGTATGCGTCACCTAACCCATTGTACAATCACGTGCTCGTCTATTGAGGGGTTCCTTCTTGCCCTCAACTGCGAGAGTATAAAAACAGCTGCCCCCGGACGCCAAAAGGAGGGCTCCGATTTCTTCTGTTGAGTAAAGTGCTCTCCCGTCTCTCTACTTCGGTCAACCTGACCGCCAACTCTTTGCGATGTTAAAATAAACAAGTTGTTTTGTTGTTACCAGTCGACTCATGCTTTGCCGGGACCTTCGGATGCTTCCAGTTGTACCCCAGGCCGCCAGGCCAACGCTACCCTTGGGGCTTGCGACCCAGGTACAACCACGGGCGTCAGCGCCGAGTTCCCAACCGATCGCACCAGCGGTGCGACCACAACAACTCGCGCCAGCGGTGCGATCCAAACACCATCCATCCATCTATCCATCCATCGGTGATCGAGTCGCGTGATGCGCTGTGACTTCGTCCGTCGCGCAGACTGGCCTTACGATGCTACGAATAGCTTGCTACATTCCTGTTGTGCAATGTTACGAGACTGTCGAGCATGTGAAGACCATATTTCCTTGCCCGAAATTTGTAAGCATTAAAATCTGTGAAAAACTTTCTGCTATTCAATATTCGATTCGATATTCCGTCTTTTTATCTTGACTCAATTCAATATTCCATTTGAAATCTACTATTCGGTATTTGCACACCTCTAAATTAAATGTTGGCAAAGAAACGAGGATGAATTTTTTTCACAAATGCTACCCACTATTAGTAATTCGGGTATTGACTGCCACATCAAAAAAGGTAGGGTGCTTGAGCTTCACGGACAGCTTCGAGTTTTCCACTTTCTGTTATGTTGCTGCAGTGCCATGCGTGATTCATGCTGGTTATGGATCGTGTATGGCTATAGCCATGTTAATGGAATTTTGTCAATGGCTATTGGCCTTACACTTGCTGCACATTGTTTAATTCAACAAAGTCAATATTGAAACCGAATGTCCACTTCCCTACTAGGCCTAGCAGTAGTCACTTCCGCTATGAACCAATGAAGGCGTGAGCCATATTGTGCTTGCTGAAAATGAATTCTCACTAAAATTGAGAAAACGAAAGCGGCTCACCTTCCGGAAGTATGATGTGCTCCTTCTCCTCTCCACCAGTCTCCTCCTGCGACTTCACCCAGTTCACAAGGGACGTGAGCTTTTGGCGCAGGGAGCTCTTGCTGTCAGCGTCCTCCTCTGTGGCCACCTCATCAACCGTGGAGGCTGCCTTGAGCCGCTGCACCAGGTCCTCGTGCATGGTACCCAGTGCCTCACGCAGATTTTCCCCACACGGGCACTGGTCGCTGTTCTCCTCCTCCAAGTTCTTGAAGCCCAGGATGGCACGCATCTGGGTGCATTAGCAGAGCAACATGAAGAACAAAAGGCAGGTTACAGACATGCCAGACCATCAGACACACAGAAAGGCAAGAGTAAACCACAACTAGTTCTGCAGCTTACCTTGCATAAGTTGGATGTCGTTCAGTATAATTAAAACATTTCTCATCTCTAGTACTATGTGCTGCAAATCGTCCGCATTGGCATGTACTGGTCTGATATGCCAGCTTTCTGCACAGCTAATGTATATTCTGTTTAATACACAAGCATCGTTCATGCAACAAACAAGCAGCCATGATATGCCGAAGTAATTCCCTGAACTTGAATAAGCAAATGCAATATGCACAAAGTTCACATGTTACAGACATCTCAACGGTGCGAAATGTGAAAATTAAATCGGGCCACAATGCACACACAAGTTAACTGCTTGAGATTATAGCGTCTATACTGCCACAATATTGTTGCTTCAATCTTACGAATTCAGTGGCATATGGCATAGGATGACAAAAAAAAACCCGGAGTGTCGAACACAACATGGTTTAAAAAATATGGTTTCGAACATAGCATGCGTGTACGCGTCGCCAACATGACACAGGAGGTACTTGAGCCGCCCCCTCTGCCCCCCCACCCCGGTCCTCGGGAACAGGGGGGGGGGGCAGCTTAATTTTGGCGGCTAAATTGTACTTTATGGTACGAAGCGTTAGCACATACCTAGCAATATGTTACCAAACTGGACTAAAAAAATCGAGTTTGCTTTTGTTGGTGTCCCCTCATGATGTCTACATCGCTAAATTTTAAAGCGGGTGTACATTTTCATTGATGAGGGTCACTTTGTTGGTGATTCACGGGAAAATTTGATTGATTGAAATTGAAATTGATTCACGGCCTTTTGCAGTAAATAAGTTGCACTACAAGCGATTCGAAGCGTTATAGCCGTTTTACGAACTGCGCAGATAGTCGGCCGGCTGTACCACAGAGAATAAAATTTCGCGCATATTCAAATTTATTAGAAATGGAGATAACGCGTAATTGCGATTTCTATGTGTGCAGAGTTTAAACTGTGCAGATTAGTAGCTACGGTCCTTGCAATAAATTGCTATTGCGGAATTTCAAACCACCATATATGCGATGTTTTCCGAGTGTCCCGAGAAACCGCCGAATTTTTGAGCTAGCTTGAAATATGCATTGTATGTTAAACCGTATACTGTATGCGTCCCACAGCAAGATGGCAGAACTTGAGCTCATTTGGTGTAGTAGCAATATACATATATATGAGTGCATTCTTCCTGGTTTCGTTCTCACTCGTACGTGCGTCTCGGCATCTGCCCCAGATAGTTTCAGCAGGCGCTCTCCGATTTGGTAGTTTATTATCGCACAAGTTAAAGACTCGTAGGCATAATGCATTGGCGATGACCTTGATTTGTAGTTGCTGCCACAGCGGGCGGATCAAGGAAAGTCCGACGTCGTTCCTCCCAAAAAGAGCCCACGAAACGTGAGTCCCGATGGAGCTGAACGTTGGGCGAAATTTAGGGCTGACATGCTTCGGACTTGCGCTCTGAACACTTCGCGTCAGAAATCTGCACGTCCAGCCTACAACTTCTCGCCAAGTGTGGTTTCTGCTCGAGCACTCGCGGGCATGCGCCCTGTCAGCATGGTGCGCACACGGTTTCGAAATATTTCCGAGCAGACAACCACAGCTGCCCCTCAATTCGAGACGTCACGCAAGCCATGCAAAAATTGTATTTGCTGTCGGTGGGAGGAGCTCAGAGGTAGCAATTTCACATTGAAATTTCGGGTCAAGATGTAAGCTCAGAGCCTGGTTTTTAAAAGTGACTGCCTGTTTCACCTGTTTTCGTGGTCGGCGGTGGTCCACGGTCGGTGGTGGTTGATGGACGACGGTGGTTGTGGGTCGGTGGTCGGAGTTACGATACAAACGTGCCAAAGGAAAGGGTATGTGCTCTCAGGCAACCGAGTTGCGGGGAGGGAGGAAGGAGGAGGGTGGTACTGTTGCACAACTGATTTGCAGTAAGGGGCAGAAGAAATGGCTCACTCGTTCGTTCATTCGTTCGTTCATTTAGGCTGTTCGCGTAGATTGACAATCATCATCGATGGCTTCTGCATCAATTTTTGTGTATATAACCCACATTAGCCCCGCGACTCTCAGTTATAATGATAAACTGCTAACAGTTGGAAGGCCCATGAAAGCAATGCCCCTATAAACTTATATGAAATGGGGAGAATGTGATATGCATAAAATGTGGGTAAAGGTAAAAGCGAGTAGATGAACTAAACGAATGAAAAGGGTACTAACGTACACGCGGAAATTACAGTAAACGGAAATACAGTACAATTACAGTACAGTAGAATTACGGAACAGCACATTCGGAAGTTACTACAGTACAGCTGGAAATTGTGTCGTGATGCTGCTTGGTGCTGCTTTCGGCGCAGATATCCTTTTGTCGTTGTGAAGAAAGGAAGCCACCAGCCTGAGGACAGCTACTAATATTCTTCCAAAATGCTCGATGCGAACACTTCAGCGCATTTAATTTTTTTTAATTTTCTAAATTGTCAGCCGCTTGCAACAAAGCTGTCGCGAGTTTCATGTCATTACCATAGACCGCAGCGGCTGCGGCCTCCAAAGCACGAAACAATGTTCTTTGCCGGTGGCGGCGTAATCTAATTCTTTGATTCAGTGACACTGTCTCCATATGGAGGCACAACCTAGTTTTGAATGTCCCCTCACCCGACGGCTGTTGACCACAATATGAAATACTTGAAACATGGCGCTGAATGTAAATGTCCCTGTACTAACCAAAAACAATCACAAGTAACTTTAGTACAGTAGTAATGTAATAATAATTTCAAACAGTCACACCCTGTAAGGCTGTGACATAGACATAAAACATCTTAAGGATGTAAGTCAATTTACAGCGTAGGCCTCCGAATTTCTGGAACGGAGCAGAAATTTCTGGCTTGTAACGTGAATATTCAAGTCACGTGTAAGAGTAAGAACATTCAGTTATATAGTTTGTGACTCAAAGGGCTAACGAAAGTTCAATCACCTTGTGAGATAAACACTTTGACAGCACTGTATATTTCGTCGGCCTCATGACCCGTCGTGGTAGCTCAGTGGCCATCACATATACACTTGCGCTGCGGGCTTGATTCCAAAGGGGTGCCAAATTGCAAAAAAAAAAAAACTCTCGAGCACATAGGCTTAGGTTCATGCACGTTAAAGAAGCCCGTGTGGTAAAAAAAATTGATCAGGAGTCCCCCACTATACGGTGTGCCTCATAATCAGATCGTGGTTCAGATCAAAGCCTGCAATTTAATGTTCTTTACTTGGTCGGTCCAATTAGTTATGAAGTGAACAGACCTCTTAAGGGTCATGACGTCGCACCGATTACTGCTTATATCCTTGCCTACCACGCACGTGCTGGTTCTGGCAGGCGCGATCGATTCTATTCGTCCGGAGCTTTCTTTATCGTCATACTTGGAAAAGTGCTTAGGCTGGAAATTATTGCGGTCCCGAATGAACTTTGCCAGAAATGCGCTCGCACCGTCAGCAGTGGCAGCAAGGATTTGGAAATTTGGGGCGCCTGATCCGCCAGAGACTCGCCTGCTCTAAGACTGAAAGGCGGCCTAGTTGGTTTGACTTCATTGTGGAAAGTTTTGCGCACACTGAAAGAAGAAGAAAAGGACACAAAGACTGCGCTGGTCCTTGTGTCTTTTTTTTTGTTCTCTTCGTTTAGTGTGCGCAAAACTTTCCACAATGAATCTCGCCTTGCCTGCAGCATGCGAGCCGAGAGCGGCTCGGCGCTCCCTTCTCCCATAATGGCTTGCGCCTAACCACCACCAGCGGTGCGGCAGTCGCTGAGACTGCACTCGAATGTCTGGGAAGGTCGATTAAAACAGTTTGATTTGACAGCAAAAATAACTTTTTTTGTGTGTGTGCCCATGAGCGATAGCGACGTCAAAAATAGTTTGGTCTCCAGACATGAAGTTTTTCTACAGCGCCTCCAAAGAAAGATTGGGATTTATTAAATCCTACATGTCGGGTCCATTTCATATGGCAGCGGAACGCAGCTTTACAAATTTTAATAATAGGGAATTGGTGTCTTACATGGATCTTATGTTCCTAGTATGGTTGACAGACGGGGGTAATATGAAAGGGGAGAATAGGTATGTAGAGTGTAGGGTTGGTGATGCAGACGCTGAAGACATATGGGCATGAAAGCAGACGCATTTTGGCATAAATGAGTTAATTGTCTTACCTTTATTTCATTAAAATCAACCTCCTTTCGTTCTGTTTTTTTTTATGTTTAACTGCTATCTGGAGATAAAACATTGACTGGTTCACTTCAACGGCACGTTAGCAGATTTCGCGCCGCTACGCTAATACGACCTGATGACGCCACCGGTGCCTATAGTGGCGCACGAGAGAGGCCAGGCAAAACGTTCAGAACAAAACAGTTGCAATTTCACCCGAAAGGCAAAGCATCGATTGTGATAGCATATATAGAATATAGAATTTATTGACAGGAAAGACAGAGAGGTCGACCTGAGCTATAGTGCGCTCTAGATTGCAACTCTGATTGTGATAGAAAATTAGTAGACCGCTATAAGAAATAAGGATAGTAGCTATGTCAACCGCATAAAATTGTAAACATTCGCTTACTAATTACCTAGCATGGTGTCACGCGCAGAAGCAAACATGAACACGTCTCGCTCGATGACCGCGCACACTCGCTGTCGAAACGCCGGAGTGAGAAAGCGCAGCAGCAGCAGCAGCAGCAGCGAGCGAATTGACCTTCGTGCTGCCTCTCGCTTCAACGCGAACTAAGCGGCGACAACAAAGCGCACACGAAGCGATTATCCCTCAGTGCACCCGGACTCTACACTCATTGCAATCGCTTTGAAGATAGGGCCCAGAGCTCCTTCCATCTCCTCCCGCCGGTGGATGGCGCGTTTAATCCCCGCTTTCCTCCCACACGCGCGCGAGATTTAGCCACCATCATCGACTCTCACGCTTTCACTCGCACATACAGCATACGGCGCGCGGCGACGATTTTATCGCCCTTGAACTTTATACAGAGCTTCACGGTGACGCCGACGGCAGACATTCGTCTGAAGCGTCCGCATATTTGCTAAAGCAATACAAAATCAGCTACAGAAAAAACGTTCAGGTGAATAAAAACAGAACAAAGTTATCGCAAGGCTTAGCTCCCTTTCATTGTTTCATCCCAGAACGGCCTGCCGTCTGCTGTCCTGCAGACAACCCATCAGTGCACGCAGACATCTTTTTATTTTCTTGCACTGAGGAAAATATGTCTAGAAAACAATCCTGGTCATAGAACATACTTGTAGACACGCATTGGTCTACGTCAATACCGCCAAGCGTGGTTTCCCGAAGAAAGAAAAGCATACACACGCATAGCGCATATGCGAGACGCAAACGCAAATGTATTACACGACACGTGGTTAAAAAGCCTTCACGCGCGTTGCTAACGAGGAGTATTTCATTCACACACAAGAATTCCACTAACAACGCTTATTTATGGCGCACGACGCTCGCCACCTGCGCGTCGCACGCTGAGTCCTAAAATGAACGTCACGTGATGGTAAATGTGTGAGAGACGAATGGAGCCCCAGTAACTTCCTTTCTGCCACTTAAACGTATATTTCCAAGGAATGTGATGTCCGTTTCCCGGTGCGATTTGAAATAACGCGGTAATAAAACGCAAACAGATGTATAGTCAGGTCGGCAAAATAAGGTCGGATATAAAAGACTCAGTCAAAAATCATTTTTGTTTTTTGCTTAGGGCTCGCTCGAACTCACTCACCAGAATTCTACTCAGCCGGCTCAATAGGACTCAGACTCGCTAAGTTTTGCGCGTTTTGACTCACTAAGTTTTACTCTATTCAGCCGATCGGGCTCACCCGGACTCCCTCGCGATGAATCACTCAAGCAGGTCTACTTGGCCTACAGACGCTCACAAACTCATGCTTTCTCGTGAATTGACCACATCAACCATTCGTAGACCATACGAAACTATAAGTATTATAGAAACTAATAATAGAATATTAATAATAATAATAATAGAAAATTATTATTATATAGGACCTAGAAACGGTAAACAGCTATAGGAGAAAGTATGCAGAAGGCTTGCATACATACAAGAGTCTTTATTTCCTGAGCTTCACAATGTTTTGCAAGATACAAATAATTATGACGTGCTATCTTATACAGTGCGGCAAAATATTGCGCCTAAGGACAAAATGTGCCAAAGAGATCTTTTAAAAATATGAAAATTCTTATTTGTATGTTCGTTCGTGCATGCATGCATGCGAGCGGTGGCGCGCACGCGCGCGTGCGTTCTTTGGCCGCTTAGGATAAAATTCGGTCTTTTTGCATCTGCGCTTTATGAGGGCCTGCCTCGTAAACAAAAGTGAACGCTGCTAAAATTGGTGCCAAAAAAACAACAACATATGACTTTACGTAATGCCATGTCTTGAGTACGATTCACGGCAGCACGGCAGAAAGTTCGGCTCGCAGTTTTGCTTTCTTAAGTTGTTGGACGTCGCCGCCCTGTAGAGGTTCTGAACTTCGCAAATCCTAGTTTGTCCAGAACATCAACAGTGGTTTTGCCTATGACACTCCTTGCCATAAGTGCGGAGTTACAACAGCGACACTAGTGACATTTATATTTACTGTCAGTCGTGCTGAACGTCACCACCAAACACGGAGGAAGGAAAAGAACTAGGATGAGAGCGTCACTTGACCATCTTGAAGCTGACTTATAGATACGTATATAAAAGGCTCATGGGAATAGCCCTCACCATGTGATGCACAAGGGGTAATTTGTACACGCTGAGCACGCGGACTATACGCGAGAGCAGACTGGAGAGAGGGTCAATTGTGATGCGGGCGCCGCTATAGGGGGAACAGCGTACCGAACAGTGTGTCGAAAAGGCCCGGCAACCATGGAAGTCTTACTCCCCAAGAGTCATCATGTAGTTAGGTCTCGAAGAGAAAGCGGCAGGGCGGAGTCAGAGGAGGCTTGCCTGGTGTCATGCTGTTTCCTAGCTGAATCTTAAATTGCCGATTGAGCGAAACTTCCCACTAGCTGCAACGCCATGTCACGAGGGTGCCTCGCGCGCTCCTTGCTTCAGTACAGCGCGAGGGGAGGGGGCATCGCAGCGACGCCACGTCATCGTCGCTCCCAGATGCTCGTGTTATCCACGCGTTCATTCTGCGCGCAAGCTCTCGCCTGTGTTTTAAATGCGCATCGGTAACACCAAAACGCGACAAGCGTCTCAACGCGCTCGCTTACCGGCGAGGAGTTCATGACATGAAGGACCGCCCAGCGGCGTCCAATTGGACACTAACGTTTTCGTATTCACAACTCGTAAGTGCTTAGGTGTCCTCGTATTTTTTATTTACTGTCCTCCAATGCATCAGTGTCCGCGCGAAAGCTACATCGATGGAGTTCAATAGATCTACGGTTCACGAAAGCACTGCTGAACGTTCACCCCGCTTCGTCGTTCCCGTAGACTGCGCAGGACACTGAATGTTTTGATAGTCCGGTCGCTCCGCAGACTCAACCGGAGTAAGACTGAACTGTCACAACGGTTGAGGCACAGCACGGCCAGCAAACGAGCAAACGAGACGTCCAGCCGTCAGTCGCGCTGAACGCTAGCCGTCGCCGCTCGCGCATGAAGAAAAAGGCGCCGACAAAACATGGGAGGGATCGGGCGAGCACTTACCGAACTCGAGAAACACGACAGCGTCGATCTTGCTCGCTTCTCGTGATTCCGCACCCCAGAGCGCCGCAGCCTCTATCTGTAGCGTCTGCCTATAGCCTTGTCTGTTCAGCACAATGTGTTGGCGGGCTAGTTGGTGCGGATCCATAAATACTGTCGCCTTTTCTTGTGTCCGTTGTTTTGCGCTAAACGAAGTATTTATGGAGCCTTGTCTGTCTTTGGCCGCAAAAGTGAAAGGGCAAGCTTGCAAAACATAATCTACTCCGTTCTGCCCGGATGTATCGCGCTTCCCAGCGAATCTTCTGCCACTTCCCTTCCAAACCTGCCTCCAGCGTTTCTGGGAGGCGCAATCGGTAGTAAAACGCGAAGCGGAGGGGTACGCGGTGGGAGGGGGGTTTCGAAGCGCGGCGCCTTGAGTCTCGACTTAGCGACGCCAGCTTGCATTGCCGGAGCTGCG
Organism: Dermacentor variabilis; assembly: GCF_050947875.1. Taxonomy (NCBI): domain Eukaryota; kingdom Metazoa; phylum Arthropoda; class Arachnida; order Ixodida; family Ixodidae; genus Dermacentor; species Dermacentor variabilis. Next base: position 68,693,951 of record NC_134578.1, read on the forward strand.
ATAGGGACGACGGGCGTAAAATTGGTAGAGCGCGTGAGGAAAGAAGGGGCGCGGTGCCGGTGCGTTGCGGAGCGAACGACGGCCGCGTGTTCCCATGCTGGATTCTAAATGCGTAATAATTCATGTGTTTGCCCAGCGAGAAAACAGTCCCTACGTCTTTCCCGTAAGACGGGCTTTGGAGGTAGCGTCCGCGGCAGCGAGCTCATTCACCTTCGTGCAGCCTCTCGCTTCAACGCCAACGATGCGGAGAGAACACGGCGCTCTCAGCAGGCGCCACCCTCTGCCACTTTCGCAGATCGCTTTCAAGATACGGGCCCGCGCGTGTCTCTTCAACGCTAAGTAAGCGTCGAAAACCCAGTGCGGGAAGGTATCAGCAGCCGGCACTCTTTGTCGGTATCGCAGACCCTTTTCAAGGTGCGGCCCAAGCGGCGGTGCCATACGAAGCCGCCACCCGAGGACGTTTGGTCAATGGTTCGACTCGGATGGATACGGCCCTAAAGGCCGATCCACACGACGGACCAAATTGCTCTTCTTGGACCGCGGTCCGCGCATCACGTGACAGGACGTCACCAGTTCGTGCGTACCGCCGTTGGCCCGCGCAAGACCGCGGCCCTCGCGGTCCAACAAATCGCCGAGGCTTCTCCCGCTTCAGTTTTGGCGGCGGACCGCATGCAAACCGCAGCGATTTTGGCGTAGCCAGCGAATGTTGTCCGGCAACAGAGTGTCTTCAGCCAAGTCCAATCTAGTTTACGGCTCAGCAAAAGCCAGTCAAGCCCGTCGTTTCATGTCCGCCGTTCCGCCTACACGTGCGTGCAGCAGATTTATTTTTTTAAACACCGTGTCCTCTTGGAGTGACGAGGAGGTTCTTATTTTGTATCCTTCGTTGAGCAGTCCCCGGATTTGTAGGAATGGAGCCGGAATGATAACAATGATAACACTCTGGCCGAGAGTGTAGCTGGTTGGTCTGCTCTGCCGTCTGCTATGGTGGTCCGCTGTGTGGATGTGCTCTGCGCCGGACCGGACCGTTGCGGGCCGTGACGCCGCATCACGTCACCGATCGGCCCGCAGACTTGGTCCGTCGTGTGGATCGGCCTTAAGGAGCGATAACTGCTTATAATGATCGGAACGTCATCAGCGCATCTGCCGCAGGCGTCCGCACCCACTCGTGTCGCCACAGCGCGATGTAGTGGCTTGATCCAGTTTTATAGCATTGATAATGACACAGGACTGCATGGAGATGAGCAAGTGGCACAATGCTTACGCACACTTGGACAACTCCCAGAGGAGTTTCTACGTGAATTATTTGGTTTTCTTTTACAGCGAAGCTGTTCGTGGGGAAACTTCTGTGCATATATTTTTCCGTGTCGACACAATCATCCCGAACCATTCATCCTGAACAACCCAGGCCCTCCGCGTGGCGCAGATGCATTAGGGAAATAATTGAATTTCTGAAAGTAAAATGCACCAGAAAATTCGTTAAGTACGACTTACATAAAACCTACAGACAGTATAGCGTCGGATTGTAATTTGAATATGCGAGAAAACATATATCTGCTACGGGGAAACTCAAGCACAAGCCCCTTTTCCGGTTGACGTTTGATGTCTGTCTAAAAGTAGGAGCGGCGCGGTCTGCTCGGCGCCTTGGAACACCATCGAAAAAAAAAAAAAGAAAAACGCACAAAGCTCGCCTTCGTGCATAGCACTTGCCGCCAGCGTTTCAGGGAAAACATTACGGTTACATATGCTGCAGTTGACGGGAAGCGTCAGAAGCAGTCAGGTATCTTTGACTGCTATCGCGTTCCACTCTTAAAGGCGAAGCTAAAGCGCCCTTCCAAATGTAAATGTGTGTGCGTACCTTTCGTCAAGGCGACTACCGATCAGGGCAATAAATGTGTCCGTACCTTTGTTCAAAATTCTGTGTCACATCTGCGTCGTGTGCTGAAAGCTACGCTGGTTCTCCACCTTCACAGAGCGGAATGGTTCACGATTTTTTTATGCACTCGAGTGATACACGTTGCTCGCTGCATGCAGACAGTTGCCGCGGGACATCGTCGCCAAGCTCTGTTTCCACTTCTGGAGAGGCTCTGAGCTACTGTCGTTTCTGTGAGAGGAGTTGTTCTTTCTTGGGGAAGAGGAGTTCCTTCGACAGTGGTCATACCGTTTCCTGTCGGTGGCTGATCGACGCGCATGGCTTAATTTTTCGACCAGCCAGGCCATCAAAAGTATTCACTGAACAAACATGTATGTAGGTGCCCGTGATTGCTGTGTGTACGTGCTCTCGTATACATGACCATTTCTGTATATACACGTCTCATAGCATCGCTACAAAACTATGTAAAGTGTCCCTATCACATCATAATTGTACATAACTATTGTGTACACTGTACATATTGAACATCATTTTACGCATTTGACAATTAGTTTATGCGTGACTGTGCGTTTCCGTGGGTCTATGTGGTTTTATGTTAGTGAGTGAGCACTCGGACACTACTTTGAAAACGTTCCGTGTATACAATGCTTTGTACTTTGTATGTGTTATCGTCCTGGTGGAATAGTGCCGTGATTGTGGCTCCGTGCTCGTATCGTCTCTTGTTCAAAAAAAAGCTTTTTTCTAAACACACCATCTCTCTGCTGCAGACACCGTGACTTTCTGTATGTTCTTTTAGGTCGGCAAAATAAACAAAACTCACTCAGGCTCAGGCACTGAGTCGACTAATAAGGGAGTTTGCAGATTGCCGACCTATGGCCTTAGCATATGCATAACTATTTATGTATGTATGTATGTATGTATGTATGTATGTATGTATGTATGTATGTATGTATGTATGTATGTATGTATGTATGTATGTATGTATGTATGTATGTATGTATGTATGTATGTATGTATGTATGATCATCTGTAATAAAGCGATAGCAATGTGACATGTCATTTTTCTGCTGTCCAACGGTCAGCTGTCGAGATAAGACAGAGAGGTTTAGAGTATTGGCGAAAAAAATAAAAGCAATGAAATCGATGATGCCAAGGTGGTTACAGGCATAGGTGACTGTACAATATAGTGATCGCGGTTTTATTTAAGTAAGATCAAATAGAGATATACAAAATGCTAGACTGCAATAGGTGTCTATATAGAACCCAATTAGCTCAAGCAGGCTAGGTGACCATTTGTCGTAGCCCCGTTTCGAAGGCAATGCGAGCAAACATCATCATCATCATCATTATTGTGTGCCTCCGCCTTGTCCCGGCCAAGGCGCTGCTTCCCCAACGCGGTACGATGATTAATCACCAACTCGTCCAACTCTCCACATTAGTGGACGATTCCGTGCTGGCGGGAATCGCGCCCTCACCTGCTCCTTGGGCGTGCAGCGGAACTCCCGGGTCTTCTTGGCAGCTACGGATGAGGGCAGGTCCGACTGCTTGATCTCGATGTACCGTCTCAGTTGGTCCTGGAAAATGAAACCCAGGCGAAAATTACGAAAGCTGATCGCGTCAAAGGCGGGCTCTAACTCAACGAATGGGGGGCGTCTCAACTCAAATTTTACTACATGCGCCTTTTTTTTTATTCAACAATGGGAGGGAATATATTAAAATTCCCCTAAAACAGGTTCAAATAAAAGAGCCTGCTCTAAGTCGGGTGCTTGAATTCGCTGCCAGAAGAGCTGCGAATGATCTGAGCTATGGAGGAGAAGGAGGAGGAGGAGCAGGAAAGAGGAAGGAACGAAAGGTAGGGAGGTCAACCAGACGCACGTCCGATTTGCTGCCCCACACAGGGGAAAGGGTTTAAGGGATATTCTATAGTGCCTAAATATATTTTTCTCATATTCTTTGATTCTTTCGGCTGCCCTCTCTCCTTGTCTTGTAATCCACAGCCCTTCACCTTCTGGCGGCCGCCGTTCAGGCATCAGTCACTCTAGCTACAAATTGCTTCCTTAGGTACCTTAATATATAAAAAAAATCTATTACTACTGCTATGCAACAAAAATGCTAGAACTTCTACTAAAATTCCGCTGAAATCTGCCATGGGAAATATCTCGCAGGAAATTTCAGCATTTCAGTATATTGAGGAATTAAGCACGTTGGAGAGGGTCGACGGCGGACCTGTCGCATCTGTGACATATGTTGCACGTGCAAAACCGCAACGGTACACCTTGTAAATGCTTTAAAAAGGCAGACACAAATTATTTTCGGAGACTAACAATATGGTCTTAAATTTGTGTTGTTGATTCAGCCGAGTGGCCAAAAACATGATATGGGCGCGTATTTTAGCAGTCGACCTCTTTCTTTTTTGAGCGTATGCACCGACTCACCGACTGCAAGTTTCCGACGTAGTCGTCGGAGAAGCAAACGATGGCCTCCACTCGGTGTCTGAGCTGCAAGTCGCACAGGTGGTGCAAGATGAGGCAGACCTGCAGTTTGACGCCCTCGGCGATCTGCATGTCGATGAGGCCCAGTGGGACGCCTCCATTTCCGCCTCCGCCGCCGTCACTTCCGGTCACCGCGGCAGGAGCACCGATCCCAGCTGCATACGAACATTGTTGTCAGCCCATTTATTTATGTGCACACGGGACACATGTGCCACAGTGCCACGAATCTCCCAAGTGCTCTCACTTAAGAAAGCCTCTTCATATGTGATGGGTGCCAGCGTAGTCATAACTTAATAATTTCTTTATATCATTCCACCTGATGCTCTACCATTTATGATCTCAATTATAACCAACGAGGGGGAATTGGCTCGGGTGTGTTCCCTCCTGTCAGATTGCTGATGTAGTTGTGAGAACAGTGAGAGTAATATCAAAGAAACAAGAAAAAATAATAAAGAGACAGAACGCACTGTAAGATCGGACACTATAGATGTACTATAGTTCATCGACAAGCAGCGACGCGCAAAGAGGAAAACAGTGCCCTGCATTGCTAAGCCACAACCATGAATTATAGTTTTTCGCAGCCTGCACCCGGCGTGCAAATTTCATTTCCATTTTTAGGTGGGGCGGAATGATGGACGCTCCCAAAGAATCAAAATTTAAAAGTGCAGTGCACCAGCTACCTGCGGTTTAGCTGCGTCGTGCGCCCGTAAGTGAAGCTCGCGATTCGTGTAGGTGGGAATGCGTGTCTCACAACAGGTATGGGGCAATGATGCTTTCATCACAAGTCACTCACGGCTGTTCCGAAGAACGCTTAAGTGACGTATAAACACATTTCAGAGTTTTCGCTATTAAATAAAAAAAATTAACGCTGCCCAAGCTGAATATTTCTGGTGGCTTCCAAATGGAAGATATAGAGAAAGCTTTTGTTATCTTTGATTGAAGGTAAAGTTTTAAACATTGCGGCATTTAAAAGTTTGGAGGTGTTGCACGGACATGGCTCAACAATACGTTCCACATTACAAAGGGACTACTTGACAGGTCACATCTCGACAGGTCAGAATATGGGGGCGCTGTGAGAGTCACGTAAAGCAGAAACAAGATATCGTTCCGAGGTAAAATCCCGCTGTAGTATGCGTGACAAAGACTGATTGCAACTATTAGAACCAGCTTAGTATTCTCAAAATACAAGCTCGAATGCGCTTTGTTGCGACTTGATACTGCTGCCGTAGCTTTCGGGAAAGGCCATTCGGAGATAGCACAAGTGTAGGACGAAGAAAACCCTAAATGTAACGTAGACAAACAAAATAAGTTATGTTACTAACCTTTACCAGGATGGAAGGTGCTAGGGTCGAGGAGGTAGAGGAGCCACTGTAAGTCGTCGTCGTTCATCAGTCCAACGAGCAGGAGCTTGTCAGCGAGCTTGAGCAGGGGCCTACATTGAAGGAATTCGGGACGTTGTGACCTTCAAATGCTTATTAATCATTTATCTTTGTTCTGCACCTTGTGGAGACACCAAAGCATATGGCCTTTTAAGGACACAAGAGCAGCTCGTGCCTCCACCCCCCCCCCCCCCAACCCGCTAATTAGCGGGAGCCGTGTGGACCATCCATTTCTGCAGTATCCAACTCGGAACGCGAGCTTTTTGCTGAAGTCCTTGGTCAGTTGCCCCGTACCGATATACGTTGCACAAAATGATCTGGCATGACTATTTGGGGACCTACTGTTGGAACGCAACATTAGCGGCTTTGGCTCTAGGTCGTGAAAGCTTTTAGTCAGACTTGTGTGGTGTGCCAGAATACCAGCATTAACAACAAAAACAGCAAAGCTGTGGTGCAAATTAATCAGGAGCTTCCTTGGAACAACATTTGAAGGGGCAACACAATAGCTCAACTGTAAGGTTTTTCTCTTTAAATACTGCACATTTAAAAGAAAATTGAGCAGCAAGTCGCCTGTTTTTCTTTCTCTCAGGTCAGCTACATATACGGGTGCTAGAAGCATGCGTGTGGCGTGCTAAAAGAAACCACATAAAGCCTGAAGGCTCAGGTTACTTAATACGCACTACAAAACACTGTGTAGGGGCTCAGGAGACGCACATACACACACAGATTGAATTATTATTCAAACTAAAAGAAAGTCTAGTTGAATTGAAATGCAGTGCCTGCACTTATACGTGAGGCCATTAATTTGCAATCACCAAAGTTCAGCCCTGAGCTATCCGAGTATGTTACGAGATTGTTTTTACGCATGAGTATATATATTACAGCTATATATCTACGAAGGACGCGAGGGTGTTACTGGCGTTTTGAGTTGTTGCATGGGTGCCCAGACCCTGCCTATTGAAGTTTATGGGCCAACAGGGCTTCGCACTTCCACTCTTGGTGAGGCTAACTTAACCATGTGGAGAGCCACTCACACGAACAGGTTCTCGTTGCTACCGCCGATGGGGTCACGGTTGGGGCGACTGTCCTTCTTCACAGCGTCGGCCAGCGCTTCAATGACGAACTGCTTGAGGGCGTCGACAGGGAAGTAAGGAGTGCTGAGATCTGCAATTGACTCCACTTTCTCCCTGCGTATGCAGCAATTCAAGGTCAACCCCGTATTCTTTAACATAATACGGGGGAAATATTTTGTTAAACGCTAAACGACATGGAACGCATTGCCGACGAATTATATGCGTAGCATACTTCCTCACTGATTTTTCATTTGGACTGCACTTGCATTTTGTACTGGACAGGGGAAAACGAACACGCGGAGACACAATTGAAGTGCGAACAGCAGATTTATTTCGGAGAAGCCACGTACGTTCACACAGGATCCTTCTAACCTTCTGTCTAAATAAATATATTTCTGTTTTATCATTACACAAGGGTAAGGGGCAACAGCAAAGTAAGTAAAATATTTTTTAATTCCCTCGGAATCAAGAAAGACTGCGATTTGGACGTCTATAGACCATTCTCACCAGGATACTTTCTTTCTCCTATTTGCCCGAACGTCGAGCGCGTGCGTGAGTTGTGAGAAACACATCTGGGCACTATCGCTTCTCCAAATTGTACTAAAGTACTATGAAGGAAAACGGCGTGTCCCTATAGCCAAGCTGCACTATGTACACGGCAGCGCATAAACATCCGGAAATAAGTTCTCTCTGCGTTCGTTTTCTGAGCGGAAACAGCGCAAAATAACTGGACGTGAGAAAGAGACGGACAACGTCCAGTTGTTTAGCACTGTTTCCGTTCGAGTCATGAACCAACCAGCCCCAAATGCGCATGCTTCTCCTTTCGTCTTTCGCGGCGTCGAGCGAAATTGTTGTGGCCCTCCGGATTTCGGGATCGCTGACAGGTAGCAAATGACACTGAAACATTCAATGAAAAGACGCCTGCTCTTTACCGTCGTCGCCTATACCGCGGTTGACCCGCACAGCACCAACGATGGCAACGGGGGGAGTAATGATCGAGTCACGCGATGCGTGGTCCGTGCATACGCCTGTCGCGCAGTTTGGCTTTACGATATAACCCTCTTGCCGTAAAGACGGGAATGCGTTTCTGCATTTTGAAAAAAAAAAAAAATACTGCACAGCAAAACTTCCTGTGCAATAAAACATTGCCATAAAACACAGGCCCACGAAGACGCTCATTGCCATTCAGTACAACTCAACGTCACTAATTCTTTAGCTTCAGATCAAAAGAAAAAGAAAAAGAAAAAGCCCTTCATTCTATTGAGCAGCATTCTGTTGATAAGAATAATTTCCAGACTTTGATATACTAGAACTGAGCTGTAATCAGCGCCAGCACAATAATTTAGAGTTCGCTTTAATAAGAGTAGATGGTACTGTATACAGTGATTTCAATGTACTATGTTACTGATAGCGTGCTACGTTCTCGTTATGCAATGCTACGAGACTCCCGAACATGTGCCGCACCATGTTTTCCAGTCAAAGGCATGCAAGCATTAAACTTTGTAATACATTGCTAATATTGGATATTCAAATTAATGTTTTTTATGCTTTATTCGATTCGATATTTGATTCAACACATACTAATCTGTATTCGAACTTACACGGGGAGTCTAGTACAATATGCGCTATGTGCCTACTACAGCAAAATAAGTTCTCATCACACTCTTTTGATCTTTATATGCACTGGATATTCCGTGGCTTGTGCGTTATCCGGCACAAGGAAGTGCAACCTGGCGTTCGCGACAAACGCATTCTACGGAGTTTAGCGCGAACTCCGCGGCATCATGTGTTCTTGCTGCTTAAGTAAGGTGTCTGCGAATACGGGAGCTATGACACGCTTGACAGATACAGATGACGACGGTGGGCTAGCACATGTATAGTTCGCTACCGCCACGCTCACTTCAACGCGTGCCACATTGCGAACGAGCGGTAGATGTCTTCGCTCCTTACCTCGTCTCCGAGAAGGACATCTCTGGCCGTATGGAGACGCACTCCAGGGTGCAGAAAGAATGCGCCGTGCATGAGTCTTCGTACAGCGCTCGGATGTCGGGACCAAGGGGCACAATGAACTCGTTTTGCGTCAAGCTCCTGCAAAGCGGAAAAGCAGTCTAGATGCTTCCGAGTACGACGTAGGCGCCTGTGTGTTCAGTGTTCATTCCAAGCCGCTCCCTTAGTGGACCCCTCAACAAGTGTGGTCATTGAAAACGAGCAGTGACGTTGCGCATACCGCTCGCGGTTACGCGTGCACTAGAAAATTAGGCGAGCTTTAGAAATGAAACACCCAAGCTTCTCCAAAGCCCACGGTCTGCTTGCGTACTTATTCACTCCTCTCGCGCTCTTTTGCACGCCCTTTCTTACGTTCTTCTGTACGATCAGCGGTTTGTGTCCGTCGTAACTCTGGGTGCGCCATGCCTAAAACTCGCTATTATTGCAAATTGCAGAAAGTCCACACAAAATCCCACGTGCCCTTCTCGGAGGAGCCACGTTCCTTTTCCGCCAGCGCAGATGGCGTCACAGGCATAGCGCTACCACGTCACGGACATATAGTCAACAGACAGCAGCAGCACAAACAGCTCGGCAATTCCCGTGAAACCCGGAACGCTCAAAACGACCTCCGGTTTTGACAAAGAAGTCAGACGTCATAACACAAACACCACATGGGCCTTCAATTCCGGCATAGAAAGCAGGAGAGTTGTGTGCCGACGGGTGCTGGTGGACGCAATGAGGGGGGAGCTTAAGCTGTAGGAACGTAAGCTACCTCCTTGCAACACGGCATCGCAACATTTCAATTCACTTCTACCTCGGCTATTACTAAACCATCTTTAAAAATTCTTGTGGTAGAAGGCTCCCTGAATGTCTCTTTAGAATTTCTAATGTGTAAAGAAAATTTTTGTAGCGGCATAACAAGAGGCACCTCGTGTACAGCGTAAATCTAACGGACGGAAGCGCACAACTGTCAGACGGCGGATGTAATGACATCGAGCGTCCGTTGTGGTGATTATTGTGGCAAAAATTATTTGACCGTTTAGATCAATCTACTCCTTGACTGGACCTGTCTTGTATATTGGTAATTCGATGAGAAGGACAGCAACTATGCAGTGAGTAAAGTTCCTCTTCAGAGGCATGTTAGATCTTCAGCAAGAGCAGCCTTTTCCAGATGTCGCTGTCATGATCATCGAACAATACGGGAGAGTACGGGAACTGCGAAAACGTCAATTGATGTACATAATGCACTTTACACGCGACTTCCAGTTTCCAAGAGGTACTGCGCTGCGTGGTGTCAAAGTTGTGATCAAAGGAACCACTTATTAATGTGATCCGACGAATGAATTTGCAAACGATGACAGCAGCTCAGCCGTACCAAAGAAAAGAAAAACATTCTTTATGCATTTTGCGCTGTTGCTTCTTAGGTGATCGCTAACAATACTGTCATACTGATTCACACGTAAGCAGCTGCGACAATCTTCGAGCTACACACTTTATTTCTGCCCTGCATCGACCTGGCGTTTACGCCGTACGTGTGCAAAGTTTGATACAATTTTAAATAATTTAACCCAGTCATATCGCCGACTGTTTCGAGTGATTGATGCTTGTGCAAGTTGACAGCAGAAGAGTGCACCTACCTCGCGTATGCATGGAACTCAAGGTGTAGAGAGATAAGAAGGTCGGTGAAGCCCGTTCTCAGCGGTCCCGAAAGATACTCGCTCTGTATGGCGTACATGAGCTGCTTTTCGTCCACGTGCGAGCAAATCATGTGCGCCGCTCTGTGGTTGCCCTGGAAACACAGCGCCCCGTACAGAGACAGGGTGTGCGCGTGGAAGCTGCAAGCGGGAGAAAGCGAGCAAAAATGAACATAATGAGAGAAACCTGTACTATAGTACAACCTGTAGCACATTCACAGCCACAAATGCAGCCTCAACGACCCGAAAAATTTTCCTCTTGCTTTCGTCTCAAACGCGTTTACTGCCATTTTACACCCGCCGCGGTGGCTTAGTGGCTGTGGTGTTGCGATGCTAAGCACGAGTTCGCAGGATCAAATCCAGACCGCGGCGACCACATTTTCATTTGAGACGAAATGCAAAACGTCCTGTGTCCCGTGCATTGGGGGCACGTAAAAGGTCCCCTTGTGGTCAAGTTCAATCCGGGGTCCTACACTACGGCGCGCCTCATAATCAAATTGTGGTTCTGAGACGGAGAATCCTAGAATTCCATTCAATTCAATTTCATAAGTTGAGAGTTTAGTCATCCGAAGTGCCAGGACACCAGACGTTTTCTCTTGTAGGCACACGTATAAAATTCGAGCGCATTTTCTACTGCCGCGATCTGAAGCTTACGGGCACGACATGGAACTCGGAAATGCAACTATGTTGTGCTGTTTTACACTATGGCAGCGTAACAATGTGAGACATGCGAATGTGTAATTGCCGGCCAAGCAATTTAGGTCAACCCCTCCTTTGCACTCCCTCATGGAATATCTCCAAGGACCACAGCTGCTGATGAACCTTTATTTGAGTCTCCTCCTTAGAACGTCATTTCATCTCCCTTCCCCCTAAAGATGTTAACTACTAGAGGGGAGGTCAAATTCGTATGTGGTAAATTAGACATTTTTACCCCCCGCCCCCACCGTCTACTTTTTTGCGTGTTGAAGGGTACGACATGAAAAGAAACAGAAATACATGCAAACTCTAACTTTATCTTTTTGCAGTTTCATCGCTTTTTCTACAACGATAATGTTGGGATCTTTTATAAATATCTCGAAGTATAGGTAATGAAGCACTTATATCGCTGGCGCCAGCAAATACCTCATTCGACGTGGCCCACCCCATTTTCTTTCTCGCCCTCAACGGGGGACAATGCGTACTTGAGCAGGCGCTCGTTCTCGATGAGCTCGAGGACGTCGATGCAGCGGTGTTCCTCGGGTATGTGGAGGGCCAGCATGGAGAGCGGGTCTTCGCACAGCATACTCCATCCGCGCACCTCGGACAGCCGCAGGGCGTGCGGCCGAAGGTTCACGTTGGGCACGCGGGCCCACACATACGGCTGCAGGCATTGGACCTGCAGATCGCGGAGGAGGCCCGGTTGGGTCGCGTAAACACAAAGGTAGGGAGCAAACTACGTCTCATCAGGCAGAAAACAATATATATATATATATATATATATATATAGCTTGAATGTTGCTACAAGGTAAACAGAAGAAGTACGTAATTTCAACAGTTTCGACCGGTGGACCGATCTTCATCAGGGTTTACAAGAAAATGGCAGTTCGGCGCTGATAGTGAAGACACCAGACCGGGTGCGCGGTCCGTTCTCAGATACATCAAACCGAAAGGGCCAGTTGTGACAACCGCTGGTGTTCTTTTTTTTCAGACAGCATTTGGGACGCAAACTACAGAAGTAACTGCATTTACGGTCATGTAAGATTAAGATGGCACACAAGCGTCGTTCATAACTCATAGGGCGGGTGGGAATTCGGTTGTTTCCATACGTGAACGAAATCAGGCCGTAAAAGGTCTTTGGATAAGGGAATTTAGGAAAAGAAATTAAAATAGAGAGAAAAAATTTGGCAAAGGAAATGAAAGAATGCACCCTGCTAGAAGCCTTTAGTATAATATTTGTTTTCAAGATTTCCACTGCCCATGAACTTTAGGGGTGGTCTATAAATAAGGTGCATCCCTGCACAAGCATGATATTGACGAGGCAGAGCTTAGCGCCCGAGACACAGCCATGTTCTTCACGCTGTATTTTCTTTTGATATCCCGCGACTACCCTGAGCAAGCATAAACTCCAATTTTAGAACTATAGGGGGCACCTGCTGTAGTCTCTGCGCAAGCGCGGCTAACCTTGAGCCTGGGAGGCAGCTGTGGCGTCAGGTGCTTGCTCGTCGTGTGCAAGAGGGCGGCCGACAGCGGCAGCGTGGTGGGCGTACGGCCCAGCTCGAACTGCAGCACCTCTTTGCTGGTCGCCTCGAAGAACACCGCTGGGAACAGCTTGGTGCCCGGCTCCATCTGCGGCACGATGCCCATAACGCACAGGCCGCGTTTACTGCGGTGCACAGTGCAAAGCTTCTCGCGGTGCCTGAGCTGCAACGACGCCCTTGCCTATACAACAAACTGCATGCGGGACATGCGAAGTTTCATTTGAATTTGGGCACACCAATCTGTAATTCTCAAAAAACTTTACAGAATATCTAAAAAAAAGATGTATCCCGTGACAGATAGTGCGATTGCGCCTCGTGAGGTTGATCGTGCGTTTAACGGGGTTTAACTTCTCAGAGCATCACATGGGTCATGGGAAACTCTGTTGCGGAAGGCTATGGATCAATATCGAAAAAATTACCGTTCCTTAACGTGCATCTGAACTGCAATACACGAGCGTTCTCGCGGTTGCCTCCAATGAGATGAGCCCAGCAATCAAGCCCTCGGTCCTCGTGCTCGGTTGCTGGCAGAATTGCGTAACCACTGCCTGATGAGGTTTATGGCGGGAATAGGAAGATGTTACTTAAGCGGCAAATTGCAATATTCACTTAATGAATAGTCACACCACAGGTCGGTAAAATAAACTGAATTAAGTGAGATTAACTCACAAAATATATATTTCGCCTAATGCCCCCCTCACAAAAACTCACTTACCAAAATTCGACTAAGCCGGGTTAAGTCAAGCTCATGCTCACAACCCTACGACCTGCTCGAACTCACTCAGATTCACGGACAAGTCTGAATCTGAGTGAGTCGACTCAAGAATGAGTTTGCAAACGTATAGAACTAGCAAACGCCGTTCAGGTACTGTTCTCGACTATTCTCCTTGCAGGGTTCATGCCACAACTGTGGAGTTGGACTACAATGAAGTCATATCAATTCAATTGAAAACACCGTAGCTAGAGTACCAGTTTCGGCGCACAAATCCACAAGATGTCATAAAAAATTCAATAATCTTTTAATCAATGCACATTCAAGAAGCTTCCCCCATGAACAGCTGAAGAAAGTGGCCGCTTGTAACACTAATGTAATGAATGATTACCAAACCGACAGTACCAGAACTGCGAGTCACTAATCTAAGCCTTTAGTGGGCGAACTTGTGCGCACTAGGTACACTATGTATACGTTTCTCAGGAATTGAAGAGCGCACGTACATGGGTAAGCCCGTATTCTGGAAAGCAACTCCTTAGTATTTAGGAGCGCATATCAGCTGACGTTTAGCAGGAAATTGAGAAAACTATTCTTTTATTTACCAATACCATGATAAGGTGTCGATAAGGCACATTTCTCCCGTAAAGTAAAAGAAATGTTGAAGTTATCACCACTTAAATAATAATTAGGCGTTTCATCTAAAACGTGACCAACCTGCACAACTATCGTCCGCGACCACTGAACAGAAGGCTGTGTATGTAGGGCACGCATGAAGATGGCGCTTCATCAATTTGGAAAAAAAATAGAAACTGAAGGTGGCATATAGATGGACTTACCCTGAAGCGCTGCCTAGTCATGTGGCCATCAGCGCTGAACGTGATCATACCAGTGGCCACGTCAATGTGGCAACCCACGTACATGCCCTGAGAGAAGGCGAGCAACGAATGTAGGTATCATAATAAGGTCACTGTGTCCTTTGAATCTGATTTGGCAAGTGACAACACAGAGAAGCACTACTTACAAACAAGACTACGGTTTAGACTACAGATCAGACCAAGCTACAGATCAGGAAGCGATCAGAACGGAACAAATTAAGAACCGTGGCGGGTTAGGCAAAGGGAGCTTCTCTAAAGAAAAAAAAAGAACAAAAAAAGAACAGCCCGCCGATTGCGTACCTGATTGGCCGAACGGCCTGCCGTGTCGCCCTGGCTAATCTCAGCGGCCAACTGCCCCGCACACACCATGTAGCAGTTCTGGCGTTCCAAGCTGCAAGAAGAGAAGGCCGCGTCACGTGAGAAATTGCATGAATTGAGCAAACAGAACTTTTCCTGCTATTGTGGTTATGCTAGTTACAGTCTCGAATGCTTCGAGATTTCGAGAAGCATTATGAGAAGTACGAAGTTGCAGCACAGAAACGCTACTTCAAGGTTGAAGTAGTCAATCTCAGGTCTCTTTAAGCGGTGAGTGGAGTACGTAGGCGGAACATGGCGGTGACAGCGTAATAGATGCGACAAAAGCATGCCCCATGCTCCGTCAACGTGATTCGAAATTGTCTTCATCGTTGAACTATTGTACGACAATGCAACGTTTCATTAGATTCGATTGCATGAACTCGACGAGAGCGGGTCGAGTCGAAGGTTGAGATTACGGGCCCAACCCAACCGCGTTTATATTAATCTTGCCAAGATCGTTTGGTAGGTCAACCAACCCATTGCAGGCGGGTTGACTGAATTCACATCGACGATCACTCAGTTCGACCCGCTAGCGTTTACTTGAATCAGACAACCAGAAGTCTGCACGACAAGCCGACTCGGTTTGGCTTTATCGGGTTCATGTAAATGTATATCTATATTAACTACGTGGCACTATGCGTGTCAGGTAATCAGAGGTCTAAAACGCGCCAAGTGTGACAGAGAAAGAGAGAAGGCTTGCCTAGTGTGCATTGCCATCAGTTCCATAACCTTCTCAATCTTCTGGAGTCGAGCCCATCTCGTTATTAACCTATAATTGGCTAACGAGACGCACAGCTTTCCCTACACGACACGGAGTTACTGATGTCGCGCATAAACGCTGTCTTGAAAGTCAAGCATTCTTTTACAAGTTGCTCGGATTTGCACACATTTGCGAAGGATTCCTTTTTTTTTTTGTTTTTACTCACACGTGGTGGACGAGACCATCCTCGCTGAGCCCGTGGAAGGCGACCTTTCGCACCTTGGAGTTTCCGAAGGTGCGGTCGTAGAACTTGTACGCTGTCGTGACCCAGCCGACGTACACGTGGTTCGGGTCCTGGCCGGGAAACACGCGGAGGCCGAAGAAGTACTCGTCCACCAGCTCCAGCACCGACGTGTCCAAGTGGTCACCGCTCTCGTCGGTGGCCAGAGGTGGCGGGCCGGGCGTTATGGAAGGCCGGCGGAAGCTTCCGCTGCGGGGCAGTGTGGAAGTGCCGCCTCCGGTTCCGCTTCCGGGACTCGTCGGCGAAGACAACGAGGTGGGTCTCTCGGGCACAGGCGGGCACAGGAGTTGGTTGCTGGGAGCTGCGAAGGGGTTTGCCGGTTAGGCTGCACCTTGTTATTTGCAAACGATAAAATTGGACAACTTGAACGGCACTGTTGTGGAGGAGACAGCGCTAGTTTATAGAGACTACAAATTACGCATGGTTATAGAAGGTAACGGCTTTCAACTGCTGCCTTATCCTCTCCTAATTGTACTAAACATGTTTCAACTAACGGATGAAAATGTACGTGGTTTGTCAAATGATGGTTATACTGCAGATGCTGCGTTGAATGTTCTATGTATTGCTTTTCTCGGACTTCGAATTGATAATTTATTTATATTGCATATGTTGGGGAAAGTGCTATGTTAGCATTGCTGTGTTGTTGCCTTCTGTTGCTTTTGTTTTACCGGGCAATGGGGCTAGTCAAGCTCTGCCGTAACGCAGCTTTTATCCCACTTATGCTACATTTTGGTTTGTACCAGCGCAGCGAAATAAAATCAATTCAAACGATATCAAATGT
Organism: Dermacentor variabilis; assembly: GCF_050947875.1. Lineage (NCBI taxonomy): Eukaryota > Metazoa > Arthropoda > Arachnida > Ixodida > Ixodidae > Dermacentor > Dermacentor variabilis. The sequence continues at coordinate 68,710,405 of NC_134578.1, forward strand.
CAGAAATAAATGAAAAATAAACGTTACAGATTTGATTTGTGGGTAACATGGAACCCACAACTAAACATGACATATTTGTTCATCTCTAAAACAACGTTAAAGAAAAGACCGTACAGAACTACGCGGCAAACATAATTTCTTTAAACGCTTGATTACATGTAGCGATCAAGAATGGCAGAACAATAGCGAAGGGAATGGCAAAACAAGAGAAGTTTTATCCAGGAGTCAACGTTTCGAAATGCAATCGCCATAACAAAGACAGCTCCTTGGCTTCGTCACGAAGAAGACTGATCGAAACGTTGGCTGCCAGATCAGACTTCTGTTTTTTGTCTGGCCATATTCTTGATCCCTGCTTGTAATCAAGCGTTTAAAGAAGGGGACAGAGTCTGCGTCACGACGAACACACGTCCCTTCTTCGAAACGTGGGCTCCTGGATGAGGCTTCTCTTGCTCGGCCATTGTTGAATTACTCGTGTCCATTTTCCCCTTCAATTTTGGGTCAATATATGCAGTGTCATTCTTTACAAAGGTCGGGTCAAGCGGGTAGCTTGTAGGCGGAAACAAAATGGGCCGTGGCCGCCATCCAGTTCCACACTCACCTGGCGACAGTCTATGGACGGACGGAGGTCGCACTGTGAGCAGCGGCGGGGACATGCTCTGTTGCTGACCCCCCTTCGAGGACGGGGGCGCTTGTCCCGAGGAAGGGGTTGTGGTGGCGGTGGCATCCTCCTTCTCCTCCTTCTTGCGGAAGAAGCGGAAAGGCGACTTGCCACGACGCTTGGACTTGCCTGCGTGGCCGCGAGGATAGGACGGTAAAGCATTGAAAACAACGAGCTTGCTTCGACGCAGGTGCGTGCTGCACCACCGCGGACTCGAGAATTCTGAACTCTCATGCTCGAAGAAAAGTCGCAGCATTTGCAGGCTCCAACGTACACCCTCCACGTGTGTATTGTTTAAAAGGTGGAAGCTTGGGCGAGCTCGTGATTCAATATCGACATGTTTGCGCAGCGCAAAAGACGAGGGCTGAAGGAAGAACACAACAAAGGTGCTGAGGCTCCTCTTGTTGTGCGTCTTTGTTGTGTTCTTCCTTCATTCCTCGTCTTTTGCGCTGTGCAAACATGTCTTCTTGAAGCTGACACAGAAAAAAGAGCGGGAGTGTAAGGGTTTCAGCCTGACTAGAGTTGTAATGCGGGCTTGTTGGGACGACGTCGTAAAATCATCCTAGTAGCACGCACAACAAAACTTGGTCGCCAGTAAGACGCGACCATTTCTCCTTTTAGCTCAGTATTTATTGCCCGCTCCCATTTTTATATTTCATATAGCTGCTCATTCTTTCTGGCATGCATGAAACAAAACGATTCCGATTTTATTTAACTCTGCCACGGTATAAAACAACGAAACTGCAGATAGCGCAGCCACTTGTGACATATCGAACAACATAAAGATTACACTGAAACTGACTAACATCCTATGTAGATCATTCGATGAAGCAATTTGCGAAAGTAGTCACATTTTGTAAAATGCACCTGAAAGTTAGATTCCAGCAATCCAGAGAGAAGAGAAAACTTACTCTCAGGTTCGGGTGTGACCGCTTTGGTTCGCTGACCGGCCTTGGGCTTCTGGCCTAGCCGGTTGAGCGCCTCCTCGCTCGAAGCTGCCCGCAGCCGCTTGGGGTCCGGACGGGATCCGTCAGGAACCTGCGCATGCGTAGAGAGAGCGAGTGAGGAATGGGCTCTAAAGCGCCTGGCAGTAGCTGCCTCTGGCACTTTGTTCTGGTTGCAGTATTCTCATATGGGCGCCTGTTAATGATTAATGGTCGGGGGCAAGAGAGTGCGCAGGCACACGTACGCCATAATCAATTGTGCGCTAATTTATTCTCTAATAAAGCTATATAGATGCCACTCCTGCATTTAGGGGGAGTCTCCATTGCCTGCTTTATTAATTTGATTAGCGATCTTAGCTAAACTTCCCTCTCTATGGCGCCTGCTGTCTGCTGTCTAGCTCCCGGAACATCAATCTTTCTCAGGGAAACAAGCAAACAAACTAACAAATAAACAAAAAACGAGAAAGAAGTGTCCGACTGGTAAAAGTAACACCGCACACTCTTCTAGCTGGCGATAAGAATTGAAGTCTTCTAAAGTTCTTAAAAAATACAGAAGAAACAGTTTCCAATGAAAAATAAAACTAACCTTTAGTGACTGTAATTCAGTCTGATATAAAAAAAATTGAGACAGTTTATGAATTTTAAGTAGAAATTTTTCTCTTTGCACTGCGCCTCCCTTGGGTAATATAGGTATGCCCCTGCATACAAAAGTCGTTAACAAATTAGAACAATGGGCATCACGCCCCCCTCCCCCACATTTCGCGCACGTGGTACACACGGCATCAAATTTATTTAAGCATCGTGTGCAGCTGTCCGTACGACATTCCTGCGCCGTAAGTACGTGCCACGCATTGGATGTGTTCTCGGGCAAGCGCGAACCGGCCACGTGTGATGGCGATCAAACATGTCCCGTTTCAAGAACCTGGATTCCTGTTTAAGTCAACAATGGGTATCGGCAAGGCGTGTGCCTGCGAGAAAGTCGTGTACTTTGCTCTGATCTGAGTACTGTCCACTCCCTTCAGGACAAATTGACTGCGGAAAGTATAGATCTCTGCGAAGGCGCCCATAACGCGTCCAGCACGATGGCCCACCTGCAAGGTGGTGGCAGCATCGAACGACTGCGTCTTGGTGAGGGTGCCGGTGGTACCGCGGGGGCTGAGCATGGAGCGGCGCCGCTGCTGGGGTGTCGGGGGCCGGTGTTCCACGGGTATCGGCTCCTCGGTGTCGCCGCCTTCGTCCGAGTAGCCGCGCTGCAGGTCTGCGACCGACGTGCGCACCTCGCTAATTGTGTGCGTCCTTTCTCTAGACAGGTCACTCTCTCGCTCGAGCTTAATAAAGGCATCTACGCATTAAACATCCTCCCTACAACCACCTAAAGCAAAACCATATGAAGTTTGCATGGAAATCAGCCAAACGGAAGGAGGTTCACGAAAGCTTCCATGTAGCTACACACATTGTGGGCTGGGCGGCAGGAAGTTGTTGGTTGGTAAATGATCCAGAGCATTGGGAAAGCGACTGCAGTAATATTTTGGTAGTAACGTGTAGAAATCAGTGGTAATATTCGAAAACGCGTGGGTGTTGAGCGCTATCACAGGCGCCTGGTTATTCTGTGCAGCCTAGCATGTCCACACTCATTGTCTTTAAATCTTAGCTTTTGAAATTGCTTGTAGTTTCCTTCTACTTAATTATGTGTGTAGGCCCCCTCCCTCCCTCGTCGGTATTGTATCCTTGACCTTGGGACAATTCAAATAAACATCACTCTAACTTGAACACTTGAAAATCATCATGACATTTGAAGGGCAGATCAATTATATGCAGCAGAATGCTGGCATAAGCGAAAATAGCCACAGCTGACAGCAACACACCAGTGACTACAATTTGTGCAGCTTCATTCAGAGTGTGAAAGGGCCTGATTCTCACCCTTGACGTCGGACATACTGAATCCGCTGCGAAGCATGTGGTGCTCCAGGTTTGCTAAGAAGAATAAACAGACACGCTTGAGTTACCACAATTCAAAACAAATGTACAATTTCTTCGGCGAAAAGCAAAAGAAAGAAGCGTTTCGATGGGGTGATAGAAATTATACCAGAAAATTTATCCCATCTCCGACCTCAGAATCGGCTGTTAACGGGGATGTCAACGCTGTATTTTTAAATGTTATTCGATGTTCCCAAAGGAACATAACTGTCGCCCTCTTTAATTTCAATGTGCCTTGCAGACCACTCTTCAAACAAAGCTTATCCTTCTGCATAAGAAAAAGAAAGAGTCCCGGAGTTCTTCATTGTAGTCGGTCTTGTTAATGCCAACTCGTGCTAAAGTAAGCAACTGCAACATTCAAAAGGAGTACAGAACTGTGCATTCAAACGATATGTTCTCATGCTCGAACAATTAGGTCGCAATAAAAGGCGGTCGTGACGCTCCAAAACGCGATCGCAAAGGAATTGACAAACGGTGGCGCCACAGTTCGCCTTGTTTAGTTTTGCCAATTGTGAACCTTTGATACATAAGCGGGCTTTATATACTCCCGTATTTTTTTCTTCTTTTGCTCGGGGCTGTAGTGTTTCGAGACTGGTTGAACGAAGGTGTTTCCGTAGGTAAACTTTATCACTACTACCGAGTATACGCTTATTACATGCACGCGGGTTAGTCCCCATTGTGAAGCTTGCCAATTCGCCAATGTGCGAAGCATCGTGCAGCAGAGCAGAGACCACGGCTTGACGGAAATGAGGAACGGGCGCATACATTGCGGGTTACCTGGATGCCGTACGCTGGACTTCTCGGCTTGCGCCCGCCGCTGTCGGCGGCGCACTTCTTCCCAGCGGTGCTCTTTTTCCAGTTCCCTGCGAAACGAAACGAGGGAAGCATGGAAAGAGAAGCAAACACGAGCTGGTCATTTACGCCGAAGCCCAATTGATAAGCGAAAGACGTCGAGGTCAAAACGCACTCAACTTACTCGATCAGGTTCTCGTTGCAAGAAACGGGCAAACTGAGTCTCAGAAACTCGTAGTTGACCTTCTCCACAGACTCGAACAACTTGTGCGTGATCTTCAGAGCGGGGGGACATTCTCCTCTGCATTGAAAAAATATGATGTGTGTCAATATCGTATAAACTGTTTGCTTAGCCAACTTGTATATGCAGCCGTTTAGACATGTCAGTACAGTGATTTCGATATTTCTTTTGAGACCTGTCTTTTTTTTACTGTTCTGTTTTTTTCGCTGTCCCCATTCAAGTTATTCTCGTGAGTGACTGCCAAAGGAAAACAAAAGGAAGCTTAGATAAAGATTTTCTCTCTAATTGAGAAACACAAGTATCCATTAGGTACTTTGTTTCGCCTTTCTGATTGGTAAGAAGAGTCGGTCTTGCGTCAAACAGGTCTGAAAAAACTGAATGTGGATCTGCAGCGATTCATTTGGGACATATATTAGGTACTTCAAAAAGTTGGAGTGACACACGACTTGAAATAGCAGTTTTTTTATTAATGAAAATCAGGTGCCAACACGCTTGCTTTGATAAACAATTTTAATAAACGATGATTAAAAAACATATTTCCATCATAAACCTTTAAGGAGTCACGACAAGAAGCATTCACGAAAGTGGCGGTTCAACCGAAAATAACCACTCGCGAACAGTAATTGTACAATCAGGAGTGTAGACCTTAGCCGCTTAGCATTAGTATAATATTCCTCCGTAGAACATTGCGAGGAACTTGAGCTGAACTGTAATTAAACTCTTATCATATGATAAGTTACTGTTGCTGTGCATACTGTTTATGAAATAGTAATAACAAAAATGGTAAAGTTTGCTATTTTCGTTGGATCATTACTGTTGTTCTATGAAGTAAAATATTCTTGTTGTGGAAGGTGTAGTGTTTGGAAGAAAACATTCGCAGAGCCAACTCGAACTGCGTCGCAAAAATTAATCTAGGCCGGGATTATGTAACATTTCCATGGACCGTTTTCACGACGATCCCGTGGGCGCCTCCATGCTTCATCACGTGGTGACGCGTCCATTGCTTGCCTCAGCTGCCTCCCTGTTTACAACGGATGTGCATCATCACGCCTTGTGAAAACGGCGTGAACAGCGTAAACGGTGCTTGTAATAAAAGCGATACTAGAAAAGTAATCCAAGTTGTCCAAGCTTTTCCGCCTGTGAATTAAATCAGTATCGGTGTGTTTTTCTCTTCGTTCATTATTTGGCAAACACTATGAAGTAGTGGCTTGTCAAGTTTACGACTCGGTGAAGGCCCTCGGTGCGGTCACTGTCTACTTTCCGCCTAATTGCTTGGAGTAGTCAGAGTCACATAACCACTGGTATCGGGCAGCCGCGAACAGTGGTTGATAAAGAATTAGGCTCGTGAAAGAAGTATACTAACATATTACACGGCTCTGTTTGCCCAACTAGTAAGCACTATTAGCAGTCGTCGGTATTCTTCACATTTATTCCTATTCAAAGGAAACGCGTGACAATGCGCAGGTAACGGCCAACATAGCAACCAGTTTACGCTACTACATTTTCGATTGCCTTTTTTCTCGAAGCTGTACACTACGTAGACCAAGCAATGTCAACGAGCTTGCGGACGGCAACAGTGTGTGTCACTCACCCAGCCGGTATTCTGTTAACTTCGACGTTTGGAGAGAAAGCATCGTCCACGTTGACGAACATCGGTTCATCCTTGTTGTACCAGAAAGTCATGTTCCGGTTCATGTTGCTGTTGGGAATAGGCAACAAGGAAAACCAGAAATGAAAGCCCGCACAGTTAGGACACAAATTGACGAATAGATCGGACGAATTCTCCATCAACATTTTCAATAGCATCTTTTTAGATGAAATGAGGGAACTATAATCGGCGTGCAGTGTAGCATGCAGCGCCTCACTATTGTAGTTTACTGACTTCTATGCAAATGAGGAGCGGCTGTCACTTTCCAAATTTTAGCAGAGAAGAACGAGCCGCCCGAAGAAGAAACCAATAGCCACCTTCTACCTTTCCAAATTGAACGCACCAAATAAAGTCACATTTTTTTGTGCTGTTTGGTATGATAAGAAAATATACCATACACGTGCGTGATGACAGTTAAGGAAACAAAAGATGTGCTTTACTGCCTGCAGAGTTCTTTATGCGTGCTCTTTACTTTCCGTATTACTGCTGATTCCTTTAAACTTCTAATTTTGATAAGTGACAATGTTGCAGCTGCCTTTCGTGGTTTGGACATACTTGAGAACTTGTACCATCCGTTCCTTTATAGTATAACAAAGAACGCCTTATTTTATCACGGAACGGAGCTCTAAGCGGCGAATAAATAGTTTTAGTGATGACTCTGGGAAGAATGCTAACGTGTTTACATTGGTAGCAAAGGCGCCAAGGACGCAGAAACTCCCCAACGACGCGGGTGTTGTCAAAGTGAGTTGTTGTCAGCAAGTACGAGGATCATCAGAGGCACTAAAATTGGTTCTTCGTTTTCAGGGAGTGAGGGAGAGAGCGGTTTTCTGCCCTTCTCGATGACAAAGAGCTGATCTCAATGGTTCATGTCACAGTACATCGTATACGGTGAAGCTAGTGTTTTCTTGTTTTTGTTCTGTTTCTAACGCTGTTTGCTTCCAAAACATGTACCATATAGCTCACCTATAATGGAGGCATTAGACAGGGACATCTGCATAAGGTAATTACAAAATTGCGGACTTAAGTTTACCTTTTTTCAGCATGGACACCCTCGTACTTGTCGAGAACGTTGCGCCGATAAGGACAGCGTAGTTTTTGTACTGTTCTCCGGAGGCCGCTGTGATGAGGCTGCTTTTGTTTGAGAATATGTTGCCAGAATGGGGCGTGCGCGTGGCGCGCTAATGACGGCAGTTGTGACAAGCAGACATAAATGTAAACCTCGGAGAAAGTAGATGACTTACAGTCCCTCCATGCACAGTGTACCGCGCAAAGGCCAGAAAAGTGAGTTCACACATAGTGCTAATTTTACGTTTACTGTCATCGCTAAGAGCCGGAATTCTACTTGCCCGTCGGCAGTTTTTTTGCGCGCATCTGGGACAACATTCGACATGCAACGCGTAATCGTTCTGAAACGCGCATTGGGTAGGACGTATAGCACACCACTAAATAATGCCACGTGATTGCGTTTTGTGGGAGGAATATTGGGATGCCGCGGTGAGTTTGAGTGTTTCTTATTTTATTAACTTGCACAGCAAGCACCGACAATGATTGTCATTGTTGGCGAATAGCCGGATACTTCAAGAAAGCTATGGGCCTTTAAAAAGAAGAATGACCGATGCATATGACGGCGTCCATTCGTTGCAGTCGGGATGTTTAGGTTGCGTTTGTTGTTTCATTGGGTTATTTAACGGAGAACAGAGCCGTTAACCAGCAGGTCTGTGGAGGTAGTGAAGATGGACAGCAAGGGCGTTTCAAAACGCCGACATTCGGCAACAAACGCGAAAGAGTGAATGACCCTCTCTATGCTCACAAACAAGCTTCCCAGAAGACTTCCGGTTCAGCCCTCTGGAACAACGCAAGTTACAATAGCCTATAAATTTACAGAACCCTCCAGCTGCCATTAGTTCTGCTTCAAAGTTGGAATGTTCGACAAGCGAATTTTATTGTTCAGTGGAAGAAAAGAAAGCGTATACATGAGACCGACGCTTGGTGCGCTTTCTTTACATCTGAACACATGAAGAATGTGTGCCTAAAGCAAACTATGCGACAAGATAGTTCCGTTTTCTTGAAATAACCTGACTGTCAGAAATGGATGACCGGAAGTTTTCTGGGATCATGAATGCACTGCTGCCAGAGCGTGGACATAAAGGGTCTAAAAAGAACGATAACGAAGACAGCGACCCTTACACGCAGAAAGGCTGGTACCCCTCCTGCAAGCCACAGGTGGTGAAGAACCGGAGCAGGTTGACGTCATGACCAAAGACCAGCTTCGCCTTCTGGCCTAGGCCAAACGTGCATGCCGGTACGTAAGATGCTGCGGGGAAATAATATTTTGTTTTAAACTTGCGATTTACGATTGTTCATCACACGCTATTGCACATGACATTGAGCTGGTGTTAAAGAATGTTCGCAGCCGAGATTGGACGGCAAGGCTTGCAGTATACAGTGTCCTTAATGTGTGCCAGATTAACCTGCCGTAATGCCAAATTTGTACGGAAAATAAAAGCATCTGAAGCCTGCTCGCTATTTAGATGCTGCGTTGATCTGCGTCGCACACCATGTAAATCATGTATGCTGACACTGATAAAGGCTGGGACAAGGGCCAATTTAGCCAGGTAAAAAAATTTGTGTGTTTGTGTAAGTTTGCAACAGTTAATGCGAAATACAGACAAATATTTACATAATCTAATTTCTCCGCATGTTTGCTTTAACATTGGTGCATTTATTGGAAACTGCGCTTTGCGGAACATGAGCACAAAGACGTCACGCACCACCATCGCCGCAAGGAATGTCCGAGAAGGCAGCTTCTCCACCGAGGTTGTCAAGTAGTAATTCTCCATTCAAAGAGTAGCCTGCATGGAAGGTCACAGCACGATGTAATTCAACAAAGGACGGATGAAGGACACATGAACCACTGTCTGTATGAGCACTCCAGACACTTTGTAAGCGATAGCCTATTACTTAAATCAGTTAATTATAGTCGCTAATTTGTAACTAATATATCAAAAGAAAATGTATTTCATTACGGTGAAGAAAATGGCATAGGTTCTACCGTAAGTTTAAAGTTTATGCGAGAAAATACCGTCAAGTAATGCCGATTCACTTACTGATGGTGCGGTCATGTAGGTCGAGCATGCATCCAATGACGTCACCGATCATCCATTGCTTGCCATAAGACTCCGTGCCCCCGCCGTGGGATTTGATGGCCTGTGGGCCAGAAAGCAGTGCTGAAAAAATCTACGCTGGTCCAAAGTTTGAAAATGAAATTCCATGCTTAAGAAAGATTTAATTGTTAATTGCCTTGAGACGAAGAGGCACCTGCCATTCAGGTGCGTTAAACGACTGTGCGCTATTTAAACGGCAAAAAGCTATGGTAACTATTGTTATTGTTATTGGCTTGCAATAAGCATGCAAGCTCAACAAAGGATGCCACCACACTGCCCGCTATGGACGATGTCTTGTACGCGTGCGCCAGTTTATAGCTCACATAGATTGCAAAACAAAACCAATACTCCCAGCAGCTATTCTACAAATAGCAGTGGGTTATATCAGGGCGGAATTCTCGAATACAACACAGATCTTCACTGATGGCTAATCAGTGCTTCAAAGTTCATCTTGCGGTTTGCTTGCATCCTCCACAGGAAAGATATTATCTTACCGGCGTGAAAGAACATCATCGTCATGTGCCGAGCTTTGTACGGTCAAAAAAGCGATCAGATACCCGTTATCGCACCTTCTGCGACATTGGGCCGTCTTTACGGAAACGAAAACAGCCCTTGAAAGTATGCACTCGAGAAAAACCAACTGGAACTACCAGTTGGCTAATATTAGCGTAGCTCACGTAACGTAGCGTGTAAAGCGGGTCATCTCATAAGATTTCAGTGAATTCAAACGCGCTGCGGCACCGCAATTAAGCCTAAATGCTTAAATGGTGAAGCACAGCAGATGTAATGTGGAAAATGGGAGTTCACCTCTCGCCTTCAGCAAGTTATTTTTTTCGTCCACTTTCACTTCATTTCAATATTTCTACATTTCCATTAAACATAACAATCAACTTTCCCGTGCTTTGTTCGGCTTCATTCTCTGTAACATCGTATGGCTAGCGACTAAAAACGAACCGAATAGTTGCTATTCGTATTCGTGATAATCCACCGGTTTCTCGTTTGTCTTCTGGCATGTCGCAATCAAAATCAGCGCCATCTCACGCCCCCGACGAAGAAAAAAAAGCAGATTTGTAGGGAGCAGACTTGGACTGAGCATGAAACCCACCAGGAAGCCGTCGTAGGCCCAGGAGTTATGGTCACCGCCGATCTCGCAAGATGGCAGGAAGCTGCTGGCGTTCGCCCACCCGACCTTCATGGGACCCAGTGTCATCACTTCGAACTCGAAGTACCTGTAAGTAACGAGGCTACCTGATGATATCGTGCACTATGAGTCGCTTTATTAGGGAAATGAAACTGGCCAAGACAATGCAAAACGTGAGTGAACGCGTGACCACCATCATAGGCGCGCGTGGTATTGGCTTTGGAAAGACGGATTATAAGAAGGTAAATGGCTTGAACACTCCACCAATTCAAGTACATATAAGACGTCGACGTTAGGCAACGAGCGCTTGCCTGACAATGGCTCGATATTCTTCGGCCGGCTTCATGTAGGTTCGCCACTATATGCGAGCGATCACCTCAAGAAGCACGTCGTATGCGTTTGTGTACAATATTTGTACAGTCTTCACAGTACTGCACGCAAGTTAGCGGAGGTGCAAATACGACTGTATACACGTGTTAGGATGTACATTGCAGTAATAAAAGAAAAGTGGCTGACTGGACTCTAAATTACCTTCATTTTTCATAAGCAGACTGTAATATATCGGTCTGATCCTAAGACTGAGTTAAGTGAGACAGACATAGCGCAGCATGGGAAAGAAACACACGCGTGTCCTATAGATATAGGGCAGTATAGTGTTCAGGCATTTAGCAACATCGATTTTTTTTAAATCACAGAACTTAGAGGGATAATTTATCCATGCCACACAATCAGCATTACAACAAATACAGGAATCTTGGTTGATGCACGAATCATACCTGTTTGCTTAAGTCGATTTTTATTTTCTCGGCTGTAGCATCGCTTGTATAACAATGCCAGTCGGTATAAACACCTTATAAACACCTAATGTGATGGTCGAAAAAATGCCAGTAGTATATATAAACGCACGAGACAGGAAAAAAACGGGAAACTACACGGTACAAGGTGCTGGTCAAGAAAGAACGTTGTAAAATAGAGCATATGGAGAAAGTAGCAGGACACATACTACTGCTCGAACAAAAAAAATATATAATTCTTAAAAATTACATTTTGTTCACCGCGGTTCTTTTATTTTAAGGTGGATGCAAAAAAATCTCCATTACAATATTTGTTCCGTGAGTATGGACAAGACCACTTACCACTTCCCTTCAGAAACGGAGTAAGTTACTTCAGCACGGTAGGTTCGTTGATCGTATTTCACCGATGCTACTTTACTTTGCACGCCTGCAAGCAGGAAAAATCAAAACAACCATGTTACTTTGAGTGTTGCACGCTGAGCAAATGTCCTGTTTCATACCTGCGCTGAGATTCGTACTTTAGCAACTGCGATTTTATTATGCAAAGTACGAAGGTACACAAGCACAGTGTTAAGTGGTAAATATGTAGAATGTAATTGTAAAACATTCAGTTTCGGAGAGTGTATATGGTATATTTGACAGCATAGAAGGCGCGCTACAAACTATCTTGAATGTGAAAATTGTTCTAGCACTAGTGATAACAGATACACTTGTCAAGTGGAGCGTAGATTTGTCAAAGTGGAGCGACAATTGCCCACGACGTGCTGTCCAATTACCTTCGAGGCTTTCAGCTGTTGGAGGCTCCAGAACATAGCCATAGGCAAGAAGTGTCTTGACCAGCTCTCCGGCCGTATCCCTGGTAGAAATGGGAAGCGAAATGCCGCTTTATGCACAACGCTTGACTCGCCAGTGACCAATAATCTCTGGCGATGAAAATTTATCCTTGAGATGAGATCTATATATACAATTGAATTTTAGGTTGGTTTCCACCCTGTTTGCACGACGTTTCCAAACTGAAAAATATTTTGAGAATTCCTAAAGAAAGATCAATATGCCCCATATTCCATAATCTCATGTGAAAGCACGCATGTTTCTTTAAACTTTTTACGTTGTTGTGGCAGTGAAGAATCAGATTGTGGCACAGCTGGGAGTCGAGAAACTAGCTATTTATTGGGCGAACTTGGGCCCACAAAAACAAGTCACACTTGGGCAGAACAAAAGTGATAGACACATGCGTCGATCATCGAAATCTGATCACAGGTTCAAGCGCGTCGGCTATCTATACATGACTCATCGAAGATTCCAGCGTAATCGCTGGTACTCGCTTATTTTCCCTAAAGTAGAATACTACGTGCGTGTGTCGTGCTTACAATCTGATTACACAACATTCAGTGACAACATAGGAATCGGAAAGAATCAACGATAACATTCGGGAAAGTTCCGATGCATACAGGCGGGTCTTGCAGTGAGCGATAAATGTAGATTGTTAGCGGGTGAAAAGCGGTCCCCGCAAAAAGGACAAACAAGTGATAAACGATGTACGCGTGTCGATACTTATCAATCATGCCCCACAGGGTTATATTTTTAAATTATCAGGTTTTACGAGCAAAAATCACTATGATTGTGATGCAGGCCCTAGTGGGGGCCTCCGGATTAATTTTGACTACACGGGCTTTTTCTTAACGTGCAGCCACTACACGGCATACTGGCATTTTTGCATTTCGCCCCCACCGAAGTCCAGCCGCCGTGGCCGGGATTCGATCCCGCACTTTCAGGCTTAGCAGCGCAACGCCAAAGCAACAGGGAGATTGACAGGGAGACAGGGAGTTTAATCAGAGGATGTCTCCGGTTGGCTACCTTGTACCGTGGAAGCAGGAAATGGATACGAAAGATGAGACAAAAAAAGGAGGAAACTATGAATAATATAACACTGTCAGTGTAGGCGCTGTCACGCACTCTGTGAAGGTGCAACATGGACATAAACAATGTCACTGCTTCACTGAGACACAGTGCCTCACAGTGCCACACAGTGCCCAATCACAATTTTTCGCACAGTCCGATATCTTTAGTGTAACACAGCAGCGCCTGTATAGCGGCTCACGCTGATGTACCTGTAGACCACTGTGCAAGAATTTTGCTTTCTGTCAGTGGGCGCTTGTCCAGCTGGTCTAGTGTGGGGGAGGAGAGGGCTGCTCTTTGCTGGTTGAAAAGGGTGCATTCACTAAGAAAGTGCGCGGTCATTTCGCTGCACTCGCAAAAGTCACAGTCAGCTATTTGGAAATTCAGTGACCAATGAGTATGCATATTAATATGCCACTCCAAGCCACAGACGGGCTATGAGGGTGCAGTCACATCGGGAGAGGCCCGACGGAATACGAAGCCGTAGATAAGAGTCCAGTGAACGAAGGCGCGTGCTTGAAAATTTGTATTAATTCCACTGACCCAAGGGTAGGCGACGTGGAAGTACGCGAAGTTTTTTTCGCTGCCTCGACTCCCCAAAGAGGGATGGAAACACCGATGATGGCATCGTGGGTAAAATGGGCCGCTGCGTCCGCTTGATCATTTTCATGGATGCCACTGCCACGGTGACAAGGCAACCATTGAAATTTTATATTGTGTTATTTTTCGACTGCTTAACAGTGGACTTGTGCGATCTCTGTGAGGAGCTGCCCATGTGATCCGGGACGTAGTGTGTAGAGTGAACTATGGAGAGCTGTCTTGAAACCACAGAACATTAACCTGGTTGAATGAGGATTCCCATATATGAGAACATACATGCTTTATATGAGATGCTTATATGTTGAGATATGATAACTAGGATATGGGGCACAAGGGTATATTCGATAGAAATAATTATCGCGCTAGTGGTTTCATTAGATATAATTAAGTTTTTATATATATTTTATAGATGAGCTTATTGTGGTCTGTTGCGTATATCAAGGGTTTGTCGTGACATCTGAGAACGGCTTCCTTTTGTTTAAACTTACGGACAAGTGGTATGATTTCATAATGGCACAGGTCTCCTTCTTATCAGACTTGACATAGTTCCCTTAGCCAGACAAATAGCATATAACAGAATCACGTTATTACGCTGGAATTAGCAAATGTTACTTGGAAATAGTGCTTCTGCTAATTCTCTTTTTATTAAGGGAAACGTTTCCATCTGGGAACATGATCGACCGCAAATTTTTTATAATACCTGTTTTCATCGGCATATTTGCCTTCTTTGACCACCGTGTCTAAAGTATGCAATAGTAAATGTTATTAGCGCACCACCTTGATTTAGTGTCCATGAGGCTCTTGCTGTCGTGTGGCACTGCTAATTTGTTGATGACGATTCCGCAACGTTATCGTTGCTGCACTGCCTTCAAAAAGCTTAGGAAATTTATCTGAATGTTACGCGATACCAGGCGCTCTACGTTATGGTTCTATTTTTGCTTTCTATCAGTACCTCCACTTCCGGAAAACACTCAATGGAATCCTTTGTAAATTTAATTTTGACTGTATACTGCTTCACTAGACAACTAACCTGTTTGATTTGTAACAATGTCAAGAATAAGCCAGCAAGGCAAGGTTTGTGGTTTGCGCTTGATACTGTAGTCATTCTTGCCAAATTGTCAGGGAATTACCTGTTGGCTTTCTTGATGACGTCGTCGACGCTTTTGTAAGGCACTAAGTGTGGACTTCTCCTCGTTGGCTGGTTCTAAAATAATAAAAGGCAAACGTACAAACAGCGTCATATATTGTCTGCCTTGATGGGTGAAAGCATGTATTCTCAACCAATCTTCTTGAATCAAGACCTGAAGGAGCTTTCATGTGGTTGGTATATCTCAACATTAACATGCTAACATTAACAGCGTTCCCTTAAATCATGCGAGGAACTAAACTGAATGCAGTGGCTTTAAAAGGCTCAGGCCCAGTAGCAAGTTTTCATTATACACTCGAAGTTGCAGAACGGATGGAGTGAAGTATCCATGCATTGATCCTTCTCGATTTTTACAAAACACTAAAATTAATTTTATTACTTCACTTTTGTTTACTTGTTATATCCTCAGGGCCAGATGCATTGCAGAAGTAAGTGGTTACAAAATGACAACAATTTAATAAAGTATGTGAGTGACAATGATCTGCTTGTTATACAACGTCAACAAATGTGTTTAAAAGGCAATAAGTATCATTTATAGATATCTTTGTAACAGTACTAATAGCGACTAACTAAGAAAAAATGCAAGGATTATAAGAATAGTTCTTACTTAAGCAATGCTACCCAGTGCTTCGCAAAAAGTGCACTTATTATTAATAACTTCTGAGTGAAAGTGGCTACATTCTCGATTTGTGAGACGAAGAAATTGAACTTATTTCCACACAGTTAGGAAATGACATGGAACTATTTCTTATGTTACTTCCATCGAACGGACGTTCAAACCATGGTGGATACAGCACAAGATCATGTTTCTCTTTGAAATTGTTTAGCTGATGTCATATGCTGTCCCATCCACTCTGAGTGCTTTAAGATTTAAACTTGAATGGCTCTTTGATTCAATACAAAGTATTTCATTAGATTGAGGCATAGAAGTCAAAAGATAGTGATTTAGACGAGATGGTATCGCATTGTGACAGCACATTGACGCTGCAACCTGGTACCACCTTTGTCTTTACTTGTTTTGCTGCGCTGATATGTGGACAAACGTCATGTAATTCTATCGTCAATCTTGTGGATATGTCAGCTTACCTCGACCAGGCCGTACGTCCATCCCTGCTGGATGCGCTCCTGGGCCCACACGTTGTGTGTATTCTCAGACAGTTGGTCCACCAGCTCCTCCATCTTGGCCGTCAGCGTGATCGCACCCAGATCCAATGGAGCCGGTTTGTAGCCGTTGGGTTGGAGGTACGGGCTACGGGATGTGCAAGTCAAAATTAAGCGTTAGCTCAGAACTTTTGAGCAAGAGTACGTTCATTCTATTAGCCTTTCGGCCTTCGTGACCAGAGGAAGTTTGATATAAGGTTTTTGAAGTACGCTAAACTGCAAGTGCACCTGCTTACAACTGCTTATGGTTCGCCAGTGCCACATTATATTATTTTAGCAATGGGTTACTGGTGCCGGACCGTACATTTGCAGTAGGCGGTTATCAGTAAAGGTAAACCGGTAGTGATATGCCAAAACTCTTCATTATTAAAAAAAGGCCAGGTAGCTTTGGAGCACGAGAAACACCTCACGAGCTCGAGTTCGTAGCGGCTCAGCAGAAGATCTGGCTAGTCGTGTGGTGGCTTTGAAATTTCCAGGCCCTGCCAGTACTCGATGCCCTGCCTGTACCATAACCCTACAGCTACTAACAAATGCTGTTACGTTGACCGAGAGAACATGCCGTATTTCATGCTGCGGGATTTCCGATTCACTAGTATGGTCCATTGCCGAGATGCTAAATCGGAGCCGTGGTAGTTTCTGCAGCGGTGCCTAGTTTAATGAAGCTATATTCATCATTCGATTATCGCTTGATATTTTATAACCAGTAAAGTAAGACTGATCTGTTTTCTTTGAAGCCAAACAAATTAGACGAAATTGGGGAGCGTAAGAAGTTAACCTTAAGAAAAATGATTCCTGCAACATAAGGATGTATGGCGGAGATAAAACCTTTGAGCACGCCCTCGTTCCCAACCACAGAAATGTACCACTTTGCAAAAATATCACATGGATACACGTAGCCATAAACTTGTTGTATAGTAATAGATATTTTTCCTAATCTGAACCATAACTGCCATTTTAGGGGGCAGGCCAATTGTGTGACGAGGAAGAACAATAGGAACACACAAACAGATCCCGGTGTGTCCAAGCAAACTAAAAGGGACAGGTGACTGAATGATCAAGACTTGCAAAAGGCAAAATGACCCGCAAGTCGACATCTTCGCTGCACCAAGCGCCGTCTTTTTATCTACATAACTTTGTATTAGTATAATTGTTTACTTAATCGTTACTTAATATGTACACGGCAATACTCACTCGTTAGGGAGTTTGACTGTCTTTATACGCGCGGGCGGCTTGTCGACCGTGATGTGGTAGCCCAGTGCAAGGATGGTCCTGAAATGGAGACGAACTTCAGTTCGGACAAGCTGGTGCAAAAGGTCGAAGCGCAAGCAGCACGAGTAAAAACACGCACAAGCACGACAAGTGCACATGAAAGACCTAAACAAAATTATCGCAGTAAGTTAGCACATACCACACGTTGTTGCGAACGAGGAACCGCATGCTAAATCGTCCCTCACTATGCCTCGTCGAAAATTTCGCTTGTACACTTGCAGCTGTAAATCGCCTTCCAGTGCGCGTTCTACCACAATAGTATTGACAAATGCCTTAGTAGTAGCTGTGATAGACGTAAGTGAAATGTTGCGTGGCCATCGTGCGAAGATGGGGGCTGCTCTCCCCGGCTATTGTGGCCAGAGTCCGCAATTGGCACTCCTCTGCCTTCTCCTATATCAAAGCCGAGGGTCCACGCGATGTTTAAGGCACGAGCGTCACCTCCTTTTAAAGTGAATAGCCATTTTCTTTTGCTCTTTCGCCTGTTTTCGTGGTTCGCTATGGTCGGTGGCAGTCGATGGTAGGTGGTCGGACTTGCGCGCTCTCGCGCAACCAAGCTGGGGAAAGGGCCGCGGGAAAGGGGAGGAGGAGGGGCTGTCGCGCAACCGAGTTGCAGGAAGAGGCAGGAGGGAAGGGGATTGCCGTCCGTTCGTTCATTCATTCGGGCTGTTCACTTACATTCACAAGCATGGGCCTTTGTTTCTGCACAATTGTTTTTTTCTTGCTGTGTGGCACACTTAGGGTGGCAGTTTTACACACTGTGCATTTCAAAGGAATCACCGAGTTCACGTGATACGTGGTAGGCTTGAAGTTCAGTGGGCTAGGCGGAGTTTCGTGGAGCACTGGTTGTTTTATTCTATTGGTACGGATAATCGGCAGTACTAAAGTCGACTTACTTGAGAGTTTGGAGAGCTAGTGTGGTGTCGTACTTCTTTTCGGCCATCGGCAAGTGCTCGAATGATGTCAGGCACGGGTGGAACTTTTTGCCGTCGTCTCTCACCTGCGTGGTCAGTATTAAATGGGCAACTTTGAACAGTATCTGCTATGAATTAATCTTGACGTACGATTCCCTTAGCTGTGCTTCATGACATATTTTTTAGAAGCGATAGATTAATAATCAATGAAATAAATGTTTCACGTAGTACTTGTGCTACGTATAAATAAGAAACAAGGAAAAAAGTTGACCGTTTACTTTTAGCACCAACGGTGCGAAAGTGCACGGTCATGTCTATGCTTTCGCATTATATTTTAAAGCCAGGATAAATAATATTACTGAGTGAGTCGACGTGGCACCTTTTGCATGTAAGTAAGCAGGGTGCAAGTGCTGCGCTTTAAATGACAATATGCAGAAGTAAACGCATTAACGCAGCGATGAATAGCTTCCGGACAAGTTCGATCTAATCCTTGTACATACAGAACTTGCATAAGGCTGAAAGGGTGAATTATGATTTGCAAATGAAAACGTGGCTGACAGCTTCTTCATTAGCTTGAAGCAAGTGACACATTCTTATTACAGTTAGCGTGTGCGATGGTCTAACCTTCTTGTTTTCAATGAAAGTTTGAGATGCAAGTTCATTCACATACCTCTCCGTATCTCCATCCTATGTCAATCTTGTTCATTGCCCACACTTCGTGGACATTTTCAGCGAGCTTGTCACGGACGGACTCGATGTAGTTGGGAAGGGTAATCTGAGGATGATTGAAAAAAAAAAACATGTACTGTATACAAGGAGTTTTCGCGAAATATGGCTGAAGAGAAAGCATTTTCTCCATATCGATAAAAGAATGGCAGTACAATGTTTGCAGCTCCATAATTGCGCATTCTAATCCGATACCACAGTTCTATAAACTCTACCAATAGGGCTTCTGACGGGGACGATTACGATGCGTTAGCTCACAGCTTAGTTAAAATGTTACGTTGTGCTCAATGTCTGAGAAAAGTCATATTGAAGAATTAAACACATACACCAGCATGTCAATTTTGCCCCCACTAGACGTCCACATGGGTACTGTAGACAGAATTGCATCATAATTTTTCTTTGTACAGTTGAGACATAAATCTGACCATATTTGTCCTTTCCTAAATTTCAAATTTTCAGCATATTGCTCAAATGTATGGTCGAAGTAAAAATCACTTTCCCAAACTCTTTAAATATGATTAATTTTTTTTTCTGTGTAAGCGTCATCTAAATAGCTTTAGTGGACGTCGAGGAAAAATGATTTCTCCGTTCCCGTGTATTTACGTAGGACGCTTCTAGAATTGTTTATATTTTTTTTGTGCCGGCGATAACGCTCAATGCTCGAGTCATAGATAAGGCGCACTCGGTGCTCAGTTGTGACTGATTATGTGGAGCACGTGTTTCAGCCCCCTGGAGCCATCGAACCTTGGACCCCGAAGCAGCGCGTTCGCTGGAGCTGCCCCCGAAACCAGAGCACCGATTGTGTGCCACAGCCTTTAGCCTTCAGTAAATGTTCCGGGTGACATTGCGTATCAATCTTTAACTACAAAGGACGCGCTTACGTTGGACGTGTCTACAGGTGACGGCACGAAAACCGCGTCGTCCGCAATGGGCGCCGGCCCGAACAGGACTCCCTTGGGCACGTCGCCGAACTGGAAGCACGGCTCGACGGTGAGCACTTGCTGCGGCAGCAGGGCCTCGACCAAGGCCGAGTGGCCGTCGGGAGGGCCGTACCGGAGCTTGCCCTGGTCTCCGCCGAGCAGGAATCGACAGCTGCGAACCAGAGGCCGGTTCGTAATGCACGTTAAGGGTAATACTAAATAGAAACACTAAACTCACTCTCTTTTAAAGTGTCATTCGAAAACTCTATTGCCGTTTAGTCCGCCATCTAGATTGATTATTAAGGGAGGAGACCAAGCTCAAAGTTCTTTTTTTTTGTGCCAAAGCAGCAACGCCGGGACGTCTTTGGGAGGACGAGGAGTGTTGCTCGCTGCAGGTGGACGTAGCCTGACGAAAGCTTCCGGAAATAGCTCCAATCGAGCGCCACCCATCAAATGCGGTACAGTCTGAAGCCCGTCACAGCACTTGTGGCAACAACACCCGATATCACAAGGAACTTGGCACTCAGCGCAGCACTTTGCGGGCTGTATAAACCTTATTGATCCACACGGCTCACCATTCGCACTCCGACCCGGCATCGCGTACCTATGTACGTGATGCACAATAGGAGGGTACCTCTAACTAGTCACTGATTTAGTGCCTTGCATGAAACATAAACCAGGTAACAAGATCAGGTTCGCGCATAGCTAGTATACAAGGACACAGGTGTGGCGGATACTTATTAAGAGGAGCATCTCAAATGACCATACATAATTTACGTATCTGTGTGTGGAGCGAGACGTTAAAGGAAGAAGTTACTACAGTCGAACTCTGAACTAAAATGAATTCCGACAGAGAATGACTCGTACTCGAATGAAACAAACATCAAACAGATCGTTTTCATAATCGCAAAGTGGGCTTTCCTGCGAGGCTGCTGCCCTGCTAATGGCAGCGTAGTTATTTTCTCAAGCGTGGAAAATGTAGACGTTGCTCTCGCGATAAAGCCACGTGTAAGAGACAAGCCCCATCACGTGCAGCTTCGTCTTCACTTGAACGGTGACAGGTGCCGCAATTGTTTGGGAAAATGTGCAGCGCAGAGAAGCGCACTTGCGAAATAGGAAAGCGCTTTACCGGAGATAACAATGACGATTACCTCACTTTCGCCGAGAAACTGATCGCCGGGTAGAACATGCCATCGGTGTTGAAGCTTCGGAAGCAGCCCTTCACCTTGATTCCGTTCACCGTGAAGCTGATCACCGGTACGTTCAGGTCGATGATGCACCCGATGACGTCGCCCTTACGGATGTAGGGCGGTGAAGACGACCTTACCGTGTTGCTGCGACCCCCTGCGCGACAGATGAAGAAAAGCCACACTGACGTGCCCAGTTTCTATATGCTAGTCGCATACAACACTGAGTGCAATAGCAATAGAACACTTGGAACAACAGGCCAACATTTATTAGACGCACACTTTCATATCCCTGAAGGTGCGTTATTCTAAAGCTTTGCGCAATACTGACAATGTCGCGACACTGATTGTCTTCGGCTTTATCATTGGTGCATGCGTGGTAAAGTAATTTATTTATTTATTTAAAGCTTCTTTCCGGAATATTTGTCAATTAGGCAATTAAACATTCTGATCAATCGGCAAAATTGTGTTTGCTCTTGTATGCGACCCAGATAAAGCGGCATCATTGCAAGCGTGCGAAGAGCTAATTGTGGGTATTTTGTTCTTATCAAAACAAGAGAAGTGTGGTGACATACACCATTTTTGCGGATTAGTTGACTCTAGAGGAACGAGTTGGCGCTTTCGGAGGCCAGCTACACGTTGCCTCAAGCGAAAGCTCATGAATGCGAAAACGCATTCTGGCTGAGACCTTTGTCAGGCTTTATGCCTTTAGTCTCAGTCTACCCTCGTTTGAATGAACGAGAAATAAAGTTCAATCCAATTCAATACCGCTCCGCCCTGCTACTCTGTGATCACCTGTCATTTACGCGGCATGGTGATGGCTAATGAACTCTGTTCCATTCATGCTGCAAAATGTGGAACGGTAGAGGGAAGAAGTGTGCAGTAGTCGGCTGCAAAAGTAGTGACTGGTATATTAAGGAATGGGCTAAATCTGTGTGACCAAGTTCACGGACCGTTGCTACACAAGGATGGCCTGCGTTACCAGCCCTTTATGATGACGGCTTTCCTCGAGGATAAAAAAAAATTCATAATGCGCCAGCATTGTATCGCTAACCTCCAAAGCATGAAGTTTAACCCCCGAACGTTGGCAAGAGTGAGTAGCGCTCATTACACTGTGACAAAGGGAATAGTGCAGCTTCTTTGCATAGTAAGTTCCTCGTGCGTTGTCTGCCCACAGCTACGCTAACTCACACTAAAAATTACGCCCGCACTACCGCCTACATATCAAGAATAAGTGATCGGTGATTAAGTGAGCAAATGAGAGCGCACTAATGTTTCAAGCTGAACGTTTCGTGACGGCTCATAGAGTAAGCGAGTGACTAGGGATAATAAGTTCTTGCTACAAGTCATTACAAAGTACAGAACATCTGCGTTCCAAGCACTGCACCCGAAAAGAACACATATGCCGCAACTGGGCAAGTCCACGAGCGATTAGACAGAGAATAACTAATCAACCAGATATGCAGACGCGGAACGTTACTGAGTCACTAACATGAGAAGCCGCTGTTTCAATGTGATCGGAAAGTAAATAAGGTAGAGCAAAAGACACAGCTCCTTATTTAACTCAGAAGTGGAAAGTTTGGAGTGGTTTCAATACATTCATCGCGGTTCTAGTGCTCGCACCGTTTCACAAGGCTAATGGGCTCCCTAAGCGCTTACATATTCTCTGAAGCTGTGGCCATAGCTTCGTGTCGTCCATCCAGTCACTGTCTATGATATTCGCCGAAACAGAGGTTTTCGAAGCCGCGCCGGCATCATGCACATCCATTGGAGACATGGAGGCGAAAGAGGCAGCTGAGGCAAGTAATGGACGCATTACGATGTGATCAGAAATGAGGGTGCCCAAGGGATCACCGGGAAAGGTTCCATAGCGACCTATCTTCGAAGCTCACTGGTATAGATAGACATCTTTACGATGGCTGTGGCGCCAACGTTTTGGTCTGTGACAACTGAGTGCCGAGGCATCGCGTACAGTCGCGTTCCACATATGCTGCAACGCGACCCTCGTTCTCGAAGGGCCTCCAGCACTGCACGGTGGCGCCGACATATACCTGGTAAAAATTGGCTTAATAAATACCTGCAATCGGGACGGTGGTGACTTGTCAAATATTTTGTATGTCGTTACCACCGTTACACTATTGGGGCCCCTTCAACCACGGGGATAGTGCTACAGCTCACGAACGCGGCTGTTCCTGCCGCTTCCGATCTTTTTCAGGACATCCTGAGCAGGCGATAACCCTAGACCAGCTCCAAACGTTGCAGCGCCCATCGAAGAAGCGCGTGTCGCTTACCTGTCCAGAGGCAGGCGCCGTCGAAGCCGAACGAGTAGAGGTCGTCTCCGAGTCCGTTTCCACCCCACTTGGAGCCTCCTCCCGGGTAAGGCACGTAGCCGGCCGTGTTGGCCCAGCCGATGCGCAAGTGGGGATCCAGGTGGCTCACTTGCTCGCAGTGGTCCACCATGGCCTCATAGTACCAGCGCCTGAACAGTGCCGCCCCTTCGACCTTGCCAACGAAAATGTTGGGCTGCATGCTGTCGACAGTGACAGTGACAAGAACTTTATTAGAGTGTCCTGAGGAACTTGACTGGGGAGAACCGAAGGCTCCCCAATCAAGTTGGTGGCTCCGCCCACGACGGGACAGGGAGGGGGTGACTCTCCGCGACAGAAAAAAAATGTAGGTTAAATTCTGGAGTTTTGAGTTAGATTACCCCGATCTGCTTATGGGGCACGCCGTAGTGGGTGGACATGGGAGAGATTGGGATCATTAACGTGCATAAATAGTTTCTGCATTTCACTCCCTACCCCCCAAAAGAAAAACCCATGAATAATAAAATTATCTTCCTGCAGAAATTTAGAAAGCACTGGAGAAATAAAGGCTTATACAATTTCAAAACAAGCAAAAAAGATTCCTAAGAGCGTTCATGTAATATTTTTCATCTTCTTATGGGAAGATGTGGTCATTAATATGTATCTCAACAATTTCATTCGCTAAGAAACTTTTAATGCATTTCCGAACGCCTATTTTTGGATTATGAAAGCAGCTCCTCTTGTCTTTCATATACGGGAGGCTGCCATGCATAGAGCGTTGCTCTCTCATCATCAGTCTCAATGAGATCAATTCAATGGGGATTTACCGGGAAAGCGACAGAAATCCATTAGCATCACGTCGCGCCACCTGGAACTCCCGGATCTTTGATTAAAAGCATATTCACCACATTATATATATACCACGGGACTGGCTTGGCACATTTCACACACATATACTTTTTCCACTTTGATACTCCTAATGCTAATGCATTAATGACACTTCGTGTACCGTGCATAGGATTAAAGAACCCCAGGCGGTGGAAATTAAGGCCGAGCCCCCCAATGCGTCGTGCCTCATAATCATATCGTGGTTCTGACACCTAAGACCCCAGAATTACGAGAACAAATTATATCGCTCTGGTAAATCGTCAGTTCAAGTAGGGTGTAATCCTTTTTTAGAGTGTAGTGTTGCTGCCAAATGGCCCACTAATACACCTTTAATAAGCGTATTGAGCGAACTATGCCCTTTGTACATGCTCAAATACATTATTTAGGTTATGAATATAATCGTTAACTTTACAACTTATTAATAAGTAGGACTTCTAAAATATAGTGAATGGATCAATGCTTTATCTGTACCAGCAAGTTAGGGAATGAACCCTAGAAAAAAAACAAAAAGCTAGAAAAGTAGCTTCAGCACACCTGGGGTATACCTGCTGCAAATATGTAAAACAATTGTATATATTCTGCAGGGGCCGCACGCAGACTCTATTTATGCCAGTAGACAATGGCGAAATAGGATTTTAAAAGGACAGAAGATATAACATGTAATACTGGTTAACAAAAGGTTTACAACAAAATCACACACACAAAGAAATGCAAACAAGTCAGGTATTACGAATCAGTAATTTTTAAAATATTTTTATTATAGCTTAAAGATAGCGGAAGACCAAGTAGAACATTGTCGAAAGCGCGTCATACTTATTTAAGGTTTTGGGCAATGATTACTGTTGGTTCCGTTCGCCATAGTTTATTACAGGCGGAAGTAACCACTTATTTTCCTGTGTCGTAGAAATACATTGATGCACGCGTGGTATTTTAGAGAGAGTCTTAAGGTGTTCAGAGACACTTGGGAGAGAAAGTCTGAGGGAATATAATAAGCGATATTGAAAAAGAAATTCCACACTAGAACATCCTGCACTTAACTGGACTGAACTGGACAACTTTATGATGGTCCTGCAGGACGGGCTTGGCATGTAGCGGGCGACTCCAGCTATAAGTATTATTGCTCATGTTGAAGAACTAGTCTCATGATATTTTTGATTGACCCATAGCAGGTGACAGTAATTGAGATGACAGCGGAATATCGCATGGCAAACGATTGCTTTAAGCATAGGATGAGGTTCATTAGCGACATTCCGACAAAAAAAAGAAAGCTTACAGCGCGTGACATGTTTGATGCAATGTACCTGCTATAAGGGGAGTTTTGTACGGCATTATACGTGCACCATTGTAAGCTGAACGGTGCAAAACGTTTTTGAGTGAACTCCACGTTATCGAGAGGCGAGTTCGCGGCACTTTGTTCGGCGCATGCTTATTGAACCGCTGCTATGCAAGATTATCCTCAGCACTTCAACGGCGAAACGCTCGTTTTTGTTTGTCCCTTCCGTCTTCCAGGTTGCGCTCAGCGTGAGTATACTTTTCGTACTTGAATTTTACTCGTAAACTCGCCAAAGCATACACACTAACTCGAATGACAAGGTCGGCCAAAATTCGCATTCCACTTTATTTTACTTCCCCGTTCACCCTACGTTACTTCTTGCGGTAAGGATAATTGCGGGGTCGTCACCTGGCCACGTGATCGACGAGACGAGTCTGCAGCAGCAGGTTCTTGCCGGGGAGCAGGTTGTCGCAGATGTTGTTCTGGCTGCTGCGCACAGCCACCCCCTTGCCCGTGACGCAGAGGGAGCACAGAACGTCCAGCACCTGCAGTGGTTTACGCGAACATGCTGAGAGCATACTCTAACATTAGGTAAGAAGAAGTTGAAGAATTGAGCCTTTCGACCTTTCGATGCGTACAATTTCAATGAAAGCTGCTCTGAATAATTAAATAAAAAATAACGTTACTACAAAAAAACGCGACATCTTTTTTAAAGGTTTTAGCTTTCTGTGGGAACTAACCGCTACGTTTTTCGTCTAACCGTTTCATTGAGTTAGCGTTAAGATTGCCAAAGCGGGAAAAAGGTGTACATGTTTGAAGTGCTGGCATTTAGAAACACCGCACAGGGTTCCGCACTGGCTCTTGAGGAAAGCTGTTTGAAGTCGAAGTATCGGTTGGCTCTAGCGTACGGGTAAAACACGTTGGGAAGGGGAGCGCCACCCGTATGAAATGCGTAATGCAACATAGTGCCAGAAACAACCACCTCCCAAAGGATACTGAACGTGTTCTTGTATTGCGACCGGAGTTGGCTGTTTAGAATTCTTTCTTAAAGTTTTTTTTCTTACACGTCATCGATGTCACTTCACAAACTGAGGAGAGAATGAGTACTAAACAGGTGGCATCTCTGCTGTTAATAGGAAGCTTTAGCTCGGGAGCTTCTATATAAATACACGAAAACATAAAAACAGTCTCGCTCGGCAACCTCTGCACCGATTTTAGTTAAGTTTGTTTCATTAACAAGAAAAAGAAAGCTAAAATATATTGACTGTACCAAGTGGATTTTTATTTCAGCGTCAAAATTTTATGAAATTTTTGAAAATCGCAACATTTCCATAAACTCTTTCATGCTTACAACTCTGTAACTTAGCAAGGAAAAATGACATCATAGTCTGTAAACTGGTAAAGCACATCTAAAGCGGACAAAATGGACATACCACTCCGAAATGTACTACACATTTGCGAGTAGAATTTTTTTATAAACCGTCGTAAACATCGTAACAAATTTACGTAAGCTGTAAACTTATAGATGAAATTTGTGCGCCTGAGATACTCTAACAGCTGCTGTTTACGAAGCTGTGACATCTGCTCTTGGTGCAGAATTACTCCTTTGTAAACTTCACACCTCTACGGTTTTGAAAGTTGCCTATTTCGGGAAAACATTGTGAGACATTCGAGGTCCTAAATTAAAATTCTACTTCGCAGAGTCACTGCATTTTAACTTTCTCTCTCAGACGTAACAAATTACTTTCGATTCGACCCAGCAGTAGCTTCATAAAAACACATTTTTCCAAGTCGAAGTTGCCCCAGAGCGCATGTTCGCTGTTAAGGAGTTTCGTTGTCTGAAAAAAAAAGGAGGAAAGCTTTTACACTGTATTTCACTTGATACACAAGGACTTCTAGAGAGGCCAAAGAGGAAAGGCTCCGCTGAATTCCGACCAGCTCATCCCCTTTGACGTGCGTAGAAAGCTCTGTACAAGAGAGTTGTTGCATTACGTTCCGATCGAATGTCGCAGCTGAGGCCGGTAATCACACCGACGACCTCGTAATCAGCAGCCCAAAGCCATTACTACTAAGGCAGCGTGGCGAGTTTAATTTTATACTAATCTGTTGCTGTTGCTCTTAGCATTGTTCAACTCTTGGGGCCGAATTCGCAAAGCCTTTTCGTACGTAAATGAGCGTTGCTATTAGAAATGGAAATGCGTCCGTGGAAGTGGGTCACTGGGGCGCCGTGTCGATGCCTCAACCCGAAGCTCGGCAGCGCTACACAATAGCCACTGGGTCGCTGCATCGGGTCCCATTCTAGTGTAAGTGCCTTCGTAAAAAAAATTGGGCCCTAATTTCTGAGTCGGGCCACGTATAATGTTTAGGACCAGCAGCGAGTTCGTACGGGTGAACTATTAATGCGCGTGTGCCCAAAAGTCAGCAACTCGCCATGTTTCCAAGGGAAACGTTAGGACAATATAATGCCACGTTGAGCCCTCTGTGGGTTCCCGTGTTCCGTATTTAATGGGTCGTCTTCGGGCCTTTGCACTTGCGGAGAGAATTATTCTCGCTGGAATCGTGTTACTGGGGGCGTTTTTCTCGTTACTCTTGCATTACGTCGGCTGCGCGGCAGCGGCCACAATATGCATACATGCGTGTCTACGGAGCCCTGATGCAGAGCAAGATGTTGTGGGTTCGATTCTCACCTGTAGCGGCCGCATTCCGTTGAGGATGAAATGTGTGAACGCTGGAGTGCCATGCTTTGGGTCCGAGCTCAACAAATCAAGAAGCTTTAATTACGGTATCCCCGATAACTTAGTTTGTAGACGCAAGATGTCAAATCCCGTAATTCAATTTAAATTTAAATTTATGTGCGCTCACCCTGACGTCCAGGTAATTTTTTTTTCACACCAGGCTCGCCAGCGTTACTCCAGTCCGCATGAGGAATGACCCTTATTACCGAAACATTTGCGTGCATTGAAATGTTATGAATGAGGATTTATGACAAGCTTTTAGGTGCGCTGTGTATTTAGGTAAAGTTCCAGTGAGAATCTCAGCGTATCTACTCGCCAAAAAATAAAATACCACTACAAATCTGCTGATTTGTTCGACGCGGTTATTTTCCAATTGATCATAAACTTTCAGATATGCATCTGTGGCATACCACGGCAGGAGGCCATGACCTTGAATCCAGCGGTCACGTGTTCGGGGCTGGCTCCAGCATCGTTTTGCCTGTGACTCGATGTACAGTTCCACATTGCCGGAATAGGACCATCCTTCTACGGTACCCAGGATATAAGTGCAAGCCATTGTGACACATTACTACTTGTGAAACAATAACACCACCTGCCTTGTTCGGATACATTTAAGATTGTGGCGCTTCTTTTTTGATGGCTGAAAATTTATAAGGCTGCTCAATAACGACACTGTGAAGAGTCGCCACTGTTGGATCAACTAGACAAAGACGCTAAATTGCTGCAAGGAGATAATAACGGCAGCACCGGCATGTTTACCTTGGGATCACGTCCATGCTTTTCAAGGAGCGAGATGATGACTTTGATGTGATCTTCTTTGAGAATATTGAGAGCTTCCGGGCTGTCAATCAGCACGCAGTGCAATACATCCAACATGCCTGAAAAGAAAAATGTGACGAATATGTCGTGAGGCGGAGCGCTATCTCCTCAGGAGGAGAAATAAAAACGTAAGGAAGTCAAACGGAAGATATTATAGAAAATATATATATATATATATATATATACATCTTGAAATTCACTTTTCTTCAAGGCAAATTAATAACAGAAAATTTTAACGCAGATGCTACAACCCTAAAAATGTGAACAAATACAAAGAAACCCCTGTTACTGCGCGGCAACTGCAGTGACGGAATTCATTCAGCAAAACCATAATTCGCACAATAAAATTTGATACACGCAAGACAATACTTTCACAGTGAGCGATTTTCATAAATATGTGGATGGACCTATATAACCAAATATGTTTCTTTAGCAATTTATACTGGGACCCTCATGCATAAGAGACGTTTACATCGTTATGAATATTCACAAAGAAAGTATAGACGGTGCTTTACTTTTGAGACAAGTGCTGTGTATCGCGCCAGAGGTACCGGACAGACGGCCACTGCGAGAACAAAAGCTAGGGAAGTGCTCACAACGGATGCCCCCATTAACAGTGCAAGTGCGTTCCTTGAGGTTGACGAGCCTGCAGGACAAGCTGTGACAAGAGAGGCGGCGACATTCGTGCGTGTGGTCTGCGATGTTCGTTCGCAAATAACGTGTGCCCACCCATTTCTTTCGTTTCCTTTTTTCTTGAACTCATTCTGCACCAACTCTCCGTGCAGGGAGCAAACCGGACACATTTCTGGATAATATCTCCGTCTTTACCCTCTTTTCTCCCCTCTGTCGATTAAACGTCCCCATTGTACCCACATATTACAAGCTCGTAGGGAAATCTAGGACATGAACGCACACAGCTATCCAATGCACATTTAATGTACACAGGTCTCCGTTCACGAGATAGTGCAATGACTCATTGTCAACCTCTAAGCAGCGTCAATATAAATACTGTTCACCTGTTCCTTCGGAGGCTTGTTGACTGCTCAGCCGGCTGAACAACCAGTCTAGTCTATGTGGCTGGGCGAACTGAGCGCAGTTGGTGTGGTTTCCCTTGATGATGGCAGCTGGAGAGAGAGAAAACCAAAAGAAGCGTTGAAGGCGCCAGTCACACCGCAAATACAGCGGAGATTTATGACACATTCGACTCGTCGCTTTCGGGCGCTCCTACGAAGCTTGAAAGCTCGCTTAACAATGTAACTAAGCTTTACTGCGGCAATAAGAACGCTCATATAGTGGTGAAAAATACGGAATAATCCTACTAATCATGTTTTTTATCCGTAAAACAGCTGCATTGTTGTTTTACATGATAATCAGAGCGCTTCGAATGCGCTCTCAGAAGACCAGTTGAGTGTGCCGTAAAGGTGACTAGTTACTCGCCTAACGAATTGCTTCATAATCATAGCGTCCAAAGGGCATAATGGACATTTAAGCAATGAAATTGCATTCAGTCAGCGCTGTAATTGAAGTTGCTTAAGTGCTACATACAATACGGGTAAAGAACGAGCGAGGTTCGTTAGGTATCCGAATGAAAGAGAAACCTGCACGCAGCATTGCTCTCGTATTCTCAAGCCAGCCTAGTTCACAAAGAAATTGAAGTCCTTTCTTCTCACTGACCTAGCAGCTGGTACAGAAAGCCAGATATCGTGTCCCAGCTCTGACCGGCGTCCTCGCCTCCCATGGACACCAGGTACCCGGACGTTGTGATCGCGTTGATTTTATCTATCGTTTCCAGGATGAGGTTCAGGATGCCCTGCAAGGAAATACGGCTTAGGACAAACATTACGCTGTGCCTGAAGAGATAGAAGGAAAATATTCTTGTTAAAAGTTGATTGCTACGTATAACGTTTTGGCCTAAACTGCCGAAGAAAACGAGAACGCACCGACAGGCGTACATCACTGTAACTCAGATTGCGCTCAGTTATGCGGAGACATTTCAAGTAATGAGTGAAATACTTACTTCTTCTTGAAATAAGTCTTGTCTGTTCCTTAGAGCCTTCAGTTTATTTTGCTTTTCTTCGTGCTCTGTAAATGCGGCGAAAAACGTAACGTAGGTTATAGAAAGAGGGAAACAAATCTTAGGAAAATGCCTACAAGTGTATCCTATGAAACGTAGCAAAGCATTACGCGCAGTACTAACGCTGTTCACCGCAGGATGCATAATATATATAGTGAACCGTTTCTATCGTGACGATATTTCGTGATAGTGATGAAAGCATTACGCTCGCTTTTCTTTTTCTGGTGGCAACTGCAAAGGAGCCACGGAATTCATGCATACATTGAAGCATTACTGTGGCTACCGACTTCAGACACGATTATTTGTTTGTTTTTTGGCCCAAAAGCAAAGAAAGCTGGGATGCGTCTGGCCACAAAACTTATTTTGATGTGAGCATAACGGCAAGAGGCCGCACAAAAGAAGGAGAAACTCCGCCTAACAGATTTAGCTGTGCTAAAATTACTTGTATACTCTGCTCGGCCAAATACTTTCAAGCAGGTTGCTGCGTACCAACACGACTCCTGCATTGACGGTTATTTCCTGTGCCTCAACTAACAGCTTACAGCGTTACGCAATTTATCGATTCATATGGATGTTTACTAGTGTAGTTTGTTGAATATAAAGATTCTGCAGTGAACTGCCAAACTCTCCAGGTTTGTACGTCTGTGGTCGAGAATTCTGCGTACGAAACTTATTCAGCGGTATCACTGCAAAATGAGGAAAACTGACTTGTGTTCATGCATCAGTAAATTTCGATCAGCTATTATTTCCTGGTGCGCGGTTGCCTACTCATCGAAGAGAAGTTCTGGTACAATGTACTTGGCGGATTTGTTTGTCTTCCCAAAGCAATACACTTGTAGTATTCGTGCAAGCAGCTTCATTCGCTAAAGTGGTTCACGAGAATGCAAGAAATTAGAGATCAGTGCGTATTTTCGTCTAGAGAATAGAAAACTTGTAGACATATTTACTTATCTCAGAATTTCATTGGATCAAATGACTGCAGAGACACTAACATTTTGCAAATGAAAAAGAGCTACAGCTTTCTGCCACGACATATTTTGGATTGTAGCATAAACTGATACATGATGTCTAAAGTCTCTATACAGCGTTCCATGCGTAGCAGGCAACGCCGTGGAACGCTAGGAAAGTAGTGAGATCATATGGGTATCACTGAGCATGTTCTTATAGTGGTTCTTTTTGATCCGCGACGCATTGTACGGAAGCATTACTTCATATATTACAACTAATACTTGTATAACGTTAACTTGTGTAAGTTAATTTCAAATTACACATTGTTTATGCAATTTTGTGCACGTACTATATTTTTGTCGCGAGCACAAAAGGTTCAGTGTGAGTGCTGGCGGCAGAAAAGAGTCACTCTGCTTGTTCGGTGCTAAGCATGTTCATATTTACAATGTCTTCTATGTCACAAATACGTCATATTTGTCAACATTAAAACAAAAAACTTAATGTCACATCGAACTACATGACACATACCTAAATTTTGCTTTCATATGTGACACAGAAATTCTTGGCCACGATTGCGAGCAGCTAGAGAAGTCTCCCCACTTTCGTAGCGTATTAGGCTATGCATGAAACCGAGTACAGACACTTCTGACGAATTCCCCATATGCATAAGCATTATCCTGCTTCGTGTTGTGGTCTAGGGTAGTCAGACTTGTAACACCGACCGATGTCGTCTTCCGGCTGGACGAAGTAGTTGATGAGGTCCTCGAAGCACATGATCATCTCGTCCTGGTCGATGGTGCTCATGGCAGACTCCTGCCTACCGGCACCACTTTGCATGGCGTCCAGGTTTCTGAAAGAGAGGAGGTAATGGCTTCCCTCAATATAAGCGAGCCAAGAAAGGAGAACAAAAAGTAGGCTCGTGCAGAAAATGCCATACACTTCACGCTACACCGAATTGCATGATGAATAACCATACGTTTCTTTTTGATACATGCCGCACCACGTTCTTGTCGTGAATGCGAGCAGTGAGGACTCTCTCTGCATAGTTTGGGACAACTTAAAAATATAAACAAGCTCCACCAACAAAAACACTGTGCACTTGCCCTTCACCTCTGAAAGAAAGCCGAGCCGGTTAGAGTGCACTCAAAGCTTAATGAATTTGCTCTAATAATGCAAGGGCTAGGATAATTGAAGAATAAAACTCGCTTTTTCAGGCTAAGATGTATCTGGCTGAGCGCTGTTATCAGG
Organism: Dermacentor variabilis; assembly: GCF_050947875.1. NCBI lineage: Eukaryota > Metazoa > Arthropoda > Arachnida > Ixodida > Ixodidae > Dermacentor > Dermacentor variabilis. The sequence continues at coordinate 68,743,875 of NC_134578.1, forward strand.
ATCAGCCACAAAATTTGCCCAGGTCGTTCAGGTTTCTTGCCGAAACCAGTGACACAATGACGGGACAATACGGAGAAAGAAATCCGTAATAAACGCGCAACACAACCTCGCGTCACGAAAATGAAAGAACCTAATTGGCTGTCGCTT